>NC_090439.1:953024802-953336254 GCF_031143425.1 Pleurodeles waltl
ACAGTAGTCCCCTGGGCATGGCCATTGGGCAAGGGGGCATGACTCCTATCTTTACAATGATAGGAGTCATGTTGATGGGGGATGGGCGTCGAAAATAAATGGCGCAAGTCGGGTTACGACGATTTTTTCGACGTAACCTGACTTGCCCCATTTTAAGACGCCCATGCGCCATTTTCCCCCTACGCCGGCGCTGCCTGGTGTACGTGGTTTTTCTCGCGCACACCAGGCAGCGCCGGTCTGCTTGCGCCGGCTAACGCCATTCAATAAATACGGCGCCCGCATGGCGCTTCAGAATGGCGTTAGCCGGCGCAAAACTTTTTGACGCTAAACTGCGTTAGCGCAGTTTAGCGTCAAAAAGTATAAATATGGGCCTGTGTGACTACAGTGGTATTGCATTAGCTTTGCATGTCTCCTAGATAAGCCTTGGCTGCTCATCCACAGCTACCTCTAGAGAGCCTGGCTTATAGAAAATGCCTACACTAATAAGGGATAACTGGACTTGGTATAAGGTGTAGGTACCATGTGCACCGACTACACACCAGGCCAACCTCCTATACATGTTGGCAGGTCTGGGTACCCTCCAGGATGTTTTGGGTCAGCCCAGCTGTAGAATGTTATGAACTTATAATTCCAATGGACCTGCTCTTCTCCAACTCCTACCACCATTCTACTACCTCAAGTCTAAACTTAGGTTATAAGCTTAGACTGGTAGAGTCTGATGGATGGGACACACTTGGGCTAAAACGGATATCCCATCCGCTGTATTACAGTAGAGAGTGGATAGATTAAAATGCTAAACTGTAGTGCTGGAAAAAGGATATTGTATTTGTCACCGAGTATGCCAGCGCCAAACTGTAAGTCAGGCCCCTAGTTTCACATTACACCCAGGCATCTAACACAGATTAATTCTCAAGAAATGTATATATGGAATAGGTAAAGTTTAGCCATAAAATGGTTAGATGTCACTGATCATGTCCTGCTCTTTTGCTTCTTAGCCACATTGATGGATGGGAAGAAAAATATTGGAATCATCAAGCCGTAATTGAAGACATAAAATATAACTTCATTTGGGGAGATAAATGTGCCACAGGCATCACATGCCTTGAGAAAATGTACTTTTTTAGATAGTCTGACACAGAAATACAGAATAGCGAAGTGAGGTACTGGTAGGTAACAAAGCGAGCAATGGAAAACACACCTTTTCTTTGTTTTGTGGTTTGTGCATTGTGGACTGGACTCTAGGTAATGTGTGAGATATCTGCCCCGTAACCAATACATTATTGTCAATAAGACAGCAAGTGTACTTATCACTTGTCCCTGCCACCAGTGGGGCTTTCCCCTCTCCCGGGACTGCTTACATCTCCACCAATGACTCTACTGAAATGGCAATGCTGTTGGTCTGTGTGCCTGGTGGGAAACATGATGCACTCATTTTAGATACCAGATAACCACATGAGTATTTATTTTGCACAGTAATACCTCACCATAGTTAGATTACCTATCTATTAGTATCTTCTTCTACTGAAAGTAATCACTTTGGGAAGATTATTTTATTGCTTGACAACATTTAAAAAAAACAGGTAGCTATTGAGTCAACCTAAAGTGTTTTCTCCTAATAGAGGGATATGAAGAAATCAGGATTAGGATTCAGGAATAAAGAAAGAGCATAAGGTAAGGCTACAAATGGATAAAGGGTGGAAGGGAATGCAAAAGACATATATAGTATTGGTTGTAGTATCTCATTCCTGCCATCCTGCAGTGTCACGGAAACTGGCAGTATAAGACAATACGGGGTACATGATCATGATAACCACTCTTTCTCTGCCCATGTAATTATTTACTGTTTGATCAAGAAAACCACCAACATGTTTGGTGACTAGAGTGCTACTTGAACTTGGCTGTGCAATCTGCTTTATGTCACCAGTTCTACTCTCTATGCTGCAAAGCAAGACGTACGAGGGGAAAGGAAAGTTTAAGAAAAAAGGAGCAGAATAAAGGCACAGATAGAAGAAAGTCGAAAACAAGAGATATGGAAAAACACAGGGAGATACAGAGATAATAATCAACATCCAACATGAAAACACTAGTCAGTATAGGTTGGCAGTTGGGTCATTAGTTGTGTGGCTGGCACAAGTAATGGGTCCAAACTCAACCACGACTGGGAACCAAACACCCTATTGTAGACATGACCCTCACAGGGTAGCATTGCAGAGCAGTCCAAGGCCTGGTAATCACCGTTCACAAGCACACATATTCATTACACACTACTCAATACTATGCGACAATTTACAAATATACACAAATTGATGGAATGACTTATGGATGACATTGCATATTCATTCTTGTCTCCCTCAAGAAGAAATATAATCCAGCAACCCACATGGCAAACATTTACTTCCATCCAAATGCAATGTTTGACTGTAACTTGGAGTAAGAGTACTAATTCTTGCAATAAAGTACATCTACTTTCATCAGTGGTGGCTTTCAGTCTCATTACTCAAATAAACATGAACAAGAACATGTATGAGCACCTTGAAATCATATGTGTTCTTATGATTACTCTCAGATTACTTTCAGAATACTCCTGATTAACATTGTATAATACCACTGTGCACCCCTAGAGGGTGCATTGTCATATGACCTTTCCCAAGTTTAACCATTGGCCATAATACTGAAACGATAAAATTATTTTCAAAATCCACTTAGTATAACATGCGACCCTTCCCATCCTTGCAGTAAACACACTTTCAATTACAGTCTTTAGCCCCTAGAGGGTGCAATTCCACAAGTCAAGAACAAAAGTTCCAGCAGGGAAGTTCTTGAAAATTCAATGAACCCTTGGGGGGTTCTCATTCTCTTGTCCCACTAAACCTAGGGTGGGGATACAAAACTTTGTGTTGGAGGGAGGCTGCTCTGCTCCTGCAGCTCCTCCTATCCATGGGCTTGTGATTAATGGTGACCCCATTTTCTTATGGGTGCCACAAGCTTAAAAGGAGCCAAAACAAACTGTAGTGCCTCGAAAGGCATTATGGGGTGTAGTGCTTTCATTTGAAGCTTCTTCGTGCGGCCTTGCACCACGTTCCTCTTTCTTCGTGGGTGTCCGGTCCCCTCAGACACCCCCATGATTCAGCCTTGTCGGAGGGCAACGTGGGGGGCCCACCCCCGGCTGTTCTCATCCTCGTGGTATGTCCAGTCCCACCTTGACAGCTCCCCATGATGCCTCATTGTTGGAAGCAGCGCGGGAAGCACATGTCACGCTGCCCTAGCTGGGCCCCCTGGCTGCGGCAGGAGCCAGCAACCACTCTTCAGTCTGCTTGCACCTGCGGGCAGACATGCACTGTGGCTCCACCCTCTTTGCTCCCACCAGTGCCGAGCACTGAGAGCAGGGATGGTGGGCCATCCTGGGGAGTGTGGTGGCACTTCCCCCCAGTCTTTCTGAAGCTCCGGGCCCAGGGCTAAGTACTGGGTCCCCTCCTTTCCTGGATCTTCACTGGAAGCATAACCTGATACAATAGCTTCTTGGCCCTTATAAACTGATCAATAAAGAGGTGCAATTGACACACATGTGCCATTAAAAATAAGTAGTAACCCTATGTGATATCCATCAGTGGGCCCTAGAAACTACTCAGTATCTTAGTGTTGTACCCATCCTTATAAACAAAAAACTAATCAGAATCCTGCTGTGGTACCCCTCCCTGTGCTATAAGAAATAGCCAGTAAACAGGTGCAACATCTATTCCTGCACTCTTAAAACATATCATTAATGCAGTGCAACACCCACAATGGTACCCTAAAAAGCAATCAAAATTATCAGTCACCCAAAGCCATACTCTTTCATGCCCCAAATACTAATCTCAGTGGAATACCTATCCCTGCTCCCTATAAACGAATCAGTAACCCAGTGTAATACCATCCCTGCTCCCTAAAAGCTAATCAGTGAACCCGTGAAATACCTATCTCCATGCCATAAAAACTAGTTATCAAAACACACTGGCGGCAACCTACCCATCAGGACTTCGTCAGACTGGCTTTTCCATCCGCCGAAGTCATAATAAGGCCCATTATGTTAAAAATATAATTTAATTACTCACCAAAAAATAGCAGTGATTAATTAAAATATTAAAACCAAAAAACCTAAGTTTAATAATACTATAGTATACTTTTAACATATATAAAATTGTACCCATCCTTATAAATTTTTATATATATATATGTGCGTATATATATATAGAAACTAAAAAAAACAAAGGTTACAGGGACGTTATAGTTAGGTTCCTAATTTACTCATACAAAACTATAAAAATTCACCAGTAACAGTCCTGGGGGCCCAACCCTGGGACAGAGCTGTTTGCTCTTACTTGGCCAGAACTTTGACAGCTCCTTCCAAGTCAGAGCAAAAACTTCATTTCCAGCAAGTGAGAGCTGTTAAACAGCTCTCACATCCAGGAAGCAGAGGTTTCCTCTGTTTCCTTGCCTGCAGAGATGCAGGCAGGGAAAAAGAGGAAACTATTTCTCTCACAGAGAGGGAAGTGCATCTTTTGCAGGTTCTTCTCTGTGACAGAAGTGCCAGCTCCCACATGAGGAGGGGACCTGGCTGGGACCACGGAGGACTTCAGGATTCCCCCATGGTCCATTGCACACTGGGTGCCCTAGAGAGATGGCCACACCCCAGGGATGGGGTCCCCGGGGCCAAAATTGGCCCCAGGAGGGATGCTCTACAGCCCTCCCTACCATTTCACAGTGGTCCCCCTCCTCCCCCAAAAAAACTTGGAGTTCAGCCACAGGATATGGGGTCCCCAGGCCCAAGATCGGCCCAGGGAGTGAGCCTCCCCCTACAAAAAAATTAGCCAGTGGAGGGGGATGCATGGACCCACTCCCCAAAAATATAAAAGCAATTATAAGGCCAGGCCCCAGGGCCAAAATCAGCTGGGGAAGCCTCTCTCCTTGTTTATTGAAGGCTGGGCCCAGAGGAATGGGGCCCCCAGGGCTGAGATCAACCCAGGGAGGAGGGCCATATGACCCTCTTGGAATTGTAGTGGGCCTCAGGGGATGGTATCCCCAGGGTTGAAATCAGTTGGGGCCGGGGACACACAGCACCCCTCCCCTAAAAATGACATTAACCCAATGAGGTTGCACCTACTAACTAACCATTAGAAAGTGCACCAGACGGATATGCATTTTATGCAAACTGTGGACTCTTGTTGTATAAACGAGCAGGTGAGCTTTCGTTCTGTCCATGATGCTCATTTTTCAGAAATTAAACCTGAACAGGAAGCACTTACAAATATACAAATATAAAACCAGAAGGTGCCCAAGTTGAACCTCCACTTCTGGAAAGGACAAATGATCCTAACTCCTGGGCTTGGCGAAGGCAACGCCAGTGTGTTTACTCCACAATTCCAAACTGAAAAACTATCTGGAATCCTTCATGGAGGTGGATGCATCTTTCATCTATTGGAGCACAATCAGACAAATTTTAAACTTACAAAACCATAGAAATTCAGCAGTTATAGTTAGAGTTATTTCAATGCCCGAAGATAACTATAACTCATGCCCTCGCCATACCCTACTAATTACCCTACATATTGCACCACTCATGACATTTTTTAGAACAGTCACCAGTAGGTAATTATAGTAAGGACCTAATTTCCATTGAAAACATGTTTTTGGACATAGCTATATCTTTGGCACTGTTTAATAAATCATTATGAAATATTCCAATTGTGCTAAAGGTTCTTGTTGAACATGAAAAGTTGTGGAGTGATCCGTCAAGCGGGGCTGAGAAAAAGGGGGACTCAAAAAGTGTTATTTCCCCTGTACCCATAGGGATTTTAGATATGACTGCAGCCTAAACTGCTGGATGGAATTACGCCAAAATTGGCAGCAAGATAGCTTTAGGTCCAGAAAGCAAGCTTTGTGTTACTTGGTGTAAATCAATTCAGTAGTTTTAGAAAAATAAAAGGAAATCCAAATTTGTATATCTTAGCTTGTAACGAATTCGCAACAAATTTCCAATGAATCATGAATACATACATCAATAGGAATGCTGTGATTGACTGGATGCAAGCTAAGCAAAAAGTTGTTGTTGCCATTTTATCTCAAACGACATGGTCCCTGGGGCTTAAAATTATTTTACAAAGTAGTATTTGAGGTCAGGGTTGATGTACCTGACCCAATGTGTGACAAATAAAGGTGTTTTTGTAACACCTTAGAGTTCCTAAATGTGGAAAAACCCTTTTTGCGTGTGACATTTACCAATTTTTTGCAACACACAGAGCAGCTTCCCATGTTATGTCACAACAAATTTGTGACAATCAGTGAAAAAGTGAAAAAAATAGTTTCACACTCACTCAGACTGTAATGGATTCACTCACAGACCCTCCTTGAGACACTCATGCATCCACTCACAGACCCACTGAGACACTCATATGCCCATTCCCAGAGCCACTGAGACACCCACTCAGACACTCATTCACCCACTCACAGACCCACTCAAATACTCATGTACCCCCTCAGAGACCCACTCACAGACCCATGCAGACACTCATGCACCCATTCACAAACCCCCTCAGACACTTGTACAGCCATTTGCAGATCTACTCAGACACTCCTACACCAATCCACAGACCCAGTGAGACACTCATGCAGCCACTCACAAACCCACTCAGACACTCATGCACCTACTCACAGGCCAACTCAGATACCCATGCACCCACTCACACAACCACTGAGGCACTCATACATACATTCACAGATACTCATGCAACCACAAAAAGACCCACTCAGACACTCATACAGCCTCTCACAGACCCACTCAGACACTTGTGTAGGCATCCACAGACCCACTGAGGCACATATGCACCCACTCACTCATCTACAAAGGTACTCACGCACCCACTCAGACACTCATGCATCCACTCATACACCCACTGAGGCACTCATACACCCATTCATAGATGCACTCAGATACTTATGCAACCACACATCAAACCACTCAGATAGTCATGCAGCCACTCTCAGCCACACTCAGACACTAATGCAACCACTCATAAACCCACCCAGACACTCATACAGCCACTCAAAGACCCACCCATACACCCACTCACAGAGCCACTCAGACACTTGTGCAGGCATCAACAGAGCCACTGAGGCACTCATGCACCCAGTCACAAACGCACTCAGACACTCATGTACCCACACACAGACCCACTGAGGCAATCACGCACCCAGTCACAGACCCACTCAGACACTCATGCACTCACAGACTCATTCAGGTGCTCATGCACCCACAGACAATCCCCATACAAGCACTCACACATCCACTCACAGACCCACTCAGACTCTCACACTTCTACTCACAAACCCACTCAGACACCCACACACATTAATGCACCCATTGCAGTGGACAGAATCATTTAAGCACTTGTGAATTTTAAATGTGGTGGCGTACATTAAACATGTGCTTTTGTTTTGGAAAAAGGATGGCCTTTGTGTTTGTTGTGTGTTGATGATAACTACAGGTAAACAGTATACAGCGTTTCAAGTTGCCTAGAAACACTCCGTTGTCTTTGTCTGTGAAGTGAACTCCATCACTTCTATGGATTACATGCAAGTCAAAGCTGTTATTGTAGATGGACCCATATTATGGTCTCTGAGGAATGCAGAAACAGTTTTTTAACATGTTTTCTGGTTTTGTCTATCCGTGGACAGAATTTGCTTGATGACTTCCATTTCTGCCTTTTGGCATCTGAGGTAGAACACCAAGGCAGTCTGAGGAAAATTATTTGAGCAAAGATTTCTTTCATTAGGATTTCCAGTCTTACTCCAGTAAGTGTGCCCAGATCATTACCACCGCAGTACACAATCATGAGGTGAAGGGGTAGGCAATGTCTAATGCTTTCTATGAAAGGCGGCAATTGATGCCATTATAATCCTTTTTGGAAAATCCAAGAAATTTCCACATTTGGCAAACCCAAGTCCCTGTCATTGCCCTTCTTTCTAGTATACTCCCTGGTCCAAAACACAATCAACACTATATGCATTTTAAAGGCAAACAGGAATAACACACAGGAGGGGGCTGGAGCAGAATGAGATAGGTTTAGAAATGAAAAGCAGTAAAAATGGAGGAGAGAAATTGTTTAAATGATATGATAAATGTCATTGGATTTTGTGAGTTACCAGATACTTACAATTAGGTAGTGATATTTTAGAAAAAGTAAGTACATCTGTGATTGGTTGCATTAAGAAAAAAGTGTAATGTACTCTTGGATATGCTTACAGTTGAAAACAGATAAGCGCACCTGCTACAGTTGAGTTGTAGAGAAACATGCAGGCCCAGAGTTGTACAAAAATAGCACAGCACTGCGCTGCACCAAAAATAGCAGCTCCGTGCCACTTTTAAAACACAGGGATGTGCTGTATTTACAGGAATACTGCACACCCATGTGTTTTTCCCTGTGCCGGCACTGAATTAAGCTGTGGGACACCGTCCCACACATAAACAATCATCCATGGCATTTTGCAGGATGAAGCACACGTATAAAGAGCAAAAAACGAGGAGGAATAATAACGTTCCTCCTCGTTTTGCTATGCTAACGCCACCCCTGTGGTGGCACTGGCATTTGGCACTGCCACAGATTTACGATTTCTTGTAAATCTGGGGCAGTGTCAAAAGCAATGGGTGTTGCGGTGGAACGCCCACAGCAACACCCATTGCACGCCCTCTGACGCAGAAAAACTGTGTCGGAGGGGCTCATATTTACAAGGAGGTGTAACGCCGCAAAAAGTGGCATTACACCTCATTGTAAATATGAAGCAGAGGTTAGTGCCACCGGAGCATCCCGAAAAGCTACAGAGGTGCTAGGGGCTCTTAAGTATGCCCCGCAGTTTTCTAGATTGTATTGTGAACTTCTGACCTACTGGCTTTATTGGGTTGCTATGGAAACTAGGCAAGTGGAATGTTGGGGGATTGGTATTACAGAGACTGTACTCTTTTCTTTTCAAATTAGAGTTGTTTCGGGTCAATAGGTGTGTTTTCTTAATAAGTGTCACTTATGTACTATAGTGTAGTTGTAAAGTATAAAAAATAGCAAGGTTTGAACCCTCGTAAATATTTGCAAATTTGTAGTAAATTTACGTGGGGAGCTGCAGTGAGGGTCGCAACGAATTCAAGAAAATGTATACCCCACCATATTGGGCTTTTTCACAGAAGTGAAGAAAGGGTTCACACACAATAGCCATTGAGTAAAGTGAGAGAAGTAAAATATGAAAGAGACATTTTGATTTGCTAGCTTTAGATGTATCAGTGAGGGCAAAGTTGAAAAGGTTGCTTAGTTTTCACATTTTCTCATAGAGTTGAATCAACATAATAAGAGGAAAAACATATTTCATCAATTAACTACATTTTCAGGTATGTGAAATAGAGTGTACTTTAAAACAAAATTAGATTGAAACGGTATATGCATATGTGAGTTTTAATAAAAGGGTATGAAAAATACAAAAGTGTACCAATTCTTTTAGGGGGTCTGTGAGTGGGTATGTGATTGTTTTCAAATATCATCATACACAAACAGAGATATAAGAGGTCTAACCTCCCCACTTACTCTCAAAGTCGAAATAGTGAACACAACAGGTGTGGAGGAAAAAAAGAGAAAATTGTCAACCTTCAATATCTTTGGTTGCCATGCCATCAGTATCCTCTAGGTCAGATTTGAACCTATGTTGGGGATTCCTCCTTATGGAATAGGGGGTCTCACGCATAAAAATGTCATGCTTCATCATCAGCCACCTGTCCCCATCCTGGTAGGACAATGCCACCCAGACGCAGTTCTTCGATAAAGTTATTCTGAATAATACAGGGATCCATTCATCTTTTAAAATTGCCTAACGGATGACCTGTGTTGATTACATCTTTAATAGTGGTGTCTGCTGGTAAGGATAAAAACAAAATTGGATGTTTTTTTATGAATATAGGGACTCACTCTGTCAAACAATCATTTAGGTCAACATGTTTCTGCCCTCACGCTAATCCATAACTGGTCGGAGGCATTCTTCAGCACCAGAGATCCCTATCTGCACAGCAGTGTGGTGGATCCTATTTTATCCTGCTACTGAGAAAATATACTTCACATCCAAAATACTTGAAGCCCACCTGAGTGTTATTGAAAGGCTGAAGTTACCTATACATAAAGGGAGACATAATAGATTAAACCTGCACATATTTCTAGCATGCAGTGACTGATGAGGTAAACACGTCCAGTGATAGAACACAGCAACCCACTGCAAACAAAGGTGCCAAATTGCATGCCACAAATGAAATCACAAAACATGCAGGTCTTCATTCTTGCAGATGTTGTACTTATTGTTGTTACTCATTACATCCACTCATCCTCATAGTTTATGGGGATGTTCATGCTGTTACTCTAGACTTTTAGCGCTGCAGGCCCCTGGTCTGGGGTGGGGATGTTGCTCTTTGTAGTCACACACTGCGGAAAGAAGAACAATTACTTGAGAGGTGATCCTTGGTATCTAACAGACCCACTATGTCTCCTGTCAAGAAAAGGGGTGAATCAAACTCAATGCTTGATTGTGTGAATAGAGAAACTCACAAGCTATTCAGTCTACCTATACTGGTGATATAAGTTATGGGCCACATCAGGCATTTGGCCATGCATCCCTCTGTTGACTCATAGGAAGTATGTCTCGTATTCTACAACATATTCTATTTAGCCCTGTCTATCCAGAGTATAGTACTGAAATGGGGTAGGGGGCAAAGATGATGAACGATGATGAAGCATGACACTATTATGTGTATGAGACCACCTATTCCATAAGGAGGAATCCCCAAAATAGGTTCCTATCTGACAGTCTTCATGAATTATCCTAGAGGATACTGATGGGATCACACCCAAAGAGGCTATGATTGACAGTTTTCTCTTTTCTACCTCCAAACCTGTTGTGTTCACTCTCAGTGTTTTTGAATATTTATGAATGGGTGAGTAACTGTGTTTCTGGGCATGTGAGTAAGTATGAGCCTGTGTGTCTGAGGGTGAGAGTAATTGTCTGAGAAGTTACTTAACAATATGTTGCCTTGAAATTGTGGAGTGTACAAATGTTGATTCTCTCCATGGAGTCCTTTGAATAAAAAACGCCTGCTATGCTTTAAAGTTCTATAAAATTATGGACTAGCAGCCCTACAAAGTTTCACAGCTCCATGCGTTATGTTTTTCTTTAAGTTTTGGAGTAGAAGTTTGGTTTTTACATTATAAAAGAAGACTACAAGTCCCAGAATTCAAAGAAAAAATATTAAAATGCGGCAGTGTATCATGCATGATGCTGTGAAACTTGCCAGCCATGTATTAGTTACCCTTTAGGTACAGAGTTGGTAAGTTATATGGTGGGCTTTTATGTGCGTAGATAGTAAGACATGCATTTTTAAATCAAACTCAGTCACATATGCTTTTTGAGACTCCAAGTTATGTGTGTGCCCAGTTTTATTACCATCTTGAAATCGAATTACAAAACCCCATTTCTAAACCTTAAAGTCTTGGTGTACTATATAGAACTCCATGTTCAGCTATGCTGTGGGTTGGCCATAAAGGAGGGTGCTTTGTGCTTCAAATGAAAGATGTGTTTTTCAGATTTGCTCAGTTACAAGTGCATTTGCAGACCCCGATTACCCGTAATATATCCAGTCTCTCACCAATACTGCACGCAACTCTCATACCTGTGGACAGAAGCATACAGGCACTCACACACCCAGTCAGACAGTGAGAGAGGTAGTTCTACATTCAGTCATACATGAAGGCAGCAATTGTGTTTGCAGGAGTATGAGAGTCATTCGCACACACAGTTACATAACTCTTTTCACACAGAAAGACAGCCAGTGACCCATTCATGCAGTCACTTACATACACATTTAGGAAGCCTTGGAGTTACTTAAAGAGCCAGTTACTTACTGGTGTACTTACTTCAACATCTGGTGGCACACCCATAGAGGGACTGACATAGCCACTCAGACATTTAATCAAATAGTGACACAACCTACTTCTCAATTCAGGCAAGTAGTACTTTAAACATGGATTGGGCTACTACTGTGGAGCCCATATATGCAGTTTCAAAGCCAGATTGAATTGGTATTAGAAAACCCATGTGCCAAGCCTTAAACTATTGTCCGTGCTCAGCTAGGCTATAGATAGGAGATAGAGCAGGGTACTTTTAACTTAAAAAGAAAGACATGCTTTTCAAATTCACTCAGTTGCAAGTGCAAATGCATACCCCTACATCCCGTAGTACACACAGTCTCCCAACCATACTTCAAATCACATATCTATTTACAGAAACATACATCCACTGATACACTCAGTCAGGCAGCAAACGAGGCACTTATGCATATACCCACACAAGAGCTATATATCTAGTATTATCAGAGCCAGTTGCACACACATTTAAATACACCTTTGCTCAATAGCACAGCCATTCATCCAGGTGCTTACATGCACATTTAAAGAGCACTAGAGTTTCTAAAAGAGCCAATCACATACTGGTGTACTTACTTAAACATCTGGAGGCACACTCTTATATGGACTGATACGCTCACTGAGATATATAGTCAAGTACAGACAGAAACTAGTCACACATCTAGTCGGGCAGTCCTGTAAACTGGCTTGGGCTTACTACTGCAGAGCCTGTGTGTGTGCATGTAATATGTGTGGTGGATTAGAGTTGAAGGAATCTAAGCTTTTGTGTAATTGGTAAAAAGAAGAGGGTGTTTGTGGATAGTGTGATGGAAGGCTAAGTATAGGGTTTGTCATTATAAAAAGGGGTCTGTTATTAGAATGTAGAAGGGTGTTTTGTATGAACATGGAGTGTGTGTCTGTATGTATTATAGTTTTGTATAATGTGGCTTTCTGTTGTGTTTGTAATGTGTGGATGTGTTAGTGGTAAGGGACAGAGTTGTATTTTGTTTAACAATGAAGGTGACCTAGGGCCACATGTACAAAGATCCGGTTTTGCAAAACCGGGTGTACAACAGTGTACTTTACACTGTTTGTGATTCCCAATGGGGTCGCAAATGACCTACCTCATGAATATTCATGAGGTAGGTCGCAATTTGCAACCCCATTGGGAATGGCCACCCTCACAGGGATGGTAGCCTGTTGGAGACAGCACACCACCATGTCTCTGACTGCTTTTAAATAAAGCAGTTTTAAAAAAAAAAATGCAGCCAGTTTTCCTTAAAGGAAAATGAGATGCATTTCAAAATTAAAAATTAAAAGTTTTCTTAAAAATATTTTCAAAACCATTCACAAAGGGGTAAGGGTTCCATGGGATCCCTTCCCATTTGCGAATGGGTAGGCACCAGTTTGAAACTGGTGCTAACTGCGATTGTTTTGTGACCGCATTCACGGTCACAAAACAATGCTACATTGTGGCTCGACTCGCAATTAGTAAGAGAAAACCCCTTCCTAATTGCGACTCGCAAACCTATTTTGCAATTCTGTAAATAGATTACCGAATCGTAAAATAGGTTCTGTGCATACCCAAAAAACAATTTCCTTTCAAATCGGGCTGTTTGCGACAGGAAAAACAGTACATACATGTGCCCCTAGTGTTGTAGTTTAAGTACAATATAGTATGGGTGTGGTTATGTCGTTTTGTAGTGGTTGTTGGGACATTGAGATCTGTATAAGGTTTGATAGTGGTGTATGTGTAGAATCTGTTTGGATGTTGAAGGATGTGGAGGGATTGAGATGACTGTATAAAAATGGAAATGTAAGCAGCATCTCTGGCCCTAGGCCAGACCCAGACTCAATAGGCCGAAACAGGCAGCTGCCTTTAGCCTCGACGGCCTTAGCCTTGATGCCTAGGCTGAGACGTCCCTAGACCAAGGCTTGAATAGCCCTATTGACCAATGGGGAGATAGCCCTAAAACTAAATAATCAGCATCCTAACCATGAACCTAAATACCAATGGAAGACCTGAGCCTATTCACAAATCACAACCCCAGCCATAACAGCCAATCAGAACAGCAACCGTAAACACTTACACCAATAGAAATCCGGCCCTAGTTCTAATCAAAACCCTAGACCTGACAGCCATTCAGAACTGTAACCCTGAACCCTCAGTCCAATTGGAAGCCTAGCCCTAGTACCAATCAGACCCCTAGTCTTGACAGCCAATTAGAACAGTAACCCTAAATCCTTAGGCAAAGTGGAACCCAAGCCCTAGTAACAACCAGAATGTAAACCCTAGACTCACTGCAGTAGGAAACTCGAGCCCTAGAACGAATCAGAACACAAACCCTAAGCCCTTCAACCAATAGCAATACTAGCCCTAATAACCAATCAAATGCAATAACCAATACAAACATATATAAGGGCCAAGTAACCTTAAGCCCAGCCCGCGGTGGAAGGGAGGTGCTCCTCTATTCAGAATCTCCTTGTATACAGACAGGCACATCCACGCTTCCAAGCTAGCAGATTCCACTTTTTAGGTAAGGGAAAAATTAGAAACCACTGAAATACTGCTTTTCGTACACTCAATTATATGACTTATTCAAGACAAAAACAAGTGGTGCATACACTTTCCAAACACAGTTTAAACCACAGAACAGGTTAAGCAATCTTCTAAACACACTCTGGTTAGCCACTGAGGTGTATGTAGCCTTTTATTAAAAAAAGAGTGGGGTAGCTTAAAGCAGTCAGACAGTCACATGTAAAAAACAGCAGTTTAAAGACACAAAGTTTGTAGTAAAGAGGGGGCCTAATGTAAACAGACAAGGGTAGGGAAAAACATTTTTTTACCAATAATAAGAATGCACAGAAAGTCTGTGTCCTTCCTAGCCTTCTAGGACTCTTGCTCAATGGAGCAGGATGCAGAGAACCTGCGTTCAGAAAATGGAGGTGGCAGTCTTCAGGTTCCCTCCACAAACTTAAAGGCCCAGTGCAGGCATGAGAGGAGGGCTCAGGTTGCCTGGAAGCTAGAGAACCAACCACCTAGCCCACGACCCTATGGAAGTGAGGAGGGAGGTGCTCCTCTATTCAGAATCTCCTTGGCTACGGCCAGGCACAATCTACACTTCCATGCTAGCAGATACTACTTTTCAGGTAAGGGACAAATTTGAAACCACTGAAATACCTCTTGTCGCACACTCAAATTTATGACTTTTTCAAGGCAAAATCAAGGGGTGCATATACTTTTCAAACACAGTTTAAACCACAGAGCAGATTATGTAGTCTCCTAAACACACCCTGGTTAGCCACTGAGGTGTATGTAGCCTTTTATAAAAAAGGAAGGGTATATGTATGCAGTCTTTATGAAAAGATAGGAGGGAAAATTCAAACACTCACAGGTAAGAAACAGCAGTTTAGAGGCACTAAGTTTGCAGGAAACCAGGGAGCCAAATATAAACAGACATGGGTAGGGAAAGAACACTTTTTTACAAATAAGAAGAATACACAGAAAGTATGTTGTCTTACCAGCCATCTCAGACTCTTGCTCAATGGACTATATTAGGGTGCAGAGAGGCTGGGCTCACAAAATGGAGGTGTCACTCTTGGGGTTCCCTCCACAAACATAAAGGCCCATTGCAGGTGTAGGCAGAGAGCTCGGATCGCCTGGGAGCTAAAGTGCCAATCACCAAGCCCAGGTCCCTATGAAGAACCTTGTCTCTTATGTATGTTTTTAGCTATATTTTTATTTTATGCTTTTATTAGAGCATTTTTAACCTTAGTGCTTGGACTTCGCACCCTTTTATTGGCAATAAGGGAGGGCATTGTGGGTCCATTTTACTTAGTCACTTGGGCACATTGATAGCTTAGCTTCGGCTTGTGGCTTGTGCCTTTTTACCCAGTATTCATGCTCTGTATCTCTGTAGTCAATTTTATTCATTTTATTATAGCTTCCTTTGAGTGGCTTTGTTTTAATTTTATTATCAATTGCTATTCTACGAAAGCGTCATTATCAGTGCTATGGATGACATACTATGCACCATGTTCTATCCTTGGAAATACAAGAACAGAATATGAGGCACATAGAATAATATTTTGTGTTGCCGGCCCCAAGACTGCATAAACAGTTCTGCACTTAGGTACATATCCGTAACAGGCTTCTGTGCCAGAACATAAACATGTCCCCTAAAAAATCATTGTGTAGGACAAAAGGCAATAGAGGGGGTTCCAGACAGAATTTCCATCCATGTTGCCTTTTGGTTTTCAGTAGATCTCAGCCTTTGTGTCTCCACGGATCCTGATCTGCAGACTGGCAGCCTGACCTTGTACCAAGGTAATGGGGTTGAGCTGTGCTTCTCATGGACACTGTAAGGATAGGTGTGGCTTACATCGCAATGCTCTTGCTGTGGGGCTGGAGATTAGGCTTTTATGTAGCAATTGTATATGCATGTTCTGACAATATGTTGGGGTTGTTCATATTTGCATCTGTAATTTTTACAATCCTGATATTGTTATTCCTCATTATCTAAATCATTACTCATGTAGTTTATCGTAGGTTGCAGTCTTTTCAATAAATGTATTGAAAACTATCCTGCATCTATTTTCTTGCCTATGTGTATAAGAAACTTGTATGTAGAGAGAAAATGGTAAGGCTTGTTTCACCATGATTTTCGCTGAGGTGTTTTTTGAGGTACTATGCAAGGCTGCCACAAATCACCTTTACCAGCTGGGTTTTAGTGAGGTGCTGTTAGTGAGCTGGGAGGGTTGGGCTGACAGCTCCTAACAGGTATGGGAAAGTTGCCCACAACGCAGAGATGCTACTGTCCCAAAACCAGTAGTCTCGTTAGAGAACAAGAGTCCTTATGACAAGTGCCATGCCCACTTACACTGCATACAATATAGGTTTCTGACCCCTCTGGCAGGCCTTACAGCCCTAAAGCAGAGCACACTATAATGCATGTGAGGGCATATATGTGCATGAGAAATTATGTTGCTACTGTGTCTTTATTAAACCTTAAGACATAGTAAGTGTACTGGTGATCCATAGAAAATGCATATGCTGGACACTGGTCATTAGGAGTTCTCCAAGTACATGATGGCCTCTCTGAACCCTGGGTTGTTTGGTATCAAACAACTCAGAATAATAAACCCACATTGGTGTCACAGTTGGATTTATTATAAAATAAAAACCTTGGTTGCTGACTGGTCTTAACCAGCCTGCCACCACCAGACATGATTCTGGACTCCCGTGGTAAAAGCCTTTTGCTCTCAGGAGACAGAACACAAAGCCTTTTCTGGGTGGAGATGTTGCATCTCCTCCCCCAGACAGACACCCTGCACCAGCAGTCAGTTTCTGCCTTTGAAATCTTACCTCCACCTCTGCAGGTGGCTGCCCAATAGCTTTACCCACACTTTGGGTGGCAAAACAGGTTGGAAAACTAGCAAGGACAGGATGAGTGGCCATCCCCAGCCTGCACCACCCCTCAGGTGTGGCAGGTAAAGTGACCACTTCATTTAATTTTCCCAATCAGAGTTAGGGATGTGACCCCTTCCCACTGTCACTTAATGGGTGTAGCTACCTTAAGCTAGGTGTCCCATTGGCCACTACAAGGTACTCCCCCTAAAACCCTCTAAAGGGCATTCTTAGACTAATAAGACACAATAAGACCGTGAACAAAAATGACCCATGGCATGAGAACAGAAGAACTGCTGCACAAAGAAAACTCTGCCTGCAGCGCCAAGGACTTGACAATCACCACTGAGTTGTTACCTGTAAACCTGAAGGACTCTAAAAAAACACAGAGCTCCTCCAGCCTTCTGAAAATCACAAAGAACCTCCCTGGGAGTGAAGGTATCAATCTCCTGCACCCTGCAGCAAGGAACCAGTGAAGTCTAGTTCACTGACCGGCTCCTGACCAATGAACCAGACTAGGCGGCCCAAACAAAATGTACACAATAGATCTGAAGGTAAAAAAGACTGGTGTGCCATGTTTGGTGGCACTAGAACTTTTAGGGTCTGAGATGTACTATTACCATGGGTACTGGACCCCCAGTGTTGGACACCTAGAAGCAAAGTCCACTCCAGAAGCCTAAAAACCCAAGAAAGCACCAGCCAAGGGACTTCTTCAAACCCAAGAACCACCCCCCCAAGAGTGGCCTTGATGATCTGAAATCTACCCTGCAAATGACCTGATCCTGGCTCCAGGTACTCCAGGACGCATGACTTCTGGCTGACCAACCTTGCTGCACCCGGCCCGAGGCCCCTTCATCAACAAACCAGCTATGCGCTGGAGGATCCTAACCCCTTGCGCCCTCCATCCTCCAAGGGGATGCACCAGACATACCTTTAAGTCTATCTGTATTGTGTGTTTCCAAGAGATCCTCCTCTCCATTGTGCACAGGGTCTAAGACTTTCAGTCACTGCTCCTGCTTGAACCGGGAACTGCCTGTACGTCTCCGGCTGGCCCACAGGGCATCTCAATGACCTCTACCTAAAAAAAGAAATAGGCACATGTGAGAACATTGCCTTGTTTTATTTGCATTTTAAAGCTTTTCCCATTCGTTCCTATGGTGAGTAATTACAAACAAAAACAAGTTATTCTTTTGAGTGTGTGTCCACATGAATTGATACTGTGAGTGCAACCAATGCTTAGCACATATCCAACATAAGCCTAACTGCTCACCCACGCTACCTCAAAACAGAGCATTAGATGGTCTGCTTTTTACGTCTGGATACCAAAGAGGGGTTGCTTGGACTCTTTGCACTGTTCACTTCTTTTTCATACCCTATACAGAGAGCCAGCCTCCTACAGTTACTAAAAGAGCCAGTCATAAACTGGAATACTTCATTAAACATCTGGTGACATACCCATAGAATGACTGATACATACTCTTAGATATGTAGTCAAGTACTAACAGAATGTAGTCACCCATACTGACAAATAGTGGTTTAAACATGGATTGGGCCTGCTAGCACTGAGCCTATAGTTTTATAGCCAGGTGAAGTTTGCATTTAGAACCCCATTGCAAAGCCTTGAACTTTCCTTTTACTACATGTAGGTCACCCCTAAGGTAGACTGTAGGTAGGCCATAGGGCAGGTTACATTGTGCCTAAATGAGCTTTTAAGCTTCACTGAGGTACATGGACACTTATACAGCCGTATGTATGCACAGCTATATATCCAGCCTCCCACCAATACTGCAGTTTACATACCTATTTTCAAAAGCATAGATCCAATCACACATCCAATCAGCAAAAGAGGCACTTATACATTCACTGACACACCCACACAGTACTTATGTATTCAGCAGTATCAGAGCCAGTTGCACACACAGTTAGAAGCTCCTATTCTCACTAACACAGCCAGTAAGCAATTCATAAGGCCACTTACATAGGCATGGATGGAGTTTGTATAGCTACGCAACACAAAACTCAGCGAAATTGCTAAAACACTCAGTTGCACTACGTGGAGTTTCGTTAGTGGGCGGAGTGTCTTGCCGCGCCTTTTCGAATGATGTTTAACATCATTGGCAATGCAAAGAACATTCTTGCGTTGGAATTCTTGTGCGAACTGCACCACATGGTTTGCATGGGGAATGCCATTTGTTTTGTGCTTTGATATGTTGGTGGTGGGGCCTACTTTTAAATCCCTCTATATCTGTCCTTACCACACTTTTAAACTCTATTTTGTCCTAGTTTCTATCTGTAATACTACCTTTTCTCTTTGTGTTTTTATATTTTACATTTTTGTGACTTTGTTACTTTGTAATTTTTTTGCTTTACATTGTTTTTTCACCTTCCTTCTTTTTTATTTCATCCCCCCAAGTCCTCCTTGCCATGTCAAAGCAAGGGAGTGGCAGTGCCAGGCCCACAACCACCACCTGCAGCCGCATTCCTTGTGGGCAGCGGTGACATAAAGGGGTGCAGCCCTGCACTATTTTTTCTGAGGTGGAGGGCTTGGTGTTTTATGTTCAGCGCCACCTCCCACCCACCTTGGCAGCAGGCGGCAGGCATTGATCTGGGTATGGCCTCCGAAAGTGGCAGCAATGCTAGGAGCGGGTGCACCAGGCTGTGTGCCAGCAGCTCTGGGGTACAGACCACCCAGCAACAGCTAGCGCAATGGTTGGATGATATCCTGGACCGCGCAACAGACCTGCACGACCTGCTAGACGTAGAGGTTGGGGGGCTCGGTGAGTAATAATTAATTGTTAGTTGTGTTTTATGCTAATAGTTTCTTCCTGAAATAGCAAGCATGCTGCTCGCATGCAGGTAACTTAATTTTATGTTACAAATATAATAGTATGTGATCGTCATCTAGACAGGTGTTCGGTACAAACTAATTTTACTTGTTTTTGACACTTGCTTGGGCTGATTAAGAAGTAATGCAGAGACTCCTCCTGTGTCCTGTCCTATCTAAGATAGTCATAGTTAATGTATTATTAGTGAGTTAGCATGTTCTCTCACTTCTCTGTGCCTTTGTTTTATGTAGCTCGTACTGTGCCAACTGCCAAGCAAGTTCCCAGAGATGTATAGTTGGTTTGCATGCAATCATCCATCTATTCATTGAGAAATTGAGAATGAGATGGGAACTGTAGAAATCAGTCATTGCAATGTATTAGTAATTCCAAAATGTAGTTTAGGACATTTTAAATAGGGTTAGGAAATTTGGAATAAGATGGTCCATGATACTAGTATTATTATTATACAAGGACTCTGAACCTCTGATGTAGAAATGTTACTGCGTTTGCCTTTTCCTTTAGAAAATGTAATATTCTTGGAGAGATTATGTATTAATAGTACCACTATTCTTTTCTATTTTTTTCTTACATCAACCGGCATCCAGGGGCAGGAAGAGGGCTGGTGAGGGAGGTGCCCCCTTCACAAGTACTGGGGCAGATGGCTCTGCTAGCCCCAGTAAGTCGTCCTAACGTTTACCGCTCCACATTTAGAATTATATTTTTTACCTTTTTACTGTGCCTGTCTCCTAATTTCTTTCCAACCTCACTTCAATTTATCTGTTTTGTAAATTCATCTTATCCCTGAATTATCCTATTCACTTATTTTCTATATTTCAAGTTTCTTCACTTCAAACTGTATGGCTCTACTAGTATGTCTGTAGCTTCCCTTCTTCTACTTTGTCAATGAGTTTTCCCTCTCCCCTTATATATTTTGAGGAGTAGTGGTAAGGCTCAGAGAACCCATGTACTGAAGATTGCATGTCCATGAAAGGTATTCTACACATGTTTCATGAGAATGCTTTCTTTTTCTTGCTCCAGCTCAATCATTAAAAAAAAGGAAATAAAAAGGTGTTTTTGAGCATGGTCATGTAATTGTTTGTACCCTACAATGTTGTGTATGTACTATTAGTATACTAGCAGTTGATGACAATTGTTGGAAGAATGAGGAGGATAGCCCCATTGTATTATCCATCCAAGGCCATATGTCCTTCATTGACCAATTCTTGCACCCTTTTATTTCTCTTGAAAAACTCATTTCATTGATAGCTGGTTCTTCCCCTCCATTAACAAAAGTTTGTTTATTTTACTTGTCTACCTGGCTTTTAAAAAATTGCCAAACAACAAAATGCCCACCTGATATTTTGATACAAGAGAATTCTGTAACTGAAATATAGTGATGTTTTGCTTTAAAAAAAAAAAAAACAATCGGGGGAAGTGTATCTGGCATCTAAACTGTATAATGTTTTTCCTAGCCACACCGACCGCCAGTGTCAGGGACAGCAGTGCCAGTGCAAACGCGGATGAAGGCGGCAGTGGTGGGCGCTGGTAAGTCATATTGCTTTCTTATTCACAATTAGCAATATAATCACTACCGGGGCGTACTAGTGTTTTTGACTTACTCGTCAACACCCTGCTTTAGCAGATACAGCAGGAGTTAAGTATTGATGGCCTCTTCTATGTGCAACTCAGCAGACTAAGGTTCATAAAATGAACTGGAACTATAATGTGTTTAGGAAAATTGAAAGAAGGATTGAAGGAGAAAGGATGTATGCAATATGAGTGAAAGGATATGTGGATAAATGGGTGCATGATAATCATATAGGTGGGTTATAAGGATGATAGGATGCATGGGTGAATTAAGGATGGATGAAAGGGTTTACGGTTGAAAGGATTCCTGCCCAGGTGGGTGAAAGGGTATGGATGAAAGGATTCCATGCCTAGATGAGTGAACAGACTCCTCGGGTGGGTTGGATCTCTTGGATGGGTGAATGGGTGAAAGGATGCATGGGTGGGTAATGGGTAAATTGAGGTTGGTGAAAGGTTAGTTGATAGCCATGTTTGGAATTTGGATGGTTTTAAATGGCGAAGGACTGGATGAGAGAATGTAAAGCTCAAATGGTGTGGATCAAACCCAAGGGTGAAGAACACGAGTACTATAATAAGAAATTTGCAATGATGAATAGATAAAAGCTTGAACAGAAGAAACAAGGGAGCTCCTCTCAAGAGGGTATTTCTAACCTATTTTACTTGCTGGGAATGTTTTTTATCAAAGGTTTTATTCAAAGGGTTGGATGGTATTTCTGAATATTCCCTTGACTCACAGTCAAAGGGAGCAGATAATATGTATCCCAGCATCCATTAATTATCACCTTCCTTCCTCGCTATGGCTTCCCACAGTGCCACCCGTGATGACCTAATAGCTGCGTGGTTCAAATCGGCAGAATCAGCACTGTAGTCTTGGGTGTGCAATGTGCGTGTGTCTGCTGAAGTTAATTTAATGTGTCAAACACCTTTCAATGCATGCCAATGCAAAAACAATGTGTGTTTTTCTTCCCTTCCAGTGCCCACTAGATTAGTCACTTCCTAGTACTTCACTCCTTTAATATTTCTTAAGTTCTGTCCCAGCCTTCCTAATAATTTAAAAAATCTATTCTTTGCTTGTGCCACATTATTCTAGTGAAGTGATATAAATATAATTCATTATGGCTTCCATAACAGATTTACTTTTGTTCACATGTTTTCCTTTCAACATTTGCTAACCACAGTGAGTCACACTGCTGGCCAAAACGTAAGCACATGATGATGATAAGGAATTGATCACTAAATTGTGTACTCTACCTACACATCCTAATCCCCTCTACCTTACAATGCAGTTGAGTAAGTAAAGAAGATTCCTTTCCTTGCTGCAAAGCAAATTCATTTTTCGGAAAAAAATTATTATTACAAAGTGTGGTTGAGGAGGGTGATGAGGACAGTGAGTAAAGTGGTACTAAGTAAGTGCCTTGATTTTCCTGAATTGGATAGCCTGTGACAAACGTGCCAAATATAATCTATATACATGTATATCCCATTCCTTAATCCTTTCCCTGTACTGCAGTACATTGCTTTTCCCACCATCTACTTATGGCAGACAGGATGTCTGCATGAGTGTTTTTATTTTACTATGTGGTGAGTTTCATTCTTAGTATTCATCAGGCTTGTAGCCCGTGTAGAATTGAAAGGCATTTATTAAGGAGAAGAACAGGGCCATTGCAATAAGATAATTTTCTAGGAGAGCTTCTCCAGCTGTGGACCATAATGAGCGCAACTAGGGTGCCACCTGAGCTAGCAATGCCACCATTAATTAAGCACAACAGGAGAGAGAAGAATACTTGTACACCATAGTGTATAACGGCTTTGACTCTAATCACCTTAAAAGTGTATGGTCTGAGGAGCTCAGCAAATGTACTGCTACTGTGCCACTACACCACATGATTTTAAACAAGTGCTTAAGAACAATAGTGGGAGAGCATTGTTTACAATTTCTCTTTTTTCTTTCTTGTTATAACTATTGCTGCTGGTCCACCATCACAGCAGGAAATAGCAGCTCGGCTGTGGCAGCAGAAGCTGGAGGCCATCAGGGCCAAGTATGAGAGGCTGGTAGTCCTTGAGGAGGGTCCAGCAGCAGTTTCAGTCAATACTCAGGGCCCCAGCTGGCCCCCAGCACCTCCAGCCCAACAACATGGCTGCAGTTCCAAGGCAGCCACCCACCTCCATACCATCACTGTTACCCCCTACACCATTTTCCAACACAGCATCCTTCGAAGGCTGGTGCTATTAAAGGCCTGGCAAGCACGCTTCTGACCCTTTTTAACCTTTTATTTTGGTGGGTTGGACTTGTTGTGGGTGTAGAAGATGGGAATGTTTTTTTGGCTTAGGACATTTCAACTTTGTTTTGTTTTATATGGTCAATTGGACAGGTTTGTTTTTTGGACATTGGTTGGGGAAAGAGAGATATGTTTATTTACAGTTGTTTATGCCTTAAACCGTTCTTGTGGTAGTTTACTTCACACTGCTGCCTTTATGCAGCATGTTTTTCAAATCTGTGGATAGTATATTCCTCTTAGCACTGCATCTTTTAAAATCTGCTGATAGTGTATAACAATTAATTTTGCAGTTAGGTACCCTTGTCCTAATACTCTCCTAGTCCCTGCAGCACATTCAGCACAATTTGACCCATAAGCGTAGGGTGGAGAGATTTGCCATTGCCAATTATATTACCTAAATTAAAAGTACAACAATGCTCCATAGTGCTCTAACCTAAATAGATGATCCGAGGGCTATCTGGTTTCTCAAGGTGCCATGGTGGTATATTAGTAGCATGCTAGAGCACTAACAGTGAAGGCATCAGAAGCAAGATCCCTCTCCACCTAGGTGAACTCAAATGAAGATCCTGCACACTGAGTTGGCATTGCTTCCACTACATCTGCCCCACCAAGTGTGTGATTAATTGATGGTGTAAATTATTACATAACACCTCAATAAATCTCACAGCCGGGGGGAGGAGGGTTAGGGATTTGATGAATGGATGAGAAAAGGATTTAGAGAAAGGTGTGACAAAAAGAAAAGCACTACACAAACACAGTATTCTTCTAGGAAATGATCAGCAGCCTGTTGTGGAAGAAATTGAAAAAATGAATATGTATGACACAGATAACTTTATATTCCATCAGCCCCAGTGAGACCCAACTTGTTATATTTCTAAAAATGTTTGGTCACCGACGTTTATGAAATACTACATATAATTAATGTTGGGGTGAGGCTAACACACACAGTTCTAAAAAAAGATTACAGAAAGAAACATGATTCATCTGCATTCTTCCTTGATGGCCCTGTCAATCTTCTTGGGTGCCTGTGGGAAGGGTTCCAATAAGGTAAGCATGAGTCTTATGGTCCAGGAGAAGAGAAGGCCTGTGGATTGTAAAACAGAAATGATTATCATTATACTATAGAATCAAGAAGGATTGAATGGAAGGTGAGCTTCATGAGGAGTAGTGTACCATGAAGACTCAGAGGAGGCAGAGCAAGAGCAAAGTCCTTTGCGATCATTCATTTTGTGACTGATGTGAGATCAATTAAGTGAGAGAAATTACAGCAAACAACAATCACAGACATGTGGTTGCATGTATCGGGATGATGAAACTAGCAGCTCTCATGATCATCATAACATGTAGCATAGAGGACGTGCATTATGTGACATTATCCATCACATGTCAGTCTCCTCCACTTCCCTACAACAACAGGCCCCCTTCCCAACCACATAATTGCAAGTTCAAGTCAGCCAGCAAACACATGCAGCAGCATTGCATTTCCCAAATCACGTAATCAATGCGCCTCTCACCAACAGTCCACAGATTGGAGTAGGCCTGTTACACTCATCATCATCCATGTTGATTTCCATGAAGTTGATAACTTCCTTTTACTGGCAGTTGTTTAGGCTGTCAAATTACACTCTGAGTTCTTCCATCATCCTTCAGACTCTGATTAAAGATTATGTCCAAATCCATTCCAACTGCTCCTGAGAGTCACAGTCTCCCGACCAAATTGAAATAAAGCAACCTGTACTGCACAGCTGTGTTTAACAACAAGAGTAACATTGAATTGTTTTTTTTGTCTAGATTAGATTTTTGTTTTTTAGCTAACTGGACTGGCCGGGTCTTCTTTGACAAATGTGAACCCGAAAACAAAGCAACAGAAAACAAAGCAGTGTGAAAATGCCAGCAAACAAATTTTACTAAGTAGCAAAAGGGAAGAAAAAAAATCATCTTCAGGAAAATAATTATCACCCATTATTAGGCCACCAACATTGTAAATCAATCACACCACAAATAAAAGCAAGTTTAAAAATATAGTTAAACAATAAACACCCACTCTCACATTCTACCACCTCTAGACATGAGTCACATTAACCATCTCAACATTGAAACAGGTCTCCCTCATATCATTCATTGGGGGGTATTTGGCATCACTTACCTGTTCTAATCAAGGATAGTGGTACATTGCTGATCCTCTTTGATTCACAAAACAAAACACACATTGGTCAGTCAGTTATAAATCAAAGATCTGGGGCAGTCCTCAATAGAAGAAAGTAGAAAAGTTCTATGGTGCCCCAGGTCTAGTCAGGGAAGTAGAGTTCATCCTCAAACTCAGGTGGTTCACCCAGAAGTTGGTCAGCTAACACACTACCATGACCTAAGGCTGACCAATCACCCTCATCCACCTCCTGTTATACTTCGGGTATGCTGTAATTCAGAGGTGTTAGAAATGGGTTCTCTGGTTTGCAGTCAGTTTGTACTCTGTCCAAGCAGGGGTAAAGTTTGTGAATCAAATTATTTAAAAAATAATAACATTTAAAGAAATGGAATTCAGTTGCTGATGCACTAGGGGAAGAGGACTACCATGAAAAACCACAGGGATTTGGGAGGCAAGGAGTGGTACAGGTGAAAAATGCCACAAAAGTATATAATAAAATATAAAACACTCCTCATGCAGTACTTGTATTAATAAGCATTAATTTCTTAAACCTCAAGCATAAGATACAAAATGGCCACCAGCCACATGGTCAAACAACCAGCAAGGAGCCATGGCCACCACAATAAAGATGAACACATACATGCCTAAAAGCACACTGGCTGCCTACACAAAATGGCCACCAGCCACATGGTCAAACAACAACCAGCAAGGAGGTATGACCACCACAACAAGGAAGAACATATGCAGGCCTAAAAGCACACTGGCTGCCTACACAAAATGGAAGCCAGCCACATGGTCAAACAACAACCAGCAAGGAGGTCTGGCTGCTACAACAAAGAAGAACACATGAAGGACTAAGAGCACATTGGCTGTCTACATAAAATGGCCACAAGACAAATTGTCAACCAACAACCCACAAGGAGTCATGAAAACCACAACAAAGAAGAACACTTGCAGGCCTACTGGTCTCCAGTCACATGATCAACATAATTAACTAAACCAAAAGGGCCCCAGCCACATGGCATGGGAAACAAAGACAAACGGTGGACTATGACAAACACTCTCACGCACTGGCCAGTCAAAGAAGGCATTGGTACAGGAGAAAAAAATCAGTAGTTCCAAAAACAAAAATTAAAAGGGCTAAACATTTTACAACAATAACACACATGATACAAAGGCATCAGGTATTACACTCCATATACTGTTTGCAGAAAAAAAATGAATAATAATTATTTAAAAAAGTGATCCTTCCAGCTTGAAATCCAAGTGGAAAGTGACCAGGAGATGGACAAAGCAATGGAAGGAGCCTGCTGGACAGGAGTCTTACTCCATAGAAAATAATGGAAATGTTGATTTTACACAAAGTACCTGGTTTGCGTAAAAAATAAAACCGCACGGACGAGCTTGCATCGGAAAAGTCATCGATGTGTTGATTCCTTACTCACTAATGAGGCCGTGCGTCGTTTCTTCTCCGGTCGGGTAGTCGATGCGTTGTTTTTCTCCCCCAGGAGAGCAATGAGTCGATTTCTAGACAGGGCACCTTAGATTCGTGTGGGTTCACGACAACTCTGACGCCCAGTGACAATTCATGAAAAATCCTGGTCACACGATGATGCAAAACCATACTGCGTGGGTTTGCGTCGTTTTCAGCACCCGCAAGCAAGTGTTGTATTGTTACTCCAGCTGCGATGCAGGCGATGCACTGAAATCAGCCACGGGGCGGGTGGCGCAGTGTTTTTCAGCCACATTGCAGGTGGTGCATCGAAAGTTTCCCTGCACGGCTCCCTGGGAATGGATTTCCGTCCTTATTCTGCCAGCTTCACATTTCAAGAGCTGAAGGACTGGATAGGGCACCACTGGGCAGGGAAGGAGTCTCAGCAGAGCATCCAGGTACTGGCAGAGAAAGTCTTTGATGGTCCTGTGACTTCAAAACAGGAGGCTAGCTCAGTCCAAGCCCTTGAAGATTCTTCACATTGAGGAATATAGCACAAAGTCCAGTCTTTGTCTTCTTTCAGGCAGAAGCAGCAACTGCAGGCCAACCCAGCATAGCACAGTCACAGACAAAGGGGCAGTACTCCCCCTTCAGCTCTTCTCCTTGCAGAGGTTCCTCTGCATTCCAGAAGTGATCTGAAAATCTGTGGTTTTAAGTCCACTACTTATACCCCTTTCTGCCTTTGAAGTAGGCACATTCCAAAGGAAAGTCTCTGTTGTTCACAAGATCCTGCCTTGCCCAGGCCTGGCTCCAGAATCAAACCAGGGGCTGAAGACTGCATTGTGTGGGGGCAGGCACAGTCCATTCAGGTGTAAGTGACCAGTCCTCCCTCCACTCTAGCCCAGATGGCTCATCGGAATGTGCAGACTACACCCCTGCTCCATTTGTGTCACTGTCTAGAGGGGATTGACAAAGAGCCCAACTGTCAGTCTGACCCAGACAGTGAATACACAAGCAGGCACAGAATGGTTCAAGCAAGAAAATGCCAATTTTTTAAAAGTGGATTTTTCAAACAGACAATTTAAAAAACAACTTTACCAAAAGGGGTATTTTTAAATTGTGAGTTCCTGGACCCCAAACTCCAAATCTCTGTTTGCTCTCAAAGGGAAATTGCACTTAAAAGATATATTTAAAGGCAGCACCCATGTTAACCTATGAGAGAGATAGGTCTAGCAAAGGTGAACACTGAATTTAGCAGTGTTTCACTGTTAGGACATATAAAACACATCAGTGCATGTCCCACCTTTTACATACACTACACCCTGCCCATGGGGCTACCTAGGGCCTACCTTAGGGGTGCCTTAGATGTATAAAAAGGGAAGGTTTGGGCTTGGGTACACTTGCCAGGTTGAATTGGCAGTTTAAAACTGTAAACACAGACATTGCAGTGGCAGGTCTGAGCCATGTTTACAGGGCTTATAATGTGGGTGGCACAACCAGTAATGCAGGCCCACTAGCAGCATTTGATGTACAGGCCCTGGGCACCTCTAGTGCACTTTACTAGAGAATGATTAGTAAATCAAATATGCCAATCATGGAAAAGCCAATTACACATACAATTTATACAGGAAAACTTGCACTTTAGCACTAGTCAGCAGTGGTAAACTGCCCAGAGTACCAAAAGCAGCATAAACAGCATCCAACACACAGTCAAAACATGAGAAGCAGAGGAAAAAAAGACAGGGAAGTCTAGGTCAAGGATGCCAGGTCTGACATGTGCTTTTAAGATTCACTGAATTACATGTGCACTTGCACATCCATACACCCAGTTATGCATTCACACTGTAAATCACATACCTATTTTCAAAGGGATAGCATCACTCACAGACCCAGTCAGATCGCAACAGAAGTATTTATACATTCATTCATACACCCACACAGCAGTTACATATTCAGCAGTTTCAGAACCAGTGGCACACACAGTTACAATATCCATACTTACTAAAACAGCCAGTAAGAAATTCATACAGCCACTTACATACACATTTCAAAACCCATAGAGTTAGTTAAAGAGCTAGTCATACACCAGTATACTTACTTCAATTATTGGTGGTATACCCAGAGAGAGAGAGACTGTCAAACCCATTCAAATATGTACTGAAAGAACCTAGTCACCTATCCAGAGAGTATGTGTGCAGTTGTATTGCAAAGTCGACTTGACATTTAAAACCCCTTGCCAATCCTTAAACTCTCCTTTCACTACACGTAAGTCACCTCTAGGGTAGGCTGTAGGTAGCCCATCAGGCTATATCTTTAGAAGGGAGCACATGTACTTCGGAGTTTCAGTGACTCACATGAGCATCCTCAGACCCATTTGCCCAGTTAAACTTCTAGTCTGCTACCCTAATCCAGACACCCAAGCAAACAGTTGTGTATACACTGATACACCCGGACACACAATCATCCATACACTGATGTACCCAGTCACACACTGACATTTACACTTAGACACCCAGAAACATACTGATCCATACACTAACACACCCTGATATATACACTTGCACACTCAAGCAGACAGTGATAAAGACACTGACATATACAAGTACATACTAATGCATACATTAACAAATTAAATGACATGTATGTATATACTGACAGACTCAGTCACACTTTTCACCATACAGAATCACACCTAGACAGTCATCTATGCATACATTGAGACACCCTAACACACTGGCACATATGCTCAGACACCCATTGCAGGAGGCTGGCTCGCTATATACTTTATGAAAATGACACGCGCTGTGCAGAGTCCAAGCAACCCCACCAAGCAACCCCACCAATCAGATCACTTAATGCTCTATCTATGTGGTAGTGTGCGCGAGCAGTTAGGCTAATCCAGAAGTTGTGCTAACCATTTGCTGTACTCACAGTGTCAATAAATGGAGACACACACCTCAAAGAATAACTGATGAACAATTTACAAAAGTATTTCAGACTTTTATAAAATATTTAAGACCATGATCATCATTACACAGTAAGTACTTATTTAGTTATGATTTTCTCAAAGTTTAGAAAAGGTTCTTTATTTGTGCGTAATTACACACCATATGAATGAAGCTGATTTTTTTTTAACAAATGTATATCAACTCAGGCAATGTTCTCACAAATGTCAGCTTCTGTTTTTAGGTTGAGTTCATCAAGAGGTCCCATGACCATGTCGGAGAAGTTTGGGTGGTTCCTGGTTTGAGCGGAAGCAGCGGCTGAAAGTCTTGAAGATGGTACACAAAGGATAAGGGTGCCACTTGGAAACACTTTGCACAGAGGGACTTAGAGGTAAGTCCGCCAGGGCCACTTGGAGGGGGGAAGTCTCAAGGGCTTGGGGACAATGAGAGCATAGCTGGTTTGCCAGTGAGGGTGTCAGGGAGTCTGGGCGCAGCGCAGATTGTTCATGAATCTTGGAATCCTCACAGTCAGGGACAGATACCCTTGAGGGTGGATTTCAGGTGAGCAGGGCAACTCAGGGGATGGATGTTGGGTGTCCTGAAGTCCCTTAACCAGTGGTACTTCTTAGCTTTTGGGAGTCTAGAGTGGGCTCTTCTTCTGGGCATCCGATGTGGGGGTTCTGCTACCACAGGTAGTGGTACGCCACTGCCTTAGAAGGCCTATTGCCACCAAACGTGGCACACTAGTAGGTCTTGTCCTCCGGGGTTGCTGTGCAGATTTTGGCATGGCTACTGGGTCTAGGTCATTGGTCAGCAGCAGGTCAGTAAACTGGACTTCAAGGGTTCCTTGCTTGCGGGGTGCAAGAGAGTAATACCCTCACTCAGAGGGAGGTTATTGGCAATTTTTAGCAGGATGGAAGTACTCTGTGGTTTTCTAGGGGTTTCCAGGCAATGCCTCAGTGGCAATGGCTGAGTCCTTGGAGTAGCAAGCAGGGTTGGGCCCCTTTTTCTTTGGGCTGCAGGACTTTAGTTGTCATGCCTTGGGCCTTCTTTGTTCCTGGTCTTCTTGTTTCTATCAAATCTAAAGTGTTGGTATAGGGATGACCTCTGAATACTGTATTTAGAGGGCATTATGGGGAGTAGCTAGTAGTGGCCACTGGTCCACCTACTTTAGGGTGGCTCTGTCTACTAAGTGACCACTTCATGCAAACAGGGGACATATCCCTAACGCTGATGGACTATTTTTTCTACCATCCAAGATAGAGGGAAATGAAATGGAGTGGTCACCTCCCCTGCCAAACCTTAGGAGTGGTGTTGGCTGGGGTGGCCACTCCTCCTATTCTTACTGAGTTTCCTACCAGTTATTCTGCCCAAAGGGGGGGTAAAATCAATTGGCTGCCTTCTGCTACCAGCAGCAGAGGTAGGGTCAGATTTGAAAGGTGGCGAAGCCTTTGAAGCTGACCACTTGTCAGCCTAATGGGGGGTGTCACCGCAGCCCAGGAGAGGCTTGGTGTTCTGGCATCTGAGAGCAGAGGCTCTAACACAGAGTCCAAAATCATGTCAGACTGGTTAGGTTTAGTCAGCAACCATAACAGGGCAGTCGATTTTGTAGGGAGCACCTCTAAGGTGCCCTCTGGGTACATGGTATAATAAATCCCACACTGGCATCAGCGTGGATTTAATATTCTGATTTGTTGATACCAAACTACCCAGAGTTCAGGGAGGCTATTTTATTACTGGGGAACTCATAATGACCAGTGTCCAGCACATGCCTTCACAATAGATTCTCTGTACACTTACTATGTCTGAGGATTGACAAAGATACAGTAAGGACATATTTGTTCATGCACACATATGCCCTCTCATGCATTATAGTGCACTCTGCCTTGGACTGTGAGGCCTGTTAGTGGGGGGAATTACCTATATTGCATGCAGTGTTAGTGGATATGGCACTCTTGGTGAGTGCCAAGTCTAGTTTGCAACTTTGGGAACACCTTGTCATGCACTTGCAATGGCAGTCTGCATGAGGCTAGTGCGGGAGCTCTCAGTGTGGTACAATCAGTGCTGCATCTCTGGGGGACCGTTTTCAGTTCCCGTGCCCTAGATACAAGGGGTACCATTTACTAGAGTCTTACAAGGGCCTTATTGGGGACTTACAAGGGTGACTGAAGGGCCAAACATAGTACTGTTTAGCAGGGACCCAGGGCATTTTCATTTCAAACACACATCATTTTCCAGGCAAAAAGGGGGGCTCACCATGTCAAAAGAGGCCCTTTCTCACACAACCCCTCCCTCAAACAAAAGGGGATGAAACTACCCTTCCCCTGGGGAGTCTTCATCCTGTAAATGGAAGAACCTGGAAAGGCCATCTGAAGTGGAATGGGGCAGTCCCTGGTTTGTGTTCCACTTCAAAGTCAATTCCCTGTAGGGATATAGACCACCTAAGCAGTTTGGGGCTTTTACCTTTCATTTGTGGTAGCTACCTGAGAGGCCTGTGGTCTTTCTGAGCTATGAAGTGAGAGCCAAGCAAGTATGACCTATGCTCCATCAAGACTCACACCACAGCAAAGGCTTCCCTCCCTATGACACTCCATTTTGTCCTCTAGGGAGTAGCATTCTGCTTATAAAAGCAACAGGCTGGCCATGTTCCTCATCATTTATTTGGGCTAGGACTGCTCCTATCCCATGCTCAGAGGCATCTGTTTGGACAATAAACTGCCTGGAGTAATCTGGAGCTTTCAGGACTGGAGCAGAGTACGTTGCATTGTTCAGAGTGTCAAAAGCCTTTTGACAACCAAGTGTCCAGTTAACCTTTTTGGGCTTCTTTTTGAAGGTGAGTTCTGTGAGGGAGGGCACTATTATACCATAATCCTTTACAAACCTCCTGTAGTACCCCGTCAGGACAAGTAATGCCTTGACTTGAGTCTGGGGGGTGGAGCTTCCCAAGCCAGAATTGTCTGGATCTTGGGCTATAGTGGTGGACTTCGGACCTACCTACCGGGTGGCCCTAGTGTTCAAATCTTCCCTGCCCTATCTGGCATTTACTGGCCTTAATAGTGAGGCCTGCCTAATGCAGAGCCTCCAAACCTCTCCCAAGTTGAATAAGGTGATTCTGCCAGGTGGAGCTGTTGACAGCAATATCATCTAGATAAGCTGCACGAAAGGATTCTAGCCCAGCCAGGACTTGTTTCACCAACCCCTTTGAAGGCTACAGGGGCATTCTTTAGTCTAAAAGGCATCAAAGAAAACTGATAGTGCCCACTTGAAGCGGAGAATGCAGATCTTCGTTTTGCTCCAGGGGTCAGGCCTATCTGCTAGTACCCAGATGTAAGATCAAAGGTACTCAGATATTTGTCTGTTCTGAATCTGACAATAAGCTTGTCTGCCCTAGGAATATGTCTTCTTTACTGCAGTTAGGCCCCTATAATCCACACGGAACCTCATTTCTCTTTTTTCACCATTGGAGTGAGGTTTGGGGACTAAAACTATTGTGCTGGCTCAGGGGCTTTCAGAGGGTTCAATGACACCCAAATCCAGAATTTTGTTTACTTCAGCATGGATGATTTCTCTGACATGGTCTGACTGCCTATACATTTTGACAGGCACTGCCTACAGTGTCCACATAATGGGTACACCAGCTGGTCCTACCAGGGGTCAGAGAGAAAACTTCAGCACACTAGTTAAGGACGTGCCTGCAATCAGTCTGCTTTTGCTCTATGTGGTTGTCTGACAAGACCACCCCATTGAAAGAACTATAGTTTATATTGCTGGAAGGAGATAAGGAAGAGGTTCACTATCTTCTTCCTGTCCCTCGCCTGTAACTATGAGTATGGCCACATCAACTCGGTCAACAGGGAGCTTCAGGAGTTTGCATGGATGATCCTCTTGGAGTTCTTGCAACTGCCAAGGTCAACTAAGTAGGTGACTGCCTTTTTTCTTTCAAGGATAAGTTTGGGCCCAGACCCCTCATCCCGGAGAGCACTAGGAGCCACAGGCTCCAACACCCACACCTCATGCCCTTGTTGGAATTCCACCTTTGCAGCTTTCTGGTCATACCAGCATTTCTAAAGCTTCTTGCTGACCTGAAGTTTTTTGCCTGTATTTTTTCATGCACTCAGCCATCCTGGAACAAAGGCCAAGCACATAATCCATAATGTCCTGTTTGGCCTTCCCTTACAAGACTGAATGAGCCCCTAACAGAATGCCCACACAAAAGTTCAAAGGGGGAAAACCCCTTTCCCTTTTGTGGAACGTCCCTGTACATAAAAAGCAGACATGGAAGTTAGACATCCCATCTCCTTCTGAGTTTTTCAGGGAGTCTTCCAATCATGCCTTTCAATGTTTAGTTAAATCTTTCAACCAACCCATTGGTTTGTGGATGGTATGGGGTAGTGAACTTATAAGTCACACTACATTCCTGCCACATGTGTAATAAGTATGCAGACATAAATTTGAACCTCTGGCTGATACTACCTCTTTAGGAAAGCCAAACCTAGTAAAAATACCCAGGAGGGTCTTGGCCACTGCAGGGGGAGTGATGGCCCTACGAGGAATAGTTTCAGGGTATCTTGTGACATGATCCAGTATCACTAGCATATGTCTATTTCCTGAGCTTGTTTGAGGGTCAATGGTGACAACAATATTTACTCCTAACCCTTCGAAGGGCACCCCAACCAGTAGTGGGATTGGGGCATTCAGCTGGCCTTGTGCCTTAACACTGGCTTGACAGGAGACACAGGACTGGCAAAAGTCCTTCACCTTTTGGGACATCCCAGGCCAGTCAATCAGTCAGTCAGGGACGTCTTGTAGAGCATGAACTTGTCACCACGGGGGTCTCCTGGCACTGAAGCTACGGGTCTCACTCAGTTGGTGTTGGTTGAAAAGCCAGGTCTAGAGCTGCTTTGTGAAATCCCTGAGTGAGGGGCTTGGTGTGCAGGTGGAGGGAAAGAGCATTCCAGGATTTGGCCACAAGGTGGGAGAAGGTGTGTCGTCTGAGGCGTTTGCGGGTGGATGCTGGGGACGTGGGCCCGGGCGAGTGTGACAGAGTGGAGTTCTCCCATACGCCAGTGGAAGATTAGGAGGTTGTAGATGAAGGAGGTCTGGCATTGTGAAGGGCCTTGTGGTGTGGGTGATGAGCTTGAAGAGGCATCTTTGCTGTACAGGGAGCCAGTGGTGGGCTCCGAGGTGGGGGTAATGCTCGTTCTTCTTGTGCGGTTGAGGATGAGTCTAGCGGCAGTGTTCTGGGTGATTTGGAGGTGGTTCAGGAGGTGCTTTGTGGTTCCGACATAGAGTGCATTGCCATAAAATCAGAAGATCATGCAGGGGATGTGAAAGAGGCAGAGGAGATTGCATTGATTTGGTGTTTCATGGTCAGTTGGGTGTTGAGGCTGATTCCCAAGTTGCGGGCGTGGATGGAGGGTGTGGGTGGGGGGCTAAGGGTGGCAGGCCACCACGAGTCATCAATGGTTTGTTTCCAAAGCTGAGGATCTCTGTTTTGTCTGAGTTTACCTTGAAGTGGTAAGACTTCATCCAGGAGGCAATGTCGCTGATGGTGTTCTGGAAGTTGGTTTCTGTCGTGATGGCGTTATCTGTGAAGGAGAGGACCAGCTGGGTGCCGTTGGCATAGGAGATGATGTTGAGTCCATGGGTGCATGCAACATTTGCTAGAGGAGTTATGTACACATTGAAGAGGGTGGAGCTGAGGAAGGAGCCCTGGAAATGCCACATATGATGTCCTTGGGGACGAAGACGACGGGAGGGAGGAAGATACTTTGGGTCCGGCCAGAGAAGAAAGAGGCAATCCAGTCAAGTGCATTGTCTTGGATGCCAATGCCATGGAGTCTGGTGATGAGGGTGTGGTTGGAGGTGCTGTCAAATGCTGCAGAGAGCTTGAGGAGGATGAGGGCCGCAGTTCCGCCGAGATTGTGGATGTGTCTGATGTATTGGGTAGCTGTGATCAGGGCAGTCTCAGTCCTGAGGTTAGGGCAAAAGACAGATTGTGATTGGTCAAGTAGGTTGTTGTGTTCGAGGAATTTTGTGAATTGATGGTTGATGGGCGTTTCCAAGACTTTAGCGGGGAATGGAAGGCGTGAGATGCGGCAAACGTTTTTGAGTTTGAGTTCATTGGGGGTGTCCGAGGGTTTCTTCAGGAGGGACTTGGCTGAAGTGTGTTTCAGAGCATCAGGGAAGGTGGCTGTGGTGATGGAGGTGTTGAGGATCTCTTTGAAGGTTGCTCCAATTGCTTCTTTTCCAAGGTTGTCGAGGCCATGAGGGCAGGGGTCCGCTGGTGACCTGGAGTGGATGGAAGCCATTATGGTCTTGGTATTTTTGGTGGGAAGCTGTTTCCATTCAGTCATCCGGTGGGGGAATGGAATGGGTTAGGGTGCTGTGGAGGTTGAATGTGATGGGATGGGGTTCAAAGTTGCTGTAGATGTCAGATATCTTGTGGTAGAAGTAGTCTGATAGTTTGTCACAGAAGTCTTGGGAAGGGTGGATAGTGTTTTTTGTGGTGAAGGGACAGGATAATTCTCTGATAACGCTGAAGAGTTCTCTCATGTGGCTTGTGCTTGTCTCAATGCTGGAGGTGAAGGTTTCCTTCCTGGTCTCCCTGAATTGGTGGTGGTAAGTGTTGAGGGTGGACTTGAAGAGGTTGAGGTTGGTTTGGGTTTTGTTGGTACCCCAGTGTCTCTCAAGCTTCCTGGAGTGGCATTTGGGGGTCCTGAGTTCTGGGGTGAGCCATGTGGCGTGTTTGGTGGTTTTCATGTTGGGGTGCTTCTAAGGGGGTGACAGTGGCAGCAGTAGATAAGATTCAGTTGGAGAGGTCTTAGACGTGGAGTTCGAGGGAATCTGCTGGGTTGCGTTTGCTGTCTTTGAGAGTGGCTACCCATGAAGTTTATGTAACTTTGCTCCATTTTTGTCGGGGGTAATCTTGTTGAGGCATTATGCAGTGAAATGTACTATGTTGCAGTCAGTCCACGTTAGCTCGGTAGTGTGGGTGACCTGGTTCTGTTGTTTGTGGAGAAGATGGGGTCTAGTGTGTGTCCTGCACTGTGGGTGGGGGCGGTAAAAATGACTTACTAACCTAGACTAAACTAGTCAGTAAAAGTGATTCACTAACCTACTCCAGATTTTGTTTTAGCCCAGATGCCCAGCCAGGGGAATGTCATACCCTAGAAAGAGAAGGAACTCATGGTATTGCTGAGGTTCCACCACCCTCTTGGTTGCATCAAGCTTGAGGTTTTAGTATACAATAGCCTATCCTCCCAATAGAGCCTCTGGGTACCACTAACATTACCCTGTTCATCCTGTGCAGCTCAGTGCCTCAGGCTTTCAAGAGTGAGACAGTTTTCTTTGTCCCTGGCACAGATTCTCCCTAGAAGGTCCACCTGGTGCTAAGAGCTATGGGTGGTATGGCCCAAGCTCTGCAGGCTCAGTCTCTTCTGGGCCTAACAAGTTCACTTCCTGGGAAGAGGGGTTCTAACTTGGAATCTGCATAGAAGCTGGCCCCCCAGTCTTCTTGCCCTTTCTCTTGGAGAGTTGGCCCATACTTCCAGGATCCAACACCTCTTGTTCACTTTGGAATTTGCTCTGCGCCCTGGTTTTGACACAACCCCATTCCCTATTCGGGGATCCCAAACATTGCTGCATGGGTCCTAAATTCTACTTCAGCCCAGAGATAATTCTCCAGGTCATTTCCAAGCTGACAATCTACAGGGATAGATGAGGACACAGCCACTTTTTTCTGTACAACTCCTTCCCACCAGTCAAAAGATACCATAACCATGGGATTGATCTGTGTGACATTGTCAGAAGTGGTAACAGGACACGTTTTCCCTATCAGGTACTGATCTGAGTAGACCAGGTGCTGGTTCACCATAGAGACACTAACCCCAGTGTCCCCCAGGGCTTCAACCTTAGTCCTATTAATCAAGGGGCGCTGTCTGTATTTGTGCATGTTAATTGTCGTGGCAGCACAGGATAAGTCTGCCTCTCCCTCAATGACTAATGTTGCCTTAATGAGTTCACTGACATGGTCAGGCCGCAACTGTCATCCCACCTGGAGATTAACAAATGTATTTATTGCAGGTGGACTAGAGGCTTTCATTTTGTTTTTACAGTCAAGCCTTGTTGGGATCAAAGTGTTTTCCTTGGTATCCACCTTTACACTGTGAGGAATCTCGGGCCCACGCTCCTGTGCAGGTGTTTGGGGGTCTGATGAAGACTCTTTGCTTTTGTTTTGCTTTCTGTCTTTCTCTCAGGGGAGGGGTCCTTTTTGGCATCTTTCTTTTAGTTTCCCCAACCAGTGGTAGTTTTGTTTACCCTTATTTTCACCCAATTGATTGTCTTCTTTCCCAGCTCTAGAGGAGAAAGTGAACCTAGAGCTGATATAGTTTCTCATTGTAGCAATTACTCAAAAGATGCTCTTTAACAATTAAATTGTAAAGCCATTCATAATCTTGTACCTTGTTACCGTCTAACCAGCCATCCAGCATTTCTACTGAAAAAATCCACAAATTCTACTGAAGACTGACTCTGGGATTTTTGAGTCTCCCTGAATTGTATTCTGTATTCTTCAGTGGTAAGTCCAAAGCCTTCAATCAGGATGGCCTTCATAGGACTCAGCACCTGTCTCATTCAATATCAGGAGTCTGTCCCTGCATTTACCTGAAAACAGTTCCCACAAATGCGAGCCCCAATGTTTTATATCTACTTCCCTGGCTATGCAGCCTCTCTCGTAGGCAGAAAACCATTTGATGATGTAATTACCTTCTGTGTAAGGGAGGAAAACTCCTTTGGGGAGTTTTAGGTTGAAGGATTTCTCTTTCTCCACCAGAGATGGGTCATAGGCCAAACTCTCTTATTTTAACTTCTGTTTTCAAAAGTTAGGTTTCTAAAGCCAATCTTTTGGTCAACCTTTCTAGAGCCAAATCTTCCTTCGAGGGGGATCCTGCTTATGAGACATAGGATCCTACCTCATCCTTGGCATCATTTGTGTTTTCTTGATTTTTCAAAGTTTCTCTTCCTTCCACTTGATTTTCAGTCTCATATTCTGCCACAAGCTTTCTAAGGGTTTCTGTGGTAGCATGAGCACCAGTGTGAATTTTGTATGCATTGGAGAGAGCTCTTAGCTGGGGGTACTTGTACTCCATCCAAGGGGTCAGGTCAAATCACTGAGCCTGGTTCTCTGCATCAGACATTTTGGCCCTCATTATGACTTTGGCAGTCTCAAAGCGAGACAACCAAAGCCATGGGCACCAGGAGACCACCAGTACTGGAGGTCTTCCACCCACCATAATATGGATACTGACAGTTTTGCACCACATGTAGGGCGGAAATCCAGCAGTAGCCATGCTGGCGGATAAGGCGCCTGGGTGGTGTTACCACCTGCACCACCCCGCCAGTGGGAAGCCGCCAGACATATTTTGGTCGTACAGATGGCCTGGCGGTCTCCTGTTGGTAGGGTGCTGCTGGCGGTAGCAGCACCCCTTCCCGTTACCTGCCAGATGACCTCGCCGGACAAGGTAAGTCAGACATCCATCAGGGGAGGGGGGTGGAGGGTGGGAGGTTTTGTGTGTGCGTGTGTGGTATCTACGTGTGTGTATGAATGTATGTGTGCTTGTGTGTATGCATCTGTGAGTGTTGCGGTGTATGCATGGTTGTATGGATGTGAGTGAATGTGTGCAAGAAGGTTACAGTGAGTGCATGTCCTCATGTCAGTGTGAATACATGTGAGTATGTGTGAGTGAATGTATGTATGGAAGTGGTGGTGCATGGGTGCATGTGTCATGCATGTCGCTGTGTGTGTGCATGATTGCTGGGTGGGGGTTGAGGGCTGGGGGCACTGTGATTCTAGGGCAGTGGGGAGGTTGGGGGCTGGGGGGCTGTGATTCTAGGAGGGTGTGGGTAGGGGTGGAGGGAGGGAGTGTTGGGGGATTGCTGGGTGGTGGGGGAGCCTTCTAGTGGTGACAGGGAAGGAATTCCATGTCACCGGTAGCCCGACCATCATGGTTTTCATGGCGGTGATACTGCAGCAGAAAATATGGCAGTAGGTTGGCTCTTAATACCACTGAAGGTCTTGTGTGGACTGTCGGGTCGGAGAGGCACATCTCTGGCCCGCCGTTCATACCCCCATGGAGCTATGAGTGGAGATGTGATGGGTTGGCTGCAGCCCACCCTCCACACTCATAATGTGGCGGTATACACAGCCAGCTTGCTGGTGGTGATACCAGCACATTAACCCTGGCAGTCAAAGGACCGCCAGGGTCAAAATGAGGGCTTTTATCTTACTTAAGTTGGGACCTTTTTAAAAGCTTTAGAAAACGTTTTTCTAAATTCGAACTACAGTAAAGAATTTTAAATTGTTATTTGCTACTTCAGGGACCTAACCAGGGCCCTAGTAATTCATTTTTAAGTTTTTTTAAAATATTCCAATTGAGGAAAAATTGCAATTAGGCTAAAAACTATTTTTTGAGTTATTTGGGTGATCACTTGTTGATAAAGTGGTATCAGCAAAGGCAAAATCATAGATACCACTGCTGAGCCACCAAATGTTAGATGCTGGCCCTCTATATAGTGAAAAAACATGGCATGCACTATGCAGAGAATCCAAGCAGCCCACCTTGGTATCCAGAGGTAAAAAGCAGACCAAATAATGCTCTGTTTTGTGGTACTGTGGGCGAGCAGTTATGCTAAGCATGTTCTGTACTCACAGAATCAATAAATGTGGACACATGCTCAAAAGAATAACTCAAGACCAATTTACAAAAATACTTCTGATTTTTATAAAAGTTTTAAGACCAGAATCATAAATATACACTACGTATTTCTTTTGTTTTCAGTTCAGAAAATATATGCTTTTTGTGTGTAATTATGGATAGGAGATTTTTAAAAAATGCATATAAAATCAGGCAATGTCCACACCTACTGTTTTTAGGTCGAGGTCATCAAGAGGTCCGAGGGTCAAGCCGGAGAAGTTCAGGTGGTTTCCGGTTTGAGCAGGAACAGCAGCGGAAAGTCTTGGAGCTGTTACACAAAGGAGGAGGGGGGCACTGCACAGAGGGTCTTAATGGTAAGTCCGCTAGGTTCTCTTGGAGGAGGGAGATCGCAAGGGTTTGGAGACCATTAGAGCACACCTGGTTTGCCGATGCCTCGGTCAGGGAGGCCAGGTGCTGCGCACATAGTTCAGCCAGGTGTTGTACCTCTTGGAGTCCTCGCTGTCAGGTGCAGGCACCTTTGAGGGTCGATTGCAGGTCAGCCGGGCCTCTCAGGGAGTGGGTCTTGGGTGTCCTGAAGTCCTTTGACAGGTGCTTGCTCCTGTGCTTTTGGGAGTCCGGAGTGGACTTCTTCTGGATGTCCAATGTAGAGGGTCTCATACTCTGGATAGTAGTATGCCATGGCCTTAGAAGGTCCTAGTAACACCAAAACTTGCCACAGTGGTAGGTCGTGTCATCCTGTGTTGTTGTGCACATTTTGGCTTGGCTGCTGTGTCTGGCTCATTGGCCAACAGCAGGTCATTAAACCAGACTTCATGGGTTTCTTGCCTGCAGGGTGAAGAAGAGTGATACCTTCATTCAGAGGGAGGTTCTTGGCAATTTTTAAAAGGCTAGAGGGGCTCTGGGGTTTGTAAAGTCCTTCGGGTTTCCAGGCGACACCTCAGCAGCAATGGTTGAGTCCCTGGAGCAGCAGGCAGGGTTTGGCACCTTTTTCTTTGTACAGCAGGAATTCAGTTCTTGTGCCTGGGGTCTTCTTTGTGCCTGGTCTTCTTATGTCATTTGAACCTAAAGTCTTGATCTAGGGAAGCCCTCTGAATTCTGTATTTATGAGGTATTAGGGGGAGTAGCTGGTAGTGGCCAATGGACCATCTACCTTAGGGTGGCTACCTGTTGGAAGGGGACACATCCCTAACCCTGATTTGCTGTTTTTCCTACCATCCAAGATGGGGGAAAATGAAATGAAATGGTCACATGGCCTTCCACACCTAAGGGGTGGTGCAGGCTGAGGGTGGCAACTCCTCCTATTCTTACTAGGGTTCCTGCCGGTTTTCCTGCCCAGAGTGGGGGGTTAAACCATTGGGCTGCCTTCTGCTGCTAGCAGCAGAGGCAGAGGTCAGATTTCAAAGGTAGCAAAGCCATTGAAGCTGACCGCTGGAGCAGGTTGCCTGCCTGTGGAGAGGAGGTGTGAGACCTCTGTCCAGGAAAGGCTTTGTGTTCGGACTTCTGAGAACAGAGACTCTCACCCCAGGAGTCCAGAATCATGTCTGGTGGTGGCACACTGGTTAGGACTAGTCAGCAACCATGACAGGGTTGTTTTGCAGGAGGCACCTCTAAGATGCCCTCTTTGTACGTGTTATAATAAATCCCACACTGGCATCAGTGTGGATGTATTATTCGTAGCTGTTTGATACCAAACAACCCAAGGTTCAAACAGGCCTTCTTGTAGCTGGGGAACTCATTATGACCAGTGTCCAGCACATGCATTCACTATGGCTTCTCTTTACACTTACTGTGTCTATGAGTTGGCAAAGACACAGTAGGGGCAAATTTGCTCATGCTCACATATGCCCCCATATGGATTATAGTGTGCCCTGCCTTAGGGCTGAAAGGCCTGCCAGAAGGGTGACTTACCTCTATTGCATGCAGTATTAGTGGACATGGCACTATTGGTGAGTGCCAAGTCAAGTTTGCAACTTTGAGTATACCCTGCCATGCACTTGCAATGGCAGTCTGCATAAGGCAGGTGTGAGACCCCTTAGAGTGGCACAATTGGTGCTGCAACTCTAAGGGACCCTTTTCAGTACCTATGTCCTAGGTACCAGGGGTACCATTTAATAGGGTCTTACCGGGATGGCTTAAATGTCAAGCATAGTACAATTTTGGGGAAAGAAATATGGCCCTGAAAACCTGTTGAGCAGGGACCCAGGGCACTTACAGTTTGAAACCATATACTTTTCTAGACAAAACGTGGGGGGCTAACCATGTCCAAAGAGGCCCATTCTCATACCCAGGAACACAGTAATGCATATAATAGTATACCCAGGCACACTGATGCATACTCTGGCACAGGCACAGACACACAGATATAAACATGACAATTAACAGAGTAAGAGTGACTATAATTTAGTGACATAACAGTTTATGTGATTAGGTACATGCTTAAAATGTGTCAATTAAAAGTCTGTAACGGAAACCTAAATGCATTTTTTTTTTTTTTTTTTTTTAAGAGGTCAACTTCAACTTAAATACAGTTACAATGGCATCAAAACCTGAAAGAAGAAATAAATAGAAGCAATGATACCATCTCCTCACAACTCACATACAAAAGGTGCAAAATGAAAAGAACATAGTTAAAAAGAAAAGAGCTGCTGGTAAGAAAACAAAATCAATTATTAAAAACGTATGTGGAAAACTGCAAAGTGAGGAAAACAAAGTGAATAAAAAGCAAACTTTTAAATCAGCTAAGAAAGGACAAAAATTACATTACAATAGGAGCAAACAAATTGAGCAATGAAGCACATATTTTAACCAGAAGACAGAAGCAGTTTAAAGAAATAATAGTTATAATGTTTCATAGTAGGGTAATTCATCATCTGATAAGAACTATGAAGAAGTATAAAAGAGTAAGAGAAACAGTCAAACAAAAAGAACGTTCTGAGATTGTAGTTCAGAAGGGTTTTCCCCCAAAGATGAAGCTACTTGATTCTGAGCAGAATGAGAACACCAGATAAAAAGATTTGTCTATGAGGAAAAGAAGCCAAGGGAAAAGACTTGTGAATAGAAGTAACTTTTGCAAAATGTTCAGTGGCAGATGAAAGCATACCCATACTACTGAGCCTTATTTTAATGAAGAAAGTTACTTCCAAGAGAACACATTAGTGTACGCAGTTTCAAGATCTGGACGATGTTCTGAGATGAAAGATGGTATTCCTATTCCACAAGAGGAGATGATAACTAGGAATGCTGATGGCATGATAGCTGAAGAGTTACAAAGAAGGTGTAGACAGGCATCTGTGTACAAATGGAACTGTAGCAGTATTCGAAGTGTTAGAAAGGAATCAATTGATATATTGAGAAACCTTCTTCCTATAATTTCCTTCAAAAGGCTGAAAAGGAAAATAGGTATATTGCAATGGAAGTTTACACATTTACAAGGATACCCTTTAGCATGTCTATATATGAAAGTGTGCCAAAGTACCGTTCATCATTTCAGAATGTTAGCTATACACCACTTGAAATTGAGAACTTTAGTTAGGAGGATTTACTATGTCAAAACTCCTGCGCTATGTTTAAGACAAATTAATAGAGCTCTTTTGCATGGCACAACAGCAGAGGTGGAAAGACTTTGTGAAGATGTTGAATTTCATTTCTTTGGTCCTGATCAGCAGTGTACAGAAAATGAGGAGTTGATATGTGCAGGTGTAGAGGAACAGGATATAGATGTCAGTGTTGATCATTTTACAGAAGAAAATAGGATGTTCAGCACAGTTTCATCAGAGAAAACAAACTGTGTTTGTATATGTTATCAATGTACTCACTACAAAAGTCAAACCCAAGATATTTTTGTGCACTCAACAGCTGGAGAAGAAAACAGATACAAGTGGCAAGAACTTGCTGTCTACTTATTTGTAGAGGGATGGTTGATTTGCCCATACGACAAATTGTGTGCAAGTACTGCTATGATAAATTATTGGATATTAAAATGGCAGGTAGAGCAGTACATAACAAGTTAGAATTCATTTCAGTTTCACAAGAACTTCAAGATATAAATGTTCACAAATCAATTCTCATACAATGTATACATCCTTTCCAAGCTATAGTTTGTGTGGTGGCACCATAAACAGGGAAATGACTTCTAACAGAGCTACAGAAATTTCTTAAAGGTAGGGTTGTGTATGTACCAGTAGAGTTCCAAAGGAATATTGCACAAATAAGGGTAAAGAAAGATTTTGAATATCCACTTATTATTTTAGCAAATGGTGTCCCAACAAACAACTAAACAATATAGCAAGAGTTAGTGGATGTTAACAAAGTGCGGAAAAATAATGTTATACCTGATACAAAATAACATTTATTATACAAATGCTGATGTTTTTCAAGATATAAATCATATGTAGGATGAAACATTATTGTCAACTGGTCAGAGTTAAAAGGTGGATTGACTGAGAAACAAAATAAATTTATGACTTTTCCAGTATCTATTTGCTACATTCTTATTGGTGATGCTAATGTTCTGTTTTAAATGAAGTATGCAAAAGGACCTCACATGAGTGTGTGGGACAAAAGTTTAGAGGTGTGCTGTTTTTCACACTGTTTCCTACTTGAGAAGGTGAATGCTTTGTACATATACCATCAGCTGAATATTGGTCAACCAGATTATATTCAGAAGGTCCAGATTTTGCCAGAGTATTCCATACAAATGTCATCTTCTCATTGAGAATGACTTGTGTGGATTTTCATATTCTGTAAACCGTATACTCAATAAAGGAGGTCATTGAAAAGGTTCATGGAAAGAATGAAAAGTTAGAGTACAGTTTGGTTAATTTGATGGTGTGCCAACATGGCTCTAACTAATATTTTTTATTGTTGTCACAGTGAGCTGAAATGCATGCCGAGAAACATAGGTGCACCTATTTGGTTTCTGACATTCAGTTGTGCTTAGTATGTGTGGCATGATCTGCTTGACTTTTTGAAAGAAGCAAACTCTAATATTAAGGTCATTAATTAAAGTGAAGACAGCTGGAGAACGTTGTTCCTTAGATCCCGTTAATGTTTGCAGGTATTTTAACTACCAGTTCAAAGCTATGATGTCTTTCTTCTGCAAAAAAACAGAAATCCTTCTCTTGGCGAAGTAACCAATTTCTTTTGACGTAAAGAGTACCAAGCAAGAGGTGCTCCTCATATTCACATGTTGTTATAGACAGAAGATGCACCAAAATTTGGAACAGACAGTGATGAGCCTGTCCTGCCTTTCATAAAAGAGTATGTGTCATGCACCATTCCAAACGACACTGGTAAAAAAGGTTTATGACAAGTTCTGTAAAAATAACTTCATAGATGTGGAAAGTACTGTTCTAAAAAATAGAGATGCAAAGAGAAATTTTATATAAGATGTGGTTTTGGATTCCCTTAACTTGTCATTTCACAAGGAAGATTAAACAGCTTTCTATCTGCAGCCAGGCACACACTGATACCAAAGTCACCACAAATACATACAACTTGCAAAGAATGGAGATTTCAAAGTACATTAATAGCTATACTCCAGTCATTTTGAAGATGTGAAGATGTGGAATGTGAACATGATCATGCAGATTGTTGCATATAACTCAATTGTTGTAGTTTGGTATATTACTTCATATATCACAAAAGCTGAGAAAACAGAAATGCAAGATATGTGGCAGATGATTTCTGCAGAAAAGAGTCTTAATAAGAAATTGCACAGTTTCAGCATGGAAATGTTTTCCCAGAGATAAATTTGGTTGTATGGGTGCTTGGACAGGTTGAACTAAGCTAGTTTGTACTCAGAGTCAAGGAGAATTGTTTGGTAAGTCTAGAGAATGTGAACACATGAAATAGAGTGTTCAAGTCTTTCCCAGAAATTCAGTATCTAGCAGAGTTTAATCTGGAAAGTAGAGACATTACAAAATCTAATATGTTGGACATGTACTACCTAAAGAGGAGTCAACATCTTGAAAACATGTGCCTTTATAAAGTACTTCGATACTTCAGATATAGAAGCATTGTAGAGGAAAACACAGAAGAAATATGCTGTACTTGGATGCAACGGTTGTTAAGGTCAGGCAAATCAAAGGAAATCTAGTTAACCACAGAAAAATGAGTTGCCAAACTGCAAACAAAAGAGAGTTTTTCTGCTTGGCACTTCTACAACTCCTCAAGCCTTGGGCCCTCATTACGACTTCAGCGGACTTGTCAAAAGACCGCCGAAGCCGCGGGCGCCACAATACCACCAGTGCTGGCGGTATGCGTGGAACCCTAGTATGACTTTTCCGCTGGGCCAGTGGACGGAAACAGGCCCAGCGGAAAAGTCACATCAACATTGAAGCTGGCTCGTAATAGAGCTGGTGGCAATGTTGATGTTCATCGGGTGCAGCATCATCCGTTGTGCATTTACCTGCCCATAAGTCAGGCAGTGAAGTGCGCAATGGGGCTGTGCCTGGGGGCCCCAGCACTGCCCAGGCCCAATGCATTGGCAGTGCTGGGGCCCCCAGGGGCACCCCGAGTCCCCCTCACCGCTAGTCTTTCTTTGGCGGTGTTTACTGCCATGGACAGGCTAGTGGTTGGGGACTCATAATCCCCAGGGCAGCGCTGCTTGCTTGCACTGCTGCCCTGGTGGATTATGACCGCCCACTGGCAGGACCGGCGGCATGACCGTGTGAAATGCACCACGTTCATTATACGCAGGCAGAACACCGCTATCCTGTTGGCAGTACTACCACCAGAGTTCTGCCGTCCACTGGGGTCATAATGACCCCCTTGGTGTGCTAAATTAGAATTACTTGGAGACCATGACTGCTACGAAGATTTTTTCAATTATGTTTTTAGAAATCATTCAGTGATCAGTTTTTCAAACTACTTGCAAATGTTGAAAGATGAGATTGAACAAGAAGAAACCATTGCTGCCAAGATAGTTAAGGAGAGTTCACAAAGCAGCCAAAGGTCTGGACCTGTAAGTAAAGATCCTATTGGAGAACCCGTTATTCAGAATGAAACAGCCATAGGTATGAATGAGGCGGAGACTGCAATGCAGAAAGAAAAATAATTAGTTGTTGATTTCAAACAGTAATTAAAACAACTGGATAATGAACAGAAGTACATTTATGTTCAAGTAAAGGATAAAATAGAGCACAGACTTTTTCCATGAAAAAAGAACATGGATGTTCTTCATTGAAGCCACTCCTATTCTGTGGTCCACCTAGCACCATGGAAAAGCTTTTCATTTTTTAATTAAAGTTCTCACCGCTTAGCTACAATAGAATACAGAACCACATTTTTCATGTGTAGTAACAGCACAAATCATGCATTGGCTACTTATGATTCCTGTTGAACATGATAATAAACTGGAATACCAGAAGGTGTCTAGTAAAGCTTGTCATGAGATGTCAAGAGTATTGAAAAAACTGAAGCTTTTAATCATCAATGAGGTGAGCGTGGTATCAAACTTAATGCTTGCCTTCATACACTTAAGAATGCAGCATAGTCTAAAAACAGAGTATGACACACTGTTTGAAGGAAAGCATGTAATTGTCTTCAGTGGCCTACTACAACTTATCTCTTTGAAAAGACAACCTATTTTCAAGGCACTTCTAGATAATGAAAAAAGAAATTCTTTGGGAAGTATTGGCAATGTAAATATATGGTTAAACATGAAATACAAGGAAACAGTAAAGAATGTGCATCAAGCTTCTGATATAGAATATGAAAATATTCTGAAACTCATTAGAGTAATAGTTCTGACAAAGGCCAGAAAACATTATTTAGAAAATCGCCTTATCATGACATTATTTTCATCAAACAACACAGCATAAATTCATTCAAGAAGACAATTCTGTATTCTGTTCAATGCCTACACTTCAAGAGCACTCCAACTTAAATGAACACTTATTAAAACTAAAAAAGGAAGATACAGTTACTGATAAACTGGAACATCAGCAAGTGACAATATTGCTAACAGAAAAAACACAAGCAAAATTGGATTCTTTGTAGAAGTCTGTACCCAGGACTGCAAGATTAGTATTTACATGTATATTTTGTGGTATAGTGTGGTTGTTGAGGAAGGGTTAGTAAATGGTGCAATGGGTAAAGGTATTGATTTCTTTAATTTTCCCAAAAAGGAATGGAGTTGAATATTTGACATGAAAATTTCATCAGATTGATGGCGTGAAGCACATTGACCATTGCATTGTGTGTTTTTTGCTTGTAATGGACTTATATGTCTGACGACAACAGTTCCCAGTGTCTCTAGTGTATGGTGTAACCATCCATAAATCACAAGGTTTAAGTGTAAATACAGCTTTTATCAATATCGGAAGCACAGTATTTAAAGAAGGTATGTTGTATGTAGTATTATTTCATGTTAGAACATTGTCCAGTTTGTTTTTGGTTGAATTTGATGCAAGCTATTGCTATTGCTTGCATAAGCTGAGTGAGAGAGTTTAATCGTTTAAGAAGTTTATACACTATTCCCTTAGGTGAATATCCTGTTCAGGAGAAACAGATAATCTGTCTGAAGCGGAAGCTTACAAAAGAGTTGAGGGATGATCAAGAAAAGAAGAAAAGAAGGACAATCTAGAAAGTGTTAAGAAGAAGAAAGTGGAAAATGAGGGAGCTATTATAAGTTACTAGCTGGCAATTAGTTCAGTTACCAACTGCTATGAAAATTTTGTTTTCGATGTACTCTTTCATTTGCCACATGTTGTACCTGGAATTCAACAGAAAGCAAATAACAGATTGTGATCTGCACTGTAGGAGTGAAGGACTCTAATACATTCTGCTTCCGACATTCACGCCCTTGTAGATACATGTAGTGTATCTGTAGTATTTACTCTGCAGAGTCAACAAGATGCACAATAATTTATAATGGTCATACTTGGAGTATTATGAGAAGAAGAAGTGAATATTGATAAGTTGTTTGGACTGAGTTACAAATGGAACCATGACTGCCAAGATTGCTCTTCTGCATCCTGTACTCAAATAAATTCTGAGTGATTTCTGTAATTGACACTACCAGATTGAAGAACTGTGCCTTTCCACTGATTGACTAAAAATACAAATCAAATCATGACCTGCCCAAGCTGTGGATCAGCTTTTATGTCTGCATTGCATCTACAAAGAACTGGAAAATACCTTATATTAATGTTACAACGATACAGAGCAGATCGATCGAAATTGGAAACTGGAATTACAAACTTCAAAGCTGGACAAATAATTTCTGGAAGAACTCATACTACTATAGATATTAACTTTCACAAATGAGTTAATATAACATCTGGACACTACACTGTCTATTTACGGAGTGAAAGTGGATAGAAGGAATGCAATGACAGTAACCTCATATTGAAGCCTAAACTACCTTTCAAACCACAAACTTCTTACCGTTGGTTTCTTTAGCCACAATTTTAAAAAGTATGTCTGAGAAAAAAAGTAATCTGCAAATGTGTTCTATGTGGATTACAGTGTTTTAGATATATCATTTGGGCTACCAGGAGTGATTTCTTTAGAAAGTTCTCAATAATTTGAAGAATACATTCACTTATGAATACATGTACTACCACATGCACTCACTCGCCCTTACAGATTTTAACACACTCAATTAATAATTCATATATCAACTCACAGACCCACTCAGTCACCTGTACAGCTACTCACATGCGAAATCACTGTTCCATACAGCCACTCACACACCCAATCACTCACCCATATTCATATTCCCAGTCACTCATCCATACAAGCACTTGCACACTCAGTCACTTACTCATACATGTATCATACTCTTAGTCACTCACTTATACAACCACTCACAACCCCACTCACTCATTTATACACCTACTCTCACAGCCAGACACAAATTCATACAGGAACTCACATAGCCACTCAATCACTGATACATCCACGTACACACCCTGTCACTTACTCATACTGTCACTCATCCACCCATTCACTCATACAGCCACTCACACTTCCACTCACTCACTCATACAGCCACTCAGTCTCCCGCTGACTCACACATACAGCTGATCATGCATGCAGCCACTCACTCAAACAATAAATTACACACCCACTCACCATACACCCACTCACTCTCCCAGGCACTCACCCATACAATCACTTACACTTACACATAGTCACCCGTACACATACTCATACTCAGAGTCACTCATGCATGCAGCTGTTCATGCATTCAACCACTTACCCATACAGCCGTCCACACCCCAGTCACTCATTCTTACAGGCATTCCCCCACCCACTCACTCGCTCATACAGACACTAACATAGGCACTCAGTCACACACACAGCTATTCATAGCCCAGTCACTCATCCATACAGCCACTCATATCCCCACTCAATCACTCATTCATACAACTGCTCATGTGACCAGATGGTCACTCATACAGGCACTCAAACTCCCAGTCTCTCACTCATACAGCCACTAACACACCCAGTCACTCACCCATATAGCCATTCATGATCTCAGTCACTCACTCATACAGTCACTCACATTTCCAGTTTGTCACTGACATGGGTACTCACACAAATAGTTGTTCACTCATAGTCACTAACACAGTCACTCCCTCACACATAGAGCTACTGTCACACTCACTGACTCACCCATACCACAATTCACACTCCAGTCACTCACATATACTACCACTCACACTTTCAGTCACTTACCCATACAACCAATCACACAGCCACTTATCAATCTAAACACTCACAGTCTGAGTCAGTCACACATACATCCACTTACATTACCAGTTTGTCACTCACACAAGCAGTCACTCAGTAATACATCCACATACACCCCAGTCGGTCACTCATTCAGCAACTCACACACCCAGGCAATAACTCATACAACTGCTAACACTCCCTGTCACTCACCCATACAGCTACTCACACCCCTAGTCAGACACTCACCCAGACACTCACACAAATAGTCACTCACTCATACAGCCAGTAATGCCCCTAGTCAGTCACGTATACAGAAACTCATATAGCCAGTCACTAACCCATACAGCAAGTCACACTCCCAGTCACTCACTAATACAGAAAATCACTCACCCAGACACTCACTCATTTAGCCACTTACACTTACATTCACTTACTCATACACCCAGTCACACACCCAGCCACTCACTCATACAACCACTCATGCATCTAGTCACTCACCCATACAGCCACTTACACCTCCAGTCACTGAGTCATACAGCCATTTACCCACTCACTCACTCACTCACTAACCCATACAAACACTAACATAGCCACTCAGTTACACATACAGCTACTCATACACCCAGTCACTTACCCATACAGCCATTCACACTCCCACTCACTCACCCAGTAGAGTTACTCACAGTCTCAGTCACTCACCCCACAGTCACTCACACCCCTAGTTGGTCATTTACACAGGCACTCACAAACAGTCACTCATTCATACAGTCACTAACACATGCATGTAGTCACACATACAGCTACTCTCACACACACTCACACACTGACTCACCCATACAGCTATTCACACTTCAGTCACTCACATATACTACCACTCATAATTCCAATCAGTTATCCATATGGCCACTCAGACAACTGCTCACCATATAACCACTCACACTCTCAGTCAGTCACTCATACAGCCACTGACATCACCAGTCAGTCACTCACACAAGCACTCACACAAACAGTCATTTACCCACACAGCCACTCATACTCCCAGTCACACACTTGAATAGGCAGTCACTCACTCTTACAGCCAATCACATTTAGTTACTCATTCAGCAACTCGCACACATGGTCACTAACTCATGCAGCTACTCACACTCCCAGTCACTCACTTATATAGCCATTGATGCATCTAATCACTTACCCACACAGTCACTCACACTCCCAGTCACTCTGTCATACAGCCAGTCACCCACTAACTCACTCAGTCATACAGACAGAAAAATACCCACTTAGTTATACATACAGCTACTCTTACACCCATTCACTCACTCATACAGTCACTCACAATCTCTATTACCCACTCATACAGTCACTCAAGTCCCCAGATGGTCACTCACACAGGCAGCTCTCAGTCACTCAATCATACAGCTACTCACACACCGAGTCACTCACTCCTGGAACAACTCATACTCCCAGTCACTCACTCATACAGCTACTCACCCACACACTTTTCCATTCATACAGTACTAACATTGCCACCCAGTGACCCATACAGCTACTTTCACAACTACTCACTCACCCATACAGCCACTCACACTCCCAGTCACTCACCCACAAGCTTACTCAAACACACAGTCACTTACCCATACAAACAATTACACTCTCAGACACACTCTCATATAGCTGTACACTTCAATAGTCACTCACCTTATAAAGCTATTCAATCACTCATACAGCCACTGATATAGCCACACAGTTGCCACACATCAAGTCACTCATTTATAGAACCACTCTTTTTTATAGATACACACACACATACAGTTTTTTTTTTTTTTTTTTTTACCATGAAAGGTAGTTTCAAAGAGAACCTATAATTGTATTTTTTTTAACTATTTTTTTTGCAAGTTTCATATATATTTTTTTTTTTTCTTTTCAAAAATATAACTGCAACTGGAAAAAATATTTAGGAGTAGAAACTCAAAATGAGGATAATAAACTTGATATAGAAGGAAAAAAAATCAACATTTATGGTCCTTAGCTGTCTGCAAAAGTGCATCAACCGATTGCTTTCCCACAGTTAGGACTTTATTACAATCAAGACAAAAAGTGGTCCTCCTCTTGAGCTCTGGAGATTTTTCTGGCAGGTGTTGTTGAACCTCAGCAGGGATGGGCCCACCTGGTGTTACTGTTGCAGCTCTTGAAATAGAAGGTTCGGCCACACTCTGTTCCCGCTGGGCCCTTACCAAGTGCATTCTGTGGTAATTTTTTAGGTGAGTTAGCATGCTGGTAGTCCCACACAAGTACTTTTTAGAAGTGCCCCTAGACAACATTTTGTCACATAGAGAGCACTTGACATGTTTTGCAATGATTTTGTTCTCCCCAGAGGGGATAGTAAAAAAAAACTCCCAAACAAGGGATTGTTTCTTTGAGAGATGGCTCAATTTGTGCAGGAAGCCAGTTTCTGTCACCATGCTCCTAAGCTCAGTTCTGGATGGCCCATTCTGGTGTACAGGGTCACTGACTCAGTCTGGCACACAGGCTATGCCCTGCTCGGTGTCGGGAACAGGCTTCTCCCACCGCACTCCTAAGATTAGTTTGCAGTGGCCCATCCTGGCATATGTGATTGTCAAATCAGTCTGGCACATAGGCTGTGGCCCGATCAGTGCGGACAGATTCTTCACACCTCGCAAAGGGACTCCTTACATCAAGGCTCCCTTCTGGCCTCACTCACTCCAATGTTCTCCTCTTCCTCACAGACATACTGGCATTGGCGAGCAGGCAGGCACTGGTGATCCATGTTCTAGGGCAGGTGATTTTCATTCCCAAGGGTGAAGTTCCCTGACCCAGCGGGGAGGCTAGCAGGACCTAGTCCTCATCACAGGCAGAAGTCTTGCAGAGCATACCCTCCTCACACCGCTCGTCTGGCTGCTCAGCAGAAGACAACGTTTTGGGGTCTCCTAGTCTCCTAACTTATAGTCCTTTTCCAGACACAAAATGTAATTCAGTGTCTGGGTCTTTGACATATTATGTTGGGGTTTTGCTTCTTTGAAATGAACATCTTTTCTCTTTTTTCTTCCTCTGGAAGGATTTCTATCACAGCAGCCAGGACTGTGCAGCTGAATCACCCTCAACAAGATTCATGTGAGTGGTCAGCCACAGTGGTATGTGCATCAAAATGTTAATTCTGTGCCCTCAACCTCCTCTCCCTCTTCCTGAGATGCATCCAGGCCCATTGCTTGTGACCTATATTTTAATCAAAGGCCCTTTGAAATGCACAGAGACTTGCTCTCCCATACTCCAGTGCATGACCCACCCAGCTTACATGAATGCAGCAATACACAGATCTCTCTGGAGGGGTTCCTCCACACATTGGGGGTTATTACAACTTTGGAGGAGGTGTTAATCTGTCCCAAATGTGAAGGATATACCACCAGCCGTATTATGAGTTCCATAGGATATAATGGACTCGTAATACGGCTGGTGGTATATCCGTCACTTTACCGTCACTTTTGGGACGGATTAACACCTCCTCCAAAGTTGTAATAACCCCCCATTATGTTTTCACTAGACAGGCTTGGGCTTTCCAAAATGGAATCCAAGATCATTTATGTAATGTATCTGTACAAATACTTCTGCACACAGTGTACCTCAATGGCACACTCACTGCCCAGTACTGTTGTCCTACTATTAGCATAACCACATGCAGCACACGTACTCAGTCTGCACACAGTGTTCAGTATTGCAGTCTCTCTGTACTATACCAGAGTGTGTTACTTTAAAAACACACACTGAAAGCATGCATATTTACCATGTGAGCACTGTATCACACCTAACCCTTCATTTAGTGTTTTTCTTGTGAGTACACATGCACTTAGCACAGGTTTCTATCACACATGCAGTCACACATCAACCTGATGTAGGCCACGGATGAGTTAAGCACACACACGGGAACTTTTGAAAAGGTGAGTGAGTCTGAAGGCCTCACTCCAATGATACAGGGTAAAAAGGAACGGTTCACTACTGCTGATCACTACACAGTATGCTGCCACTACCACGCTTGGGCTGCTTAACTCTTACTGGGGACGGTAGTCTTCCACTCCTATGAGGGCAGTGCTTTGGGCATTCCTTCAGGTCCGACAAGATCACAATCTGTGAGACAGGCCTATGCCATGACACACACACATGATCTGTGTTTACCTATGACAGAATATCAGTATCACTGATTCAGACAACAACACAATTGGGCCCTCAGGGCATGAGTACACATCTCTCACCATGCAGAGGACTTTTCTGTCCCAACAGATGTCCCTCCCCAATCAGAACACGCTGAACCAACTCCTAATCGCTAGAGGTTGGGTAGTCAGACAGGTAAAACTGTCTGGAAAGTCGGTCAGCATCCCCATGAACCATTTGGCTCTGTGCTCCACAACATTATCTAATCCTTGAAAAGAAATAGACCATCTCAACAACTTGGGATTCTCTCCCTTCATAGCCATTAACCATTTCAGGGGCTTGTAATCTGTCTGCATCGCAATCTTAGTGCCAAGCATATAAAGGCAGAACTTACGCAAGGGCCACACTATGGCAAAGCGCTGTTTCTCAATAGCTACCCAGTTCTGCTCCCTGGGTAGTAATCTACTATTAATAAAGGCTACCGGATGCTCTCTACAATATCATCCAGCTGAGCTAACACCATTACAACTCCCTTGCCAGAGGCATCTGTCTCTACAATGAAACACTGACTGTAGTCAGGCGCTTTCAGTACCGGTGCATTGCATAGTGCCTTCTTCAGTTCTTCAAATGCCTTCTGACATTTTGCAGTCCATATTACCTTCCTGGGCTGCTTCCTATAGGTCAATGCATTTAATGGGGCAACTATGCTTCCATAGTTTGCCACAATGTTTCTGTAAAACCTGGTGAAATCCAAAAAATGTCCTCACTTCAGTCTGGGTAGTGGGTACCTCCCACTCATCCCAGAATGAATTTTGGCATCCAACAGACAAATCTTCCTGTTCCCCACCTCATGACAAAGGTAGACTACAGAAGACTGCCCCAAGTTGATTTGATTTTCAGTTTTGACTTTTGTAACCTAGCCAACTCCTCCTCCAGGTGCCTCAGGTGGTATTACCTTGAATTGCTGAATATTGCAATGCCATCTAAATAGGCAGCACAGAACCTTTCTAGCCATACAAGAAAATTATTCAGCAGGTGCTGAAAAGTGGCAGGAGCATTTTCAACCCAAAGGGCATCATCATGAACTGATATAGTCCCTGAGGGGTAGAATAGCAGTCTTCTTTATATTTGGTGCCAATGAAATCTGCTAATAACCACTTGTCAAATCAAAGGTGCTCAGGTACTTAGTGGCAACTCACCGATCCACAAACTCTTCCGCTCTAGGGATTGGATGGGCATCAGTTTTAGTTACCTCCCTTGTGGAGAAGTGTGGCTCATTGTTAGAGCGGCAGACCCTGAAGCAGAGATCTGGCTCAAGACCAGGGTTCAAGTCCCGCTTCGGCAGGTCTTGGGCTCAATTCCCCTTGACCAGATAATTCTCGCCTCGGTGCCTAAACTAATTCATGGGTGCAACTCTGGGCAATAGCTTGCTTAATCTCCACAACGGCCCCAACAGCGCTTGGATGCCTGGCTTCACCCTGGGGGTGCTCAGGAGTGGGCGCCTCACAGGGAAAAGCCAGGAGGGGTTCCATAGCGGTATGAGTACAGCGCCTTGAGACCCTAACGGGTGAGTAGTGCGCTATACAAGTGCTAATTTACATTTACATTGAGGGCTCAGTAGTCCACACAGAGCTGCAAGTTAGTATATTCTTGCTTAAGTACTAGAACCACAGGAATAGACCAAGGACTATGAGATTTCTCAATCATGCACAGGTCCAACATTTTGGCATCTTCCATCCTAATGCATCCCTGAACCCAAACAGATAGTATGTTCATCCTGCCCTTTACTGGCAGACTGTTGCCTGTGTCTATGTCATGCACACAGACAGGTGTCACCCCTGGAGTCGGCGAGAGGCGATCATCAAACCATCTTATCACCTCTCTACACCCTGTCTCCTGCTCAGGCGTTAACTCAGGGGCTCACTGTACCCCATCCACAGAACTATCACACATGCCCCTATGTATCAAGTCAGGAAGAGGTTCACTGTATTCCTCCACTTCCTCTGCCATACCCATGACATTCATTGTGTAGTCTCTGTGGAGTAAAGGCTTCACATGGAACACCTTCCTAGGTTCCCTTGTAGCACCTGGGTCCACCAAGTAGTTTACCTCAGACACTTTCTGAAATTCCTTGTGTGGCCCACACCATTTGTCCTCCTAAGACCTGGAAAAAATGGGCTTCAGCACAAACACTGCTCGACCTTCTTGATACCCGGTCAGCACAGCTTTCAGGTCATGCCATTCCTATATCAGCACTTGGCTAGTCTGAGATTTTCCTTTGCCTGACTCATGAAATGCACCATTATCGTCCTGAGGCCAGTGAGATAGACTTATCACATTCTTCTGTGGGGTCTATGAGATTCCTTTCTTCCCTTCCCAAACTAAGCTAAATGGACCCCTCACTGGGCATCCATGTAGAAGCTCAAAGGGACTGAACCCTACTCCTTTCTATTGAGTCTCTTGATAGGCAAACAAGAGACATGGCAGTAGAAGATCCCTCTTTCTCCTGAGGTTCTCTGGCAAAGTTGTCATCATGTTACTCAGGCCCTCATTCTGACCTTGGCGGGCGGCGGAGGCCGCCCGCCAAAGTCCCTCCGTCAGCTTACCGTTCCGCGGTTGAAAGACCGCGGCGGTAATTCTGACTTTCCCGCTGGGCTGGCGGGCGGTCGCCTTCAGGCCGCCCGCCAGCCCAGCGGGAAAGAGGCTTCCACGATGAAGCCGGCTCGGAATCGAGCCGGCGGAGTGGAAGCTGTGCGACGGGTGCAGTTGCACCCGTCGCGTATTTCACTGTCTGCGCAGCAGACAGTGAAATACATTTAGGGGCCCTCTTACGGGGGCCCCTGCAATGCCCATGCCAGTGGCATGGGCACTGCAGGGGCCCCCAGGGGCCCCGCGACCCCCCCTACCGCCATCCGGATCCCGGCGGTCGGACCGCCGGGATCTGGATGGCAGTAGGGGGGGTCGGAATCCCCTCGGCGGCGCAGCAAGCTGCGCCGCCGTGGAGGATTCAATGGGGCGGCGGTACACTGGCGGGAGCCCGCCAGTGGTGCCGGTCCGACCGCGGCTTTACCGCCGCGGTCGGAATCCCCATTGGAGCACCGCCGGCCTGTCGGCGGTGCTCCCGCGGTCCTCCGCCCTGGCGGTCTTTGACCGCCAGGGTCAGAATAACCGCCTCAGTGTTTTGTTAAACCGTTACAAAAAAAAACACTGGTTTGAGGGTAGTGTAGGTGGAAGATTGGCATGTCACACCACCTCGATTCCCTGGTCAGAAATACAGCCCTTGGAAATCCAACCCTAGAAAGAATCCCTAGGGGAGCTCTCACTACCACTTTTGGAGTCATGGTCCTCGGAGGTACAGTTTCAGGACACATGGTGGCATGATCCACCACAACCAAGATATACTTGTTGACTGACTGTGAAGGGGGATCAAATGGGACAACTATGTCTATCCCCACCCTCTCAAATGGGACACCTACAACTGGTAGAGGAACTAGCAATGCCTTAGTCTTTCCTCCTGTCTTACCCCTCTGCTGGCAAGCTGAGTAGGTTCTACAGAACCAGTATATGTCTCTGTGCATCCCAGGCCAATAGAACAAAGGGTCCAACCAATCCTGGGGTTTTCTAATCCCTAAGAGTTCTTCAAGGGGCACTTCATCGGCTAATGACTACAGGAAGTTCTTGTGCACCAATGGATCCACTAGCCACTTGCTATTATCTGGCTCAGGATTTACCGGCTCACTATACAATAGACCATCCTTCCAGCCAACATAGAGTTTCCTGACCACGCCTTTGCTGACTTATTTCTGGGCTTACTTCCAAAGTCATTCAAGCATAGGGCACTCTTCTTGTCCCTTGCAGACATTTTCCCTGGTCATCCCCACAGCTAACAAGTCTTGAAACTCTGCCTTTTATCCAGACTGTAGTACATGATATGCCTCAGGAGTCTCATTCTCCCCTCCCTTCGGAGCAAAAGCGATGGTCTCCACAACCACTGCCTTCTCAGAATCTGCCCTTTCCTGAAAGCAGCCTTGCTCTGCTCCCTGCAAACTAGAGATGATTCCAACCTCACTTTGAGACTGTGATGCAGCCTGTGCTCTTGTCAACACAGCTGACTTTGTCCAAACAATAAAGACTTCCAGTCCAGACACCAAGTCAGGGGCAATAAAACCATTGCCCAAGAGATATTCAGCTCCTTGCTATTTCCTTACCCAACATTAATCATAGGTACCTTGCCATTGTCTCTATCGCAACCCTGGCATGTGGATGCTTCTTGCCCTTACCACTGGCTACCAATCCTGTATCTTTCATCCCAGGGAGTATCCCCTCAGGCTTAAGTTACTTCCTTTCAACCATAGAAGGGTCCAGTATCCCACAGGACAAGTACTGTTCTCCCTTTGATACTAACCAGACTCTCCAGCATTTCGCGATTCATGAAATAATCATAGAATCAGCTAAAGAACACAATGAATGTAGTCTTGAGCATTTTGGCTGCAAAAACAGGTCTCCCGAAGGCAGGAAAAAATTGAGACTTCTCATTGGCTGTAGGCACACATGTCACTAAGTGTGCCGCACAGCCATATTAGCTGGTTCCTCTTGCATTTGGTTATTCAGTACATCTACTGGTGGTCTCTCAGAGTCATGGAAGAAAAGTTGCATCCTATATTTTCTTGCTGCAGGTATGCAAACTCTGAACACTTAACCTGGTATTTCTGTTTTCATGTAAAGAAAGCATTCAGTTCCATTAAGCTAATTTCAATATACAAGTATTATTCTCATGCCACATATGTCCTTTTAATACTGTAGCAAAATGATAGATAGCTGTTGCCATTGTTTCCAGATTACTAAAGCATTTAGCTATGACACTTTCACATAAAGCGACATTTGGCATCCCAGTATTATGTATGAATAGGAGACTATGATAAGCCTTTCAAATGTAATTGAAGAATCTTCCTCAGCAGCCAACTTACGTCACACAGTACCCTCAAGAAACTGCTTCTAAATTCATTTGAGCCAAGGTAAGTTCCTTTTATAAAAACCTCTTTCAGTTTATTATTTGGAAAACAGAACGATCAAACAGTTGAAGGTCTTCTTTAGACCCTTCAATGAAAATGTCATCTGGTTGCAACCTAGCTATGAAGGAAAATACAGTGAACTTCTTTCCCAAAAAATAGATCTGTCTTGTTTTGATTCTTTTTTATGTTTCCCCTTCTCTGTCATGCCTTTTGTTTCATTTCAAGCTAAAGAAGTCTCTATCACTGTAGGCTGGTAAAACAGTGGTTAGGGAAGTTCCAGTAGTCGAGGGTTTGAGCCATGCCAGAAGCTCTAACTATGCTGTGGTCAGAAGTAAGTGTTTTATCAGTCTCACCTGCGCATACTAATATTGCCTATGACATCACTCCATTGTACCATGCACACATACCTACCCTACCCAATGTCACCAAACTCACTAAAAAGGATGGGATATCAGTCAGGTGCCAGCCTAGAATGCTGAATATAAAACAATTGCATTACAGTCTCCATTCCCCTCAGCAGCCAGCTTAGCTGGGCTAGCTAAATAAGCATTGCCAAAGGCAATGGGTATTGACTTTGCCACTTTATACTTATTGACCTTGCTAGTGGTTTGTTGCCAAAGATAATCAGCCCAGGGGTGCAACTTGGTTAGTAAGATTGCGTTTAATTTTATTTACTATTCCGAGACAGCAAGCTTGGTCCTTAAAGCACTAAATTAGAAAGACAATGAATAAGATGTGTGTGAAAGTGTGCTTTTAGAGAGGAGTGGCTTAGAATTAAATTGCAGCTGTCAGGCCATCTTGTAACATTAACGCCTTGGTCGCCACGGACGTAATGGTTACGTCAGAGGGCGCAACACTGAGGCGCCACGGATGTAACCATTACTTCCTCAGACTGGCCCTCGAGGGAAGCACTAGTACTCCTCCCAAGGGCCTTCCTCCACCCCCCCAGGGAAGGGCTGGAAGGGGAATCGCCATGCTTCCAGCGCGACCGAGGAGAAACAGATTAGTTTCTCCTCAGTACGGGGGGCAGGGGAGGCAGAGAGGCATGAAAAGGGAAGGAAAGGATTTTCCTTTCCTTTTCATGTCTCTCTGAGCATTCCTGCAGCACGATCGCGATTGTGCTGCAGGAACGCCCAACTAGACATCAGGGATGTTTATTTACCATAGGTAAACAAAGAAGGGGAGTGCCCCCTTGGGCAAAGGTCACTCCCCAATGGGGGACAACTTATTATAAGGCCATTTCTGTCCCCTCTGGGGGCAGATCGGCCTATATTAATTAGGCCGATCTGCCCCTGGGGGGGCAGAAGCCATTAGACACCAGGGATTTTTTTTAAACATTTATATTGATAAGGGGAGCAACTGCTTAGGCAAGGGTTGCTCCCCCAGGGGGGGATTTTTTATTAGGCCTTCTCTGCCCCACCCCGGCGGCAGATTGGCCTACGTTAATTAGGCTGCTAGACACCAGGGAATTTTTTAAAATTTATATTGATAAGGGGAACGACCCTTAGGCAAGGGTCGCTCCCACGGAGGGGACAAATTGTTTTAGGCCATTTCTGCTCCTTTGGGGGCAGATCAACCTATTTCTATTAGTCCGATCTGCCCCCTTTGGGAGCAGAAACCACTTAGGCACCAGGGATTGGTGTGTGTTTGTGTGTGTTTTGTTTGGGGGGCAGCCCCTTGGGCAAGGGTCGCTCCCTATGGGGGCACATTACTGTTGGCTATATGGGGCACATTACTACTGGCTATATCAAATCGGCCTATTTTTGGAAGGCTCATCTGCCCCCAAGGCGGGCAGAAAGCCCACCAGTGACCAGGGAAGATTTTTTTTTTTCAAAATAAGAGGGTAAGGGTATGGCCATACCCCCATCCCCAAATAAGTGGGGCCAAAGTTGTTCTGCCCACCAGTGGGCAGATGGGGCAATTAGGGTGAAGAAGGTCTACTAGATGCCAGGGAGTAAAAAAAATATATATGTATAGTGTGGTAGTGGCTACCAACCAGTATGGGCATAGTTATGCCTCCACCCCAACTGAAGGCGATAACAGTCTTTCAGCTCTCCCCCCGCACACTTAAACATCTTATTCCACAGCAAGCAAGAGGACATTTGATTATTTTGGGTTCTGGTTTTACATTTGGGCCATGAGAGCTTGGCTAAGTCTCAAAATCATCCCACTTGGAATGGTGAGGGATGCACTTTTTGGACTTTGGGACGCTGCCATGTAGAAAAATCTACAAGACATAGACACATCTAAAAACTGAGCATCTGGGTGAGTCCAGGGTGGTGTGCTTCACATGCACCCCGCAACATTTTCTTACCCACAATGCCCTCCAAACCTGCAACTTAGCTGGAAATCACCCATTTTTTTCCACATGTTTGTGATGGAACCTTCCGGAATCTGCAGGAATCTACAAAATTCCTACCACCCAGCATTGTCTCATCTGTACCGTAAAAAATTCCGCCCCTTTTGTCAGCCTAAATTTTATTTTTCAAACTGCCCTTTTGTACCCACTTTGGTTCGCCCTCAATTTCAACATCTTTTTGGCTCTTCCCTGTCACAGGGACTTGGCCCACCTACACAAGTGAGGTATCAATTTTACCGGGAGACTGATGGGAACGTTGGGTGGTAGGAAATCTGTCCCGGTGCGGTGATCCCACACAGAAATGTGTGAAAAATGTGATTTTATTTATCTAAATTTGAGGTTTGCTGAGGATTGAGGATTCTGGGTAAGAAAACACTGGGGGATCCACGCAAGTCACACCTCCCTGGACTCTCTCAGGTGTCTAGTTTTCAGAGATGTCTGAGTTTGGTAGGTTTCCCGGTATGGCTTCTGAGCCCAGGACCAAAACTCAGGTGCTCCCCCTCCACCCACCTCCACCCCAAAAACAGTTTGTTTTGTATTTGATAATTTTGATGTTGCCAGATAGTGCTTTGGGGCATTTCCTTTCGTGGGAGCTAGGCCTACCCACACAAGTGAGGTACCATTTTTATCGGAAGACTTGGGGGAACGCTGGGTGGTAGCACATATGGAGCTTCTCTCACATTCCAGAACTTTCTGTCACCGAAATGTGAGGAAAAAGTGTTTTTTTGGCCACATTTTGAGGTTTGCAAAGGATTCTCTGTACCAGAACCTTGTGAGAGCCCCACAAGTCACCCCATACTGGATTCCCTAAGGTCTCTAGTTTTAAAAAATGCACAGGTTTGGTAGGGTTACCTAGGTGCCGGCTGAGCTAGAGGCGAAAATCCACAGCTTGGCACTTTTCAAAAAACGGCTGTGTTTTCTTTGGGAAAATTTGATATGTCCATGTTGTGTTTTGGGGCATTTCCTGTCGCGAGCACTAGGCCTACCAACACAAGTGAGGTACCATTTTTATCAGGAGACTTGGGTAAATACTTGGTGGTAGGAAATGTGTGGCTCCTCTCAGATTCCAAAACTTTCTGTCACCAAAATGTGAGGAAAAAGTGTTTTATTCACCCAGATTGGAGGTTTGCAAAGGATTCTAGGTAACCGAACCTGGTGAGATTCCCACAAGTCACCCCATCTTGGATTCCCCTAGGTGTCTAATTTTAAAAATGCACAGGTTTGGTAGGTTTCCTTAGGTGCTGGCTGAGCTAGAGGGCAAAATCCACAGTTTAGCAGTTTCCAAAAAACAGCTGTTTTCTTTCGGAAAATCTAATGTGTCCAAGTTGTGTTTTGGGGCATTTCCTGTCGCGGGCGCTAGGCCTACCCACACAAGTGAGGTACCATTTTTATCAGGGGATTAGGGGGAAGCTTGGGTGGAAGGAAATGTGTGGCTCCTCTGAGATTCTAGAACTTTCTGTCACCAAAATGTGAGGAAAAAGTGTTTTTTGGGCCACATTTTGAGGTTTGCAAAGGATTCTGGGTAACAGAACCTGAAGAGAGCCCCACAAGTCAACCCATTCTGGATTCCTCTAGGTGTCTAGTTTTAAATAATGAACAGGTTTGGTAGGTTTCCCTAAGTGCCGGCTGAGCTAGAAGCCAATATCTACAGCTAGGCACTTTGCAAAAAACACGTCAAATTTCAATGTAAAAATGTGATGTGTCCATGTTGCATTTCCTATCGCGAGCATTAGGCCTAACCACATAAGTGAAGTACCATTTTTGTCAGGAGACTTGTGGAAACATAGAATAGCAGAACAAGTGTTATTGCCCCTTGCCTTTCTCTACATTTTTTCCTTCCACATGTAAGACAGTGTGTAAAATAGACAACTATTTGAGAAATGCCCTGCAATTCACATGCTAGTATGGGGACCCTAGAACTCAGAGAAATGCAAAGAGCCACTGATTTTCAACACCTTATCTTGTGCCCATTTTATAAATACAAAGTTTTCCTTGATACCTATTTTTCACTCTTTATATTTCAGCAAATGAATTGCTGTGCACCCGGTTTAGAATGAAAACCCATCGGAAGGTTCAGCTCATTTATTGGCTCCGGGTACCTAGGTTTCTTGATGAACCTACAAGTCCTATATATCCCCGCAACCAGAAGAGTCCATCAAATGTAACAGTATATTGCTTTCACAAATCTGACGTCACAGAAAAAGTTCCAGAGTAAAATGTGGAGAAAAATTGCAGTTTTTTTAGCTCAAGTTCAATATTTTTTCAATTTCAGCTGTTAGTTTCTGTAGGAAACCTTGTAGGATCTACACACATTACCTCTTTCTGAATTCAGAATATTGCCTACTTTTTAGAAATGTTCAGCTCTCCGGGATCTAGCATTGGTTTCATACCCATTTCTGTCACTAACTGGAAGGGGGCTAAAAGCACAAAAATAGTAAAAATGGGGTATGTCCCAGTAAAATGCCAAATTGTGTTTAAAAATGTGTTTTTCTGATTCAAGTCTGCCGATTTCTGAAAGCTGGGAAGATGATTTTAGCACCACAAACCCTTTGTTGATGCCATTTTCAGGGACAAAATCTTCTGCAGCCCTTTTTTACCATTTAAAAAAAAAACAAAAACATTTTTGCTGTATTTTGTCTAATTTCTTGGTCTCCTTCAGGGGAACCTACAAAGTCTGGGTACTTCTAGAATCCCTGGGATGTTGGAAAGAAAGGACATACATTTGGCATGGGTAGCTTATGTGGACAAAACGTTATGAAGGCCTAAGCGCGAACTGCCCCAAATAGCCAAAAAACAGCCTCGCACCTGAGGGGGAAAAGGCCTGGCAACAATACATTTAAAAAACAGGACTGGGAGAGGAACAACAGAGAAGGAGCATCAAGGACTAAAACTGATGAGAGGTGGCAGTGGTGAGCAGGGTGGAGTGCAGAGAAACAGATTTGGGCATTTTTTGTTTTTTTGTCCTCATTCACCCCAGGCTCCAGGTCTTTCCCAGCCATAAACACTGTTTTCCTCACTCTTGGATACAACCTAAAACCTTATCTGGGGGGCCTTCATCTCTCTCACCATACCCCACACAGGGGGCTGATATACCGGCCTGGTGAACCAGCTGTGAGAGAAAATGAGGGAGTGTAATCATAGGACAAGGTAATATACCATCTCTGTGTGTTTTTCCACCCAAACATTAAGAAGTAACCAAAATCTCTTTACCTTAGTGAAACCTCTTGCCATGTCCCTTCTAGAAGCATAGACCAGTTGATCCAGCCAATCTATGTATGAAGGGAGTACATTACCTACCCATTTCCTGCAAATTTCTCTCCTAGCCAGCGGCATAGCATAGAACAAAACAGCAATTTCTGCATATCGCTCCTTAGCCCTTCAGCATGCTCAATACTACCAAAGATTACAAAAAAAAAAGGATTTTTTCAATATCAACTCCCAAAACATTTGAAATCATTTAAAATCGCTGCTTCCCAGAAGGATTGTATTTCCTGGCATTCCATAAACATATGGCATCTGTGACCTTTTCCATTCCGCATTTGGCCACTCTTCCCTTCCCCATTTCTGGCAATTTACAAGGTGACAAATATACCCTATGAATCGAATACAAGTGATTTCTTCTGTAAGTAGCTGGTTTAACCACGGAAAACAAGGTACACATAGAAATCTGCCACACTTCCTGCAACTGTACTCCTGGAAAGTGATTTCCCCAAAGATCATCTGCCAGCTTAAAATCACCATCTATGCGGTCTATCATCTCCCAATACCAAATGGGTACTTCTTTTTTTTGAAGGGGGTTTCCCATTATCTTCTCCTCTAACTGATGCTTCAGACCTATACTCCTACACCCCTTCTGTGCCCATCCTTTCAAATGGAGATGATTTAATCTTGACAATTCCCGACCTGTCTCTACCGAAATTTCTTCCAATGGGAGTAAGCTGCCGTCCCTAAATAAATCTCCCCAGTTTTTAAACACCAAGTTCTTAATTGTAATAGCCAAAATGTCCTTAAGACACTCTGGAGTACCTGGTGAATCACAGATAGGTGCCCAGCGACTATAATATTCTACTGTGCTTATGCGCCTTATGCTACACTATAGTTTTGCGGCATCTTTTGACTCTTTTAGTTAGATTTTTTTGAAAAATGTGGGATCTCAAATTTAAATAAAAACTGGTTTACTTCCCCCTTTGCTTCCCCTAATATGGCTTTAAACATACATCCAAGATCCTTCATATCAGGGGAGGAAAAGAGTATCCTTATAATTTTAAGTTGAAAAGCCCAACCGTATAACTGCAAATCTGGCAAGGATAGTCCCCCCTTCTCCCTTCTTGTATGTAACTTTCTCCATGGAATTCTCGGTCCCTTCTGTGCCCATATAAATCAATAAATATCCACTTGGAAGGCCTTCCTTATACCATTACTATTTGACCATCTCTCTCCCTTTCGGCCAGCTATCTCTCCAATCATATTTTTAGTTTGTTCTGTCTTAGCTTTCCATGCTAGCAATTTCCCCGCACTCTCTCTTTATTGAAAGTGAGCTAATTTTCTAGCTTCCAATCTTTTATTAAATCTCATCTGTAGTACTTCCTCCAATTACAACTGTCTCTTTCTACCTTCCAACTTACCTAAAAATCTGCCAAAGTTTTCTAAGCAATCACATTTGGTCATTTCTGCTTCTAATGTACTCTCTTCTATCCTATACTTCTTATTTCTAGAAATAGTAAAGCTTGTTATTTTACCTCTTATAATCGCCTTATATGCCTCCCAAACCACACACATATAGGGGAGTATCCTAGATTAAATTTAAAAAACTCTTCTGTCTCAATGCGCAGTTGTGTCACTACATCATTCTCCAGCAACAAAGATCGATCTAACATCCACCTTCTCAACTCCTTCCTTATAGCAAGTTTTATTGTTAGTACCATCGCCGAGTGGTCTGATAAATGTGCTGCCTTATAAACTATTTCATTATTGATTTGGGTATTTATTAAAAAGAAGCTGATCAGAATGGGAAGGGACTCAAAACATACAGCACCTAGAGACCAATAATGGTGCAGTACACACTCAGCAAAGGCTGTTAATCATGAATGAAACCTGAGCATATCATAGGATGCCCTTCATTATTAGCAGTATGCACCTGTTGTAAAAGCTTACTTTGTTTACTGGGTTCAGGTATTCAGGAATTGAAATATTTCCTGTATCTCCCTGTCAGTCCAGTGCAGTCACACTCGGAACAATATCTACTGCTAAAGCCCCAGGAGACACCATCAATTGTTAAGGGTCTGAAACTCCTTGGCCTCCATCCCTCTTACCCACTCATTTCAAACAAACAATACACCATGTTATTCACTCTTTTGCTGCCACTGAATCTCTGCAGGTTTTGAGCTGGCTTCAGCCCAAACTGCCTCATGAGAGCTTCCTTCATTCGTGCATAGATCATCTGGTCTGCCACAGGCATCCTCACAATGATGGCTGTCACTTCCAATGGCATGAGCTCCATTAAGGCAGCTGCCTTAGACACCTCAATTAAGGCCTGTGTCTTGCAAGGTACCTTAAAGATGAAAAAAATTCCAAAATACCCTAACCATCCACATATGCATGGAAAATATATTTTGAGACATTGTCCAAAACCTGCCTTGAACTGGAAGTAGAGTCACTTATCCTACATGGAGTTGTCACTGTTGCCATACTAAGGCCCATATTTATACTTTTTGATGCAAACCAGCACCGGCTCTGGTTTGCGTCAAAAAAGTTACTGCCAGCTAACGCCATTCCAACGCGCCAGGCAGGCGCCTTATTTATGGATTGACGTTAGCCAGCGCTGCAGGCTGGTCCGAGTAAAAAAACAATGACTCTAACCAGTCAGCGCCGGGATAGGGAAGAATGGGGGTTGTGCATCAATAAATGGTGCAGGTCAGGTTAGAGTAAAAAATCATGGCTCTAACTGGACTAGCGCCATTTTTTGACACACAATCCCCATTGAAATTACTCCTGTCTTAGCAAAGACAGGAGTGATGCCCCCTTGCCCAATGACCATGCCCAGGGGGCTTATTGTCTGATCTAATGACAATCTGGCCCTATGTAATGTTGTATTGAATTGCCTTAGACTTGCAATATAAGCATAGTTATAAGATATGTAATAGACCTTGTCTAAACTTGCAGGAGAACAATCTTTGTGGATCTCAAAATGAGAATTTATACCTTATATACAACATCTTCTTGTATGATTTATGATTATGTATTTCCCTATGTATGTTATTCTGTTCTGTCATCTTCTCTCATACAATTGCCCCAGTGTCTACCATGAGAACGTCAACACCAGTGACATCAGGGGACATCCTGCCAGCAGCCAGTAGTCCTTTTACCATTTGCAGATCAGGCAAATCTGGAAATCTCTGATATTCAGTGCTGCATCTGATCATTAGTTATTTCAATATCTAATTAATCTCATTTTGTAAATATATCAATAATATGGCACATCAATAATAAAAGTTTTTTCTTGTTTTCCTTTTTTGTACATTTGTCGTCATGATGAATTTTATAGATTGACAATATCCATTGAATATAACTTTTTACTCTACTGGATCTAGTGATATTTTGAAAATACTAACTACAAGGACACGGATTTGGCAGCTGGCCTCACAGGTGATCTCCAGAAATCAAATCTCTGAGGTTGAAGCTTTTGAGATCACAATGTTGAGATATAATATTTCCATCTATGGATCATGAACCCTTAATTTCATGGTTCTTTATGCTCACATGATCCTAATGTTATTATTTATTTGCAAGAAAATGTTTTAAAGGAATGTGTTGAAATTTAGACACAAAACTAGATTTGATGTACTTCAATGACTGACATCCCCCTCTTCCATGTACTGGGGATATTGCATCAGATAGTGATGCTATACCATCTTTAAGTTAAAAAAAGTGGGCAATTTAAGAAGACAATCCAATCCTTCATCCAGAAACAGTGTCAGTGGCCAGCACTGCTCAATAAGAAGAGGAGGTCTAATGTTGCTCTCTGGGACGATCAGTTTGCCAAAGTGAGTGAAAGAGAACATTCATGCAATGAGGGCTACTCACAAGGTAACATGATTAGACATTCAAGACATTCAAGATGATACAGGCACTAAGCAAAAATAGCAGTGTCACTATTCTTGACCAAGGCTTGCAGGAGAGTGCTGCAGTATAGGATGGACATACTACATCCCAATGTCATATCTCTGCCACAACCGGTGACCACCTCTACCATCCCAACTGCAAACTCCACCACCTCAATTGATAAGACAAGCACAGTTTTAATCTGTCTTGCCACCAGCATTTTGTAGGCAGAATAGTAGAAAAAAGTGATTTGGGAAAATAGTAACTCTGTTTCTAAAAATTCACTGTAACAGTTGTTGAGTATTCAAATTCTGTACATTTTTTTAGAACAAACCTGTGTCTAACTTTCATCTGTGTTGAATTTCTGATTTTGGACTTGCTATAAATGAAATTGTTATGCATGTTGTGTACTTTGTTTACTTTCAAAGTGTAAAGCATTGAAAAAGTGACCTATGATATTGAATTTATCTTCTAACTAAGCATTTCTTCTGGCTAACATACAATGCATTCGTTTTCAAACCTTGTAACAGGAAGTCATCCATGTTTGTGATGTAAATATTTTAAAGAGATAATGGAAATTAGGTGTTTTTCAAAAAGATATACATTTTGGAGAAACTAAAAAATGTCCCTGGGAATGGGCAAATTTAAATAAAATGGAGTCTTCAGGTGGAGGAGAAGTGCTAACTTGGAGGGGAGTGGACAAATAATAAACACATTTCAGGAAATGAAAAGAGAAGTCTTTAAACAAAAGGGAAAAAGCAAAGTCAAAAGTCTATAATTAGTCCCAAAAATTAGTCCACTTCCAAAAAGTATAATAAAGTCATTCCATCAAGCCAGAGTGGTATCTTAGCTTAGCGGTAAAAGACCATGTCAGGTTATGGCTGGTTGTGCCAGGAGCAGACACACCCCAGGGAGAAGGAAACACAGAGGTAGCAGTTGAAACAAGCATCACAGATGAACTAGGAGTTGGCACAATAGGACGTGTGGTGGGTTGGGGAAGCAGACACAATATAAGACCTGCTATCAAGGAGGTCAATAGGCCCCATAAAGTTTAAAGCTGTTCAGTAGCTGTTCATCGAAGTATCCGGACTTCTACAATGAAGTCCCAGGTATTGTGAGGAATTACTCACTAAACTTCTCTGATTTACTTCAGGACCTCCAATAAATCAGCAGAGGACACATATCTTGGAGAAGGAAGTGGGAGTGGGCTCTTGAGTGTCAGGGGCTGAAGTAGTCCTCGACTGTTGGTGTTTTTGTGGCTAGGTAATGGCAGGAGGAGGTGATTCCTATTCTGGGGGGAATCTTGAGACCCAGATGAAGTGGAGTGGGGCCCTCTGAGGTTAAAGAGGGACTGGATGTAGGCCCAGAAAATGGTTCTTCTCTTTGAATGCTACAGTTTTGTTACTGTTGTTCAAACCAGGAGGAGCCCCATATTTGCCTCCCACTGGCTTTTGGTGGGTACACCCCGGCGTACAAGTTTCTTCTTCAGCCTTCATCCAGAGTCTTTTGGTTGCAGATTGTGTATATCGCCATGCTGGTGATGGCTTCCTCCTCCTAACTGCTGGTGGAAAGTCTTCATGCTCACCTTGCAGTCAAGGATCTTCTTCCTTTCCTTGGGTCCACCCATAAAGACCCTTGGCCATTACAGTGCACTGTAAAACTAAATTAAAAAAAATACATTTTGAATTCTTATGCTCAACATTGCATATTAACTTAACTGTATTTTAATGGAACATTTTATCCATATACACATGAGCTAACATTATGCAGTCTTTAACAAAATTGTCACTATCAAATGGCTTGATACAAATATTGATGCCCTTCCAAATAGGTAAAAATTATATTTTATAAATAACCTTTAACAACGAGGCAATCGAAGTTGGAAAAGGATAAATCTTATTTCTTTGATTAATCCTGTGGTAGAAGCAGAAAACAATGTTTTGCAGCATCTTCCATGCCTTGACTCTGAGATTAGACTGTATTTGTCCAAGACAATAAAGCATTCTAATAGATTATGGCGTTCATTACAACATTGGCGGTAAAAGCCGCTTACCATCGTGCAGAAGACCACCAACACACCGCAGAGGCCGCGGATTTCTGCCACAGCTATTATGACCCACATTTCGGAATCTGGCAAAATTCAGACACCCACACAAGTCCCCCACACCAAAGGTCAGTGATAAACTGGCGAAAACAAAACCTCCACCGTCACGCCAACAGGAATACACCCACACTATCACAATAAACAAAGCCACACGGCGGTCTTTCAACAACGGTATTCCATTGGTGATACACACCGCTGCGCTCAAAATACACACACATTTACAAAACACTACCACATTGGACAAATCGAAATACACACACCTGATACACATACACACACCACTCCCACAAATCCATTACAATATAAAACACACACCTGTTGTATTTTAATAGTGATTAGATTAAGCATTAGCAGAAGACATCTTGTATTTAGCAACTATTGTGAACATTTGGCGGAACCCATTTTGTATTCATGGCAGCCATTTTCTCTGCATGTGCTTGCCATGTGCTCTGTCATACCTTTCTGTTAACTACTCTTGAAAATCTGTCTAGTGACAAGTTATATTTAGCATCTCCCACTTTCGCACATGCCCAGTAAGATCTGCAGCTGTTAGTAATCAGTAACAGGCAGTAATGTGTCAACTAGTCCTTGAAAATTTTAGCCCCTCCTACCTGTCGACTGAGCATTTCCATATGACCTTACATGTATGTAAGTCTTTCTTCTATAATTGTACCACCTTCTTTTAGCCCCTGCGTGGGTATAAAAGGACCATGCTCTCTTAGTTCAGTGTGCTACTTCAAAGGGTGCTGTTTGAACTGTAGTACCATCTCATGAGGTTTAATAAACTTTGGGCCTGATTACAACTTTGGAGGAGGTGTTAATTCGTCCCAAATGTGACGGATATACCACCAGCCGTATTACGAGTTCCATAGGATATAATGGACTCGTAATACGGCTGGTGGTATATCCGTCACTTTACCGTCACTTTTGGGACGGATTAACACCTCCTCCAAAGTTGTAATCAGGCCTTTTGTCTTTTATTTCAGTTTCTGTGCCAACTTCTTCCTCTATGGTCTGAGGACATTGTGCAGAGAAGGGTGAACCCCTTGCACTAGTAGGCCTTGCTGAGGCTTACTTCACACCCACATCACCCACAAACCCCCACAACCAAAATTACTGAAAGAAGGCCAGAGAGAGACAGCACCAACAAGAACAACAGCATCCACAGGCACACAACACCATCACCCACAGAACTTCCACGCACCTCACACAACACACCACTATATATCAGCACACTTATCACCACACACTCCACCCCACACATCACCTACACCACCCCATGGCACGGCAAAGACACCCCAGGTTCTCGGAGGAGGAGCTCAGGGTCATGGTGGAGGAAATCATCCGGGTAGAGCCACAGCTATTCAGATCACAGGTGCAGCACACCTCCATTGCAAGGAAGATGGAGCTATGACGAAGAATAGTGGACAGGGTCAACGCAGTGGGACAGCACTCAAGAAATCGGGAGGACATCAGGAAGAGTTGGAACGACCTACGGGGGAAGGTGCGTTCTGTGGTCTCAGCACACCACCTGGCGGTTCAGCGGACTGGCGGCGGACCCCCACCTCCTCCCCCACAACTAACAACATGGGAGGAGCAGGTCTTGGCGATTCTGCATCCGGAGGGCCTCGCAGGAGTAGGTGGAGAAATGGACTCTGGTAAGACAAATCTTAATTATTACATCGCCCACCCTACCTGCATACTATCACATACCCCCACCCCCACCCTCACCCCCAGCACCAGAACTCCTCACATATGTCCCAACATCACAAACCACCCATCCCAACACCAAGCCCTGAATGCAACAACAAAGCATGGACACTCATCACTAAAGCATGCCCACTGCACATACCCATACAACCCCCTAAACCACCATCACACAAGGTCCCACACAGGAATGCAAGCACTGGGGTACACGGTCACCCACCCATTGCACACCATGACACACACAGATGTAATAACTATCCTTTTATACCCCTGAAGGACCCCTACCCAATGTCACCGGACAGGAGGGTCCACACATGTCCACACCACCAACAGAGGAGGCCCACAGTGATGACAGCAGCTCTGTCCAACTGAATCTAGATGACCAGCCCAGACCATCAGGGACCTCGGGACAGTCGGTTCCCCTCACCCAGTCACAGGTCACCACAGACCTTCCCCCTTCTGAAAACACCAGCACAGCACCCACCCAGCAGGCCCATACCTCTGTCCCCAGGACACGTCAATCAGCAGTGTGTCCACCACTACAGGGAACCCAGGATAACCCACCACCACCCCAACAACAACAGGGACATGGGGGCAGTGGTAGTGGGCACAGGGTCCAGGGGATGGAGGCCCAGGAACACAGGGGAACTGGGAGGGCTGCTGTGCGACAGGGGGCAGACAGGCCAAGGGAACCCACTCTCCACGAGGCCCTCTCCTCCATCATAGGAGCCTACCACCACTCCCAGGAGACGATGGCAACAGTACTGGCCAAGTTTCAGGAGACCCAGCGCCTGCAGGAGGAACATTATTTGGGCTTCAGGGAGGAACTCAGAGCCATCAATTCCACCCTGGGTACCATCGTAGGGGTACTGAAGGAACTACTCAACACGAGGAGGGACAATGTGGCACTACAAGGGGCCCCTGAAACTAGCATGGACGATGAACTGCCCACCACCTCCGCTGGTGCTAGTGGACAGGACGCCCCGCCACAGGACCACCACACCAGCACCCCACCCCCTGCAGAGGGAGAACCACCCCTCAAACAGTCCCTGAGATCCAGGACAAAGACAGAGCACCATGCCAAGACCCCCGCCAAGAAATGAGACCACCCTGAATGTCATCCTACTGTCCCACTTTGTCACCCTGTCCATCCTTAAACTGCCCCAGCTCCACTTCCTATGCCCATTTGGTCAATGCACCTGTCAGACTAATAGACTGGACTCTGCCATGGACATTCCTCCGCCATCACTCCTCACCATTTCACTACCCCCTCCAATATTAAGCACAAAACAATCTGGAGTCTGTCTGTGATTTCGAAATAGTGTATTAACAATTACAGTGACAAAATGCTCTTTCAATTGTAATGTCAACATACTTATGTCACACAGCTCTAGTCCATGAGGAATCTAAGCAGATGTCACACATTGGGACCCACATCTGTGAAATCGTAAGGGAAAGTGACAACTCAGTGACCATTCACTGGGTGAAAACGACAGACAGTAGAGAGGTAGTGGTGTTTAAGTACATGTAGTAGGCAGGTCTGTACTCTTACCTGTGTCTCACTGGAAATATTGCTGGATCACTGAGTCCCTGTTGTTCATGTCTTCTTCCTCTGCTTCCTCGACTTCACTGTTCACAGGCTCCACAGCTGCAACAACACCGCCATCTGGACCATCCTCCTGCAGAAAAGGCACCTGTCGTCGCAATGCCAAGGTATGAAGCATACAGCAGGCTCGATGATCTGGCACACCTTCTTTGGTGAGTGGAATAGGGATCCACCTGTCATATGGAGGCACCTGAACCTGGCCTTCAGGAGGCCGAAGGTCCGCTCGATCACCCTCCTAGTTCGCCCATGGGCCTCATTGTAGCGTTTCTCTGCCCTTGTCCTGGGATTCCTCACTGGGGTCAGTAGCCATGTCAGGTTGGGGTAACCACAGTCACCTGCAAATGGTGAAGGACAACTGTTAGACACGCACTAACCTGGAGGGATATCCCTAGACCCAGACAACCATTCCCACTGACTTGCCTCCAGCTGATCACCTAATAGCCACACATGGTGCCTCTGGAGTTGACCCATCACATAAGGGATGCTGCTATTCCGCAGGATGTAGGCGTCATGCATTGAGCCAGGGAACTTGGCATTCACATGGGAGATGTACTGGTCTGCCAAACATACCATCTGTACATTCATAGAATGATAACTCTTCTGGTTTCTGTACACCTGTTCACTCCTGTGGGGGGGGACCAAAGCCACATGGGTCCCATCAGTGGCACCTATGATGTTGGGGATATGTCCCAGGGCATAGAAATCCCCTTTCACTGTAGGCAAATCCTCCACCTGAGGGAAAACGATGTAGCTCCGCATGTGTTTCAGAAGGGCAGACAACACTCGGGACAATACGTTGGAAAACATAGGCTGGGACATCCCTGATGCTATGGCCACTGTTGTTTGAAAAGACCCACTTGCAAGGAAATGGAGCACTGACAGCACCTGCACATGAGGGGGGATTCCTGTGGGATGGCGGATTGCTGACATCAGGTCTGGCTCCAGCAGGGTACACAGTTCCTGGATTGTGGCACGGTCAAGCCTGTATGTGATAATCACATGTTGCTCCTCCATTGTCGACAGGTCCACCAACGGTCGGTACACCAGAGGATGCCGCCATCTCCTCACATGTCCCATGTGCCTATGAAGGACAACAGCGAGCACAGAGTCAAACAACTCAGAGGTACGTACCCACAGTTTACCCAGAACACCAATCATACACAAAAGGTGGCCTGTATGTGTGTTGAGTCTAGGCCTAGGTATGTGTGATGCAGTTGGAAATGAAGCCATGTGGGCCCCTGAAATGGCGACTGTCTGACCTCTAAAGTGGGACAATGGGATGTGAGGTAACTGCGCTGGCATTGTACACTGTTGCGGTAGGCGGTCGAAGACCGCAGCGCAATGCTGCATTGGTTAACATTTGACCCTATGGGTCCCAGGAGCCAATGACGATGTACACCGTCGGTGATGGTACGCACTGCGCGGATGGGACCACCATTTTCTATCTGTTCAATCATTCGATACCTGATCTTCGACAGGAGAGGACCTACACTGCAAGTGCTGCTGTGACCTAGTCTGGAAGAGACAATGGCTCGAGTGTCTGGGGAAAGGGCCCCTGCCTTCACATCGGAGGAGTTGGAGAAGCTTGTGGATAGGGTCCTCCCACAGTACACGCTACTCTACAGTCCTCCAGACAAACAGGTAAGTACACAGAGAGCATGTTGTATGGGCTATGCCTGTGTGGAGAGGGCTGGATGTAAGAAGGAATGGGGGAGAGTGCTGCGTGCATGAAAGACGGTGAATGCATGTTCCACATGGCAAGGGTAGGGATGGGGGCCAATCACTTTGACAGTGCAGTTGGTAATAACTTCTCTTTTTCCCCTGTACATTTCATATTGGTCAGCGCCCACCAGAAAAAAGACATTTGGCGTGCCATCGCCAAGGACGTCTGGACCCTGGGGGTCTACCACAGATGGAGCACCCACTGCTGTAAAAGATGGGAGGACATTCGCCGCAGGAGCAAGAAGACGGCGGAGGCTCAGCTGGGGATGGCCTCCCAACGTGGGAGGGGTGCATGTTGCACCATGACCCCCCTGATGTTCAGGATCCTGGCGGTGGCCTACCTGGAGTTGGATGGGCGCTTGAGGGAATCACAGCAGCCACAAGGGGGTGAGTACACTCTCATTCTGCTGACTTTGCACGCAGTGAAGGGGTCTGGGTGGGGGAGGTGGGCTGTGGGTTTCCCTAGGCCAGGGCGAGTTCCGTAGGCAAGGCCCCTCCGTAAGGCAGGCCATGTGGCACCCCACCCCACCTCTGTAGAGTGCCAAGTACACCTAATCATGCCCCTGTGTCATCTATGTGTGCAGATGTCGTCCATAGCCTTGTAGGTCATTTCAGAGGAATTGAACAGTGGAGCCCAAGAGCGCGGTGTAGTGCAGGGGGCTTCTGTGTCTGTCATGTCCGCCAACGGTAGCGGTAATGCATGCACTCAACATGTCTTTCTTCTGTCTTCCCCCCCTTTTTGTGGTCACCCTGTTTTTGTGTGCATTAGCATCATCAGGCGGAGGAGCAGTGGCACCAGAGCATGAGGGAGCTGCATCCCACATGGCCCTGGAGGGCCACACTACGGAGTCTGAATTCACCAGTGGGACGGAGGGCGAGGGGAGCTCCACGGCGGGGACAGGAGCTGACACCAGCGACACGGACTCGTCCTCTGATGGGAGCTCCCTTGTGGTGGCGGCAACATCTGTGCCCCCCGCATCTACAGGTACAGCCGCCACCCCCCCACCAGCACCCTCCTCCCAGCAGCCCCTCAGCCTTTGCCCCGTGCCGGCTCACCCAGGAGGGTGGGCATCACCTTTGCCCCGGCACTTTAGGCCCTGTCTCAGTCACCCCTGCTGTCCTCAGTGAGGAGGTCATTGACCTCCTCAGGTCCCTCACTGTTGGGCAGTCTACCATTTTGAATGCCATCCAAGGCGTACAGAGGCAGTTGCAACAAACCAATGCATTCCTGGAGGGCATTCGTTCTGGTCAGGCGGCCCTTCGTCGAGCTTTTCAGACTCTGGCCTCAGCACTGATGGCAGCCATTGTCCCTGTGTCTAGCCTCCCCCCTCCAACTTCCTCCACTTCAACCCAAGCCCCTGTACCTCAGCCTATCCCAAGCTCACCTACAGACCAACATGCACACACGTCAACACCCAAGGGAAGCTCAGGCAAACATAAGCACCTCACATCCCACAAGCATTCACGCAAGCATCACACACATGCAGACACACCAACTTCCACTGCCTCCACTGTGTCCCCCTCATCCTCGTCTCCCTCCTCCCTCCCAGTCTCGTCTACACTCACTCCTGCATGCACTACCTCAACAGCCGCTACGTCCCTCTCCAGCACACCCACCACCACACCCCACTCACATGCAGTCACCACCCCCACTACCATTTACACGTCCCCTGTGTCCTCTCTGTGTGTCTGTGACGCCCCCTCCCAAGATACACAAACGCAGGCACACACCCACCCAAAAGCCATCCACCTCACGACAGCCTCCAGCGCATGCACCTTCAGCCAAAGTGACCAAACATACACCTCATACAACCACCACCTCTTCCTCCACTCCCAAACCCCCTCCAGCTACCCGTCCCAGTGTGTCCCAAAAACTTTTCCTGTCCAACTTTGACCTCTTTCCCACACCTCCCCCACCCCGTTCATCTCATAGGTCCCGAACTAGCACCTCAGCCACAACATCTCCGGGACCAGTGGTGCCTGTAGTCACTGGAATCTGGAGTGCACCGGCCACCAGGGCAGCCAGTGTGGCACGGAGCCATAGCACAGACAGTCCCCCACCTGTGAAGCATCAGAAGTTGCCCAGTGCCCGGGGGGAGAGGGGGAAGACTCCAGCCACCAAAGCCGCTCCCAGGGGTCCCAGTGGGAGTGTGGAGTCAGCTGTGACACCTTCCAAGGTGGGGAAGGGCCACAAGAAACCCGGCAAGTCTGGGAAGAACACCACGGCGGAGAAGACCGCCATCATCCCCGATGCCCAGGAGGCCACCGCCAGCACCAGCCCAGCTGCCCAGGAGGCCACCGCCAGCACCATCCCACCTGCCCAGGAGTCCACGGCCAGCACCAGCCCACCTGCCCAGGAGGCCACCACCAGCACCATCCCACCTGCCCAGGAGGCCAGAACCAGCCCAGCTGCCCAAGAGGCCAGCACCAGCCCAATTGCCCAGGAGGCCACCACCAGCACTAGCCCACCTGGCCAGGAGGACACCGCCAGCACTAGCCCCGCTGGGCCATGAAAGACCGCCAGCAAAAGCCCCGCTGGGCCATGAAGGACCGCCAGCAGCTGAGACCCTGCATTGGAGACCACCATCTCAAGCACCGCTGAACAGGGCACCGCCATCTCAAGCACCGCTGAACAGGTCACTGCCATCTCAAGCACCGCTGGCCCATGAGCGGCAAGGTCACTGACACATCTGAGTCCGTCATGGGGTGAATGATGCACTCTGGGCACCATGCCCCCTCCAGAACCAGTGGAGAGATACATCCACTACCTCAGTCCTTGGCAGGATGAAGCACTCTGGGCACAAAGCCCCCTCCAGAACCAGTGGAGAAAGGCATCCACTCCCTCTGTCCTTAGCAAGATGAAGCATTCTGGGCACAAAGCCTCCTCCAGAACCAGCGGAGGAAGTCATCCACTCCCTCTGTCCTTAGCAGGATTAAGCACTCTGGGCACAAAGCCCCCTCCAGAACCAGTGGAGAACGGCATCCACTCCCTCTGTCCTTAGCAGGAATAAGCACTCTGGGAACAAAGCCCCCTCCAGAACCAGTGGAGAAAGGCATCCACTACCTCAGTCCTTGACAAAGTGGGACAGAAGGATGACATTCAGGGTGGTCTCATTTCTTGGCGGAGGTCTTGGCATCGTTCTCTGTCTTTGTCCTGGATCTCAGGGACCGTTTGCGAAGTGGTTCTCCCTCTGCAGAGGGTGGGGTGCTGGTGTGGTAGTCCTGTGGCAGTGCCTCCTGTCCACCAGCGCCGGTGCAGGTGGTGGGCAGTTCATCGTTCAGGCTAATGTCAGGGGCCCCTTGTAGTGCCACAGTGTCACTCCTTGTGTTGATTACTTCCTTCAGAACCCCTACGATGGTACCCAGGGTGGAATTGATGTCTCTGTGTTCCTCCCTGAAGCCCAAATACTGTTCCTCCTGCAGGCGCTGGGTCTCCTGAAACTTGGCCAGTACCGTTGCCATTGTCTCCTGGGAGTGGTGGTAGGCTCCCATAATGTTGGAGAGGGCCTCGTGGAGAGTGGGCTCCCTTGGCCTGTCCTCCTCCTGTCGCACAGCAGCCCTCCCAGTTCCCCTGTGTTCCTGGGCCTCCGTCCCCTGACCGTGTGCCCAATACCACTGCCCCCAGGTCCCTGTTGTTGTTGGGGTGGTGGGTTAGCCTGGGTTCCCTGTAGTGGTGGACACACTGCTGATTGACGTGTCCTGGGGACTGAGGTATGGGCCCGCTGGCTGGGTGCTGTGCTGGTGTTTCGAGAGTGGGGAAGGTCTGTGGTGGCCTGTGACTGGGTGAGGGGAACCGACTGTCCCGAGGTCCCCGATGGTCCTGGCTGGTCATCTAGATCCAGTTGGACAGAGCTGCTGTCTTCACTGTGGGCCTCCTCTGTTGGTGGTGTGGACATGTGTGGACCCTCCTGTCCAGTGACGTTGGGTAGGGGTCCTGCAGGGGTATAAAAGGATGGTTATTACATCTGTGTGTGTCATGGTGTGCAAGGGGTGGGTGACCATGTACCCCAGTGCTTGCATTCCTGTGTGGGACCTTGTGTGATGATGGTTTAGGGGGTTGTATGGGTATGTGCAGTGGGCATGCTTTAGTGATTGGTGTCCATGCTTTGTTGTTGCATGCAGGGCTTGGTGTTGGGATGTGTGGTTTGTGATGTTGAGACATATGTGAGGAGTTCAGGTGCTGGGGGTGAGGGTGGGGGTATGTGATAGCATGCAGGTAGGGGGGGGTTGTAATATTTAAGATTTGTCTTACCAGAGTCCATTCCTCCACCTACTCCTGCGAGGCCCTCAGGATGCAGAATCGCCAAGACCTGCTCCTCCCATGTTGTTAGTTGTGGGGGAGGAGGTGGGGGTCTGCCGCCAGTCTGCTAAACCGCAAGGTGGTGTGTTGAGACCACGGAACGCACCTTCCCCCGTAGGTCGTTCCACCTCTTCCTGATGTCCTCCCGATTTCTTGGGTGCTATCCCACTGCATTGACCCTGTCCACTATTCTTCGCCATAGCTCCATCTTCCTTGCAATGGAGGTGTGCTGCCCCTGTGCTCCGAATAGCTGTGGCTCTACCCGGACGATTTCCTCCACCATGACCCTGAGCTCCTCTTCCGAGAACCTGGGGTGTCTTTGCGGTGCCATGGGGTAGTGTAGGTGAGGTGTGGGGTGGTGTGTGGGGAGATAAGTGTGCTGCTATGTAGTGGTGTGTAGTGTGAGGTACGTAGATGTTATGTGGGTGATGGTGTTGTGTGCCTGTGGATGCTAGTATTGTTGATGGTGGTGTCTCTCTCTGGCCTTCTCTCAGTAATTGTGGTCATAGGGGTTTGTGGGTGTGTGTTTTATATTGTATTGGGTGTGTGGGAGTGGTGTGTGTATGTGTATCAGGTGTGTGTATTTGGATTTGTCCAAGGTGGCTGTGTTTTGTAGATGTGTGTATATTTTGAGTGCGGTGGTGTGTACCGCCAATGGAATACTGCGGTTGAAAGACCACCACGGGGATTCGTGGGTCGTGATGGTGTGGGCGTATTTCTGTTGGAGTGACGGTGGAGGTTTTGTTTTCGCCAGTTTATCACTGACCTTTGGTGTGGCGGACTTGTGCGGGTGTCTGAATATTGGCGGATTCCGTGTTGTGGGTCATAATAGCTGTGGCGCATTTCCGCGGCCGTGGCGGTGTGTTGGTGGTCTTCTGCACGGCGGTAGGCGGCTTTTACTGGCAATGTTGTAATTACCGCCACTGTCTAGAAACTTCTCCCTTCTTCTGTAACCAGGGAACCAAGGTACAAATAGGGGCCCTCTGCCACCAACTCTTCAGTACACTTCTCAACCTGTGGATACACTGCAAAGGAAGAAGGATTCTGTGCTCCTGAAAGGACTGCCACTCTGCTGGGCTGCCACTCTGAAGGAGCTATTGCACTGCTGTGCTGACCTCCTGTGTGCTGGAAGAAAAATTAGATTTGCAACTTAATCGTGAACGCAGACCCCCAAAGAGATTCAAAGGGATAGTCTGCTGGAATCTTGGTGTGAGCCTCATGGACATGAAGGGCTCATCAACAGCTCTGGGTTCCATCTTCAGTGAGTTTTTAAGCCCCAAATTGTGCCTCTCATGTTCTTGGTGTGGCTCTCAAGCTCTTGGGCAACCGTTTGGGCTCTTTATCACAGTGAATGGGCCCTTTTGCATCAGAACCATGCTGCTCACACTGATAATCAGTGCTAGCTATCAGCCTGTTTCTTAGCACAGCAGTATCAACAGCCAACGAGGGACAACCATTGCAAAGCTGCAGCCCGCCCATCTACGACTCCTGGCATGCACTTCGCAACACACCAACTGCCACCAGTGACACTCTCCTTACTCCTCAATACCATTTCCAAAGTGAACAGGATGACTGGCACATAATTTGTGAAGGTAAGTCTTCAGCAGAACTAATCTGAGGCTGTATCCAACCAGTGTGCAATCGCAGTCAGCTTCCACTTTTGACTTTGACCCGGTCCAGTGCGATCGGATAGCAATGCTTGGCACCTAGGCCACTTGTACGAAGCATTTTGAACATCGCAAATGGCGAATCGGGCCATTTGCGACATGTAAAATGCAATTTGGGATGTACAGACCCATTTTTGCGATTCAGTAATCTATTTACCGAATCGCAAAAAGGGTTTGCGAGCCGTAATTAGGAAGGGGTGTTCTCTTCCTAATTGCGAGTCGCAGTCCCATGTATGATTGTTTTGTGATCATGAATGCAGTGCCAACCCATTCACAAACCATGGGACCCCTTCCCCTTTGTGAATGGCAGCAAAAACATTTTTTCAGTGCGGGCAGTGGTCCCACAGACCAATGCCTGCTCTGAAAAAATGAAAAGAAAACTGAGTCGCAATTTGCAAGTCGCAACACCTATATTTCGTACAGGTGGCCCTTAATGCCTTTAGGCACTATTTTGTAGTTTATTCTCTAAAAGTCCATAACTCCAGCTATAAAGACTGGACCTTTGTTATCTTGGTGTCAAATAAATTACTACAATTGACTCTATTTTTCTATATTGGTATGGTATTTTTGTCATTTTATTACTGCTTGTGACCTGCATACTTAACATCTAGCCTTTAAGTTAAGCCTGACTGTTTTATGTGGCAAGTTACCCAGAGTTAAACACAGGTTGATTAAGTGACTTTTTATGGTTCACCCTCCAAGGAATTGTGGATATTTCTTGACCGGGTCTTACCCCCCTCAGTCAACCAACAACCCAACTGTCAACAAGTATTTTAAATGATATTTTGTTGTCACAAAATACAAAACATTAAACACATTTCATTTATTTCAAGGTCAGATAATTAGTCATTTTAAACAAACCTATAACTATACATTCATAGTAACACGTTTATTACAAATGTTGCAGTGATATTATCAATGATGTCACAGAAGATGTCATGACTGATGTAATATGTGAGGTAATTAGCAGTGCATGGCAAGGGTGCAAATTATAATTACCTCAGGTCACAAGTTATACATTCTTTATATAATTATAGCTACAACTGCTGAATTTCTATGGTTTTGTGAGTGTGAAATCTGAACCTAATTATAATGTCCCTGTAACCTTTGTTTTTTTATACAAACAGATTTATTTCAAGTAACTATAACTCGCAGATAAGGCAACTATAACATCTGCACACGCCAAGAACACTTTTTTCTTCAATAATTTGATTGTTAATGTTTCATTGATATTTTTATTGATCTTATAAAAGTTGTCATGAGTGCTGTAATATCTGGGTTAATTAGCAGTGCATGGCAAGGGAGCGAGTTATAGTTACCTTAGGCAGCGAGCTATAGTTACTTGAAATAACTCCAATTGTAACTGCTGAATTTCTATGGTTTTGTGTGAGTAAATTCAGAACCTAACTAGAATGTCCCTGTGACCTATGTTTTGTTAAGTGAATTTCTAAGTTTTTTTTTTTTTACATTCTATTGCCTACTATAACATTCCTGTAGCCTTTGTTTTTTTCAGTGCATTTCTATGTTTTTTTTTAACGTAAAGCAATTTTCATTACTATATGTTAATCCAACCATCACTGCGCATGGCCCTATAACCACCCAATCCTGCACCACGCACTCATGGCCTCGGGCCAGTACTTCCGGCCAATGCCCCTAACCACCCATCCCTAGCTGTAGGTCCTGTCTCTCTGGGTATGAGAATAGGTGTAAGAGGGTATCTCTGGGTATGAGTGTGGATGTCAGAGTGTCTGTCTGGGTGCAAGAATGGGTGTGAGAGGATCTATGTGGATGTGAGAGTGTTTCATTGTGCTTCAATAGATGAAAGATGCATTCACCTCCACAAAGGATTTCAGATACTTTTTCAATCTGGAATAGGGGAGCAAACACACTTGGTTTCCTTCACCAAGCCCTGGAGTTTAGATCATTCCACTTTTCCAGAAGTGGAGCCTCAACTCGGGTACCTGCTACATTTATATTTGTAAGTGCTTCCTGTTGAGGTTTCATTTCTCTGAAATGAGTATCAGGGCCAGAACGCCCCAGCCTTAAAAATTTTTTTTTTTTTTTTAGGGTAGTGGGGCCGCGCAGCCCCCCCAGCCAGCTTTGTAAACGAGCATTCAACATGAGGATGTTATCAGAGTTGTGTCCCATTTCTTGAGAGCAGTTAAGTTTTATAAATACAATTGTATGCCCCTAAAGATGATCAGATGGTGCTTGAGGAGGAATATTGTCTTGCTTATTGATGAGTTATTTGAACAATGAGGGACCCTGATGGTCACCTACTTTATCCCAGCTATGTGAATGTTCATATGGGCTGGTTCAAAGAACAAGTGCTCAATGTTCCTGAGTGAGAGAGCTTATCTGAGTCAGATAATATTATGCTATGGGTGTAATATATTGATGCTTTGTTCATCATTTGGAGTGGCACAACAGAGCAGGTCATTAATTGTGCAAATTTTAGATGTCATGTTGAGAGTGGGAAGAAGTATATTGTTCACAACAGTATGCAGGAAGCTGACAGGGAAGGACAATACTTTGCACGTGGGCAGCTTCCAACCATCAGCCCTAAAGTGCAAATTGCAAGACAGAGGTCCTCATAATGAACATGGGCATGTTAACCACCATGTTCAGGCTGGCGGTCATTTAACTGACTGCCAGCCCCCCTGCCAGCCCCCCTGTGACTGCGTCGGACGCATAAAGAACATTCTGCTGGGCCGGCGGGTGGAAACATTGTTTCCGCCCGCCGGCCCATCACAATGCCTGGCTGGGACATGGAGCCGCCGTCAATGCCTCTGTGCGGCGGGTGCAGCTGCACCCGTCACGCAGATCACTGCCCATAAATCAGGCAGTGACCTGCATGATGGGGCACTGCACAGGAGCCCCTGCACTGCCCATGCCAAGCGCATGGGCAGTACAGGGGCCCCCAGGAGGGCCCTGGAGCACCCCTTCCGGCTGGTGGCTGTAGGGATCATTATCCGAGGGGCAGCAGCGCAGCCCTGTCGGACGATGATTGCTTCCACTGTCAGCCTGCCTGTCGCAGGCAGCCCGGTGATGGAGGAGGGCCGCCTATAGCGGGCCTCTATGTGTACATTATGTGGTGTCTCAGCCCGCCATGCTGGTGGCGGGCTTTTTACCCGCCCCCAGCATGGCGGGCTGAGCCGCCGGGGATCATAATGACACCCATAATTTGCAGTGTATATGTTGACCTGCGTATGCCCTAAAGTATACAAGCATACATAGGGAGTACTATCCTGCCAGCCCATAAAATAATCCTACAGCATATCAGGGCAATAAGAAATAATGATAATAGTTATTCAGTGGCATGGCACTTTTGAAGGTTCCTTGAAGTAAAACACTTTTGAGGTATAGAGTGATAGATTGTGTGCGCAACAAGACTAAGAGGGAGCAGAGGGAGATTAACATAGGTTAACATCACTCTATATCCTGCAAATAGACTCAAAGGAACCCCAGGGATTTCACATGGGTGGAGAAATGTATGTTCATGTCTGAGCAGTCTTTTTCTCTTTTGAATAGTATGCCATGAAATGGTTTTAAGGTTTAATGTTTCTATTCAATATTGACAAAAGTAATTGCAAAGGTGACTGATAGCAAGAGCTCCTGGAAGAACGATGATGTAAGAAAATAATATCAAAACAAATGGTTTGGTTTGATGGGTACAAGGAAGGAAATGAATGAGCAGTGATAAAAGGTCCACTTGGGCATAACTGAGCATATTTGAAACTGGGAATTTGAAATGAAATTATACCATGGAATAGTTTTATTGTTTTGAAATGTATTTCAGTGTAAATTGTTTCTAAAACATGTGTATGGTATGATGTTTACCGAAAGAAATAGAAAATGATTGTGTGATGTGACTATGATAGATTCATTTTTCATTAGTTGTAATGTAAACGTAAGTAGTGCCAGTATGTATGCTTATGAGAATCAATGAATAAATAATGATTAGGAGGAGTTTAGTACTTTCAATATGGCACCTGTGCAAACAAGGAGGGCAGTGCATTTTTGTTTTATTTAGTTTTTTTAGATCATGCAAAGATAGAGTCCAACCTCGAAAGCATGGCTTTAATGCCAAGACCTGTGGATTCCCCTTTGTTGCTCAGATGCCATGTTCAATAACATTTGTTTGTAAGCTTCAGCATGCTGCTTTCTTACTTGAACATGTGAGGAGGAGGAAGCTATATATTTGCAGTTATATTTAGGTCAGAGTTTCTAGAGGAAGTGCGTTTTTTTGTTTTGCTAATAGCTTTTTCTTCAGTCAGCCATTTGTGGTACTGAGTGATATAATTGGCTAGCTGCATTGTTCCCCATTACAGGACTGTGGGACTCCTTCCCAAATCATGAAAAAAAGGAAAAAAAGCCCATAAGAGTGTAAGGTGGGCAACTTTAGCAACACAAAAGGATGATGGACGGAGTGCTGAACATTTTCAACCATTCCCTCCCAGTGACAGATCTGGATTTAATCAATCGTTCTTTTGCTCACCATGCCACCCCAATTTGGACCCAGCCATATGCAAATCATTCTTGACCCAGTTCCCCATGGGAACATTCCAGCCCGAACTGCCAAGACAGGTGGGCACACCCTGACCTCCAGGACTACGTAGTGGGAGGGTTCCCTTTTAAGTAACATAAAAACATATTTTTTCATGGTGTCAGACACAGCATCTTGTACTGCTGTACCCAGAGCTGCATTGCCTGAGGTACTGCATTAAAAAGCCATTAAAAAAAAATACAAGAGTCTGTCCATTGACCAGACCCTGTGAGTACCAACCATTGTGCAGACCTGCAGCGGCTTGGACACGCGGCAATCCCACCACTGCATAGTACTGGCTGTGCACAGTGGGGGGCTGGGCAGCCATGGGTCAGAGAGCACTGGCAGAGGCCAACCCCACACTGCAAATGACCAAAGGCCTCCCACTGCTGGGTTTTAGGAGAACAAGAGGGCTTAGTCAGCTGCATGGGGGAGTTGAGCACAGGGTTTGGACAAAGGCCTTGTGAAGTAGGGGCTGCTGGGCCACAGAGGGTTGTGGTGCCGTCATAAGCCCCACTACACATGGAGGCTATGAGCATCATGGGCATTGGCCAAAACGCACCTGAAGATGTTGGGAGTATGCTTCAGTCTCAATATGATCAGAAAGATCACAGAAGCTTCACTGAAGAAACTAAAGGTTAAAGTGATGTTGTAATAAGATTGTAATTTACTTTTTTTTAAACATGCAGAAATTCATGGAAAATCAAAGGTTAAAGTGGTGTTGCAATGAGATACAAACTAACATTTAAAAACAAAACAACACTGAAGCTCACTAGTTTTAGTTACTGAGCTAACAATAGCTTGCACCCCCGCCATGCATTGCTTAAGGACGAACATATTACATCATTCTGGTAATGTTAAATTACATTGTTGATGACATTAGGTACATTGTGTACACATGTGAATGCACAGAATGGAATGAAAATAGTGTTATCCCCGGAGGCAAATATGCTTGGTTTTCATCAAGTTTAACAAGGTTACATACATACACAGACACACACACACACACACATAAACTCAGCACAATACACACAAATGAGAAACCTTAAAGTACTTATACAGAGACATATATCATTTGTGTAGGAAGTTGGCTCTGTATGCACTATTTCAAAGTAAGGAATAGTATGCACAGAGTCCAAGGGTTCCCCTTAGAGGTAAGATAGTGACAAAAAGAGATAATACTAATGCTCTATTTTGTGGTAGTGTGGTCGAGCAGTAGGCTTATCAAAGGAGTAGTGTTAAGCATTTGTTGTACATACACACAGGCAATAAATGAGGAACACACACTCAGAGACAAATCCAGCCAATAGGTTTTGTTATAGAAAAATATATTTTCTTAGTTTATTTTAAGAACCACAGGTACAAATTCTACATGTAATATCTCATTTGAAAGGTATTGCAGGTAAGTACTTTAGGAACTTTGAATAATTACAGTAGCATATATACTTTTCAAGTAAAACACAAATAGCTGTTTTAAAAGTAGACACTGCAATTTTCACAGTTCCTGGGGGAGGTAAAGTATTGTTATTTTTAGCAGGTAAGTAAATCACTTACAGGTCTCAGTTTTGGGTCCAAGGTAGCCCACCGTTGGGGGTTCAGAGCAACCCCAAAGTGACCACACCAGCAGCTCAGGGCCGGTCAGGTGCAGAGGTCAAAGAGGTGCCCAAAACACATAGGCTTCAATGGAGAGAAGGGGGTGCCCCGGTTCCAGCCTGCCAGCAGGTAAGTACCCGCGTCTTCGGAGGGCAGACCAGGGGGGTTTTGTAGGGCACTGGGGGGGACACAAGTCCACACAGAAAGTACACCCTCAGCAGCGCGGGGGCGGCCGGGTGCAGTGTGTAAACTGGCGTCGGGTTTCCAATGGGAGTCAATGGGAGACCAAGGGGTCTCTTCAGCGGTGCAGGCAGGCAAGGGGGGGGCTCCTCGGGGTAGCCACCACCTGGGCAAGGGAGAGGGCCTCCTGGGGGTCACTCCTGCACAGAAGTTCCGATCCTTCAGGTGCTGGGGGCTGCGGGTGCAGGGTCTTTTCCAGCCGTCGGGAAATTAGAGTTCAGGCAGTCGCGATCAGGGGGAGCCTCGGGATTCCCTCTGCAGGCATCGCTGTGGGGGCTCAGGGGGGACAACTTTGGTTACTCACGGTCTCGGAGTCGCCGGAGGGTCCTCCCTGTGGTGTTGTTCTCCACCAGTCGAGTCGGGGTCGCCGGGTGCAGTGTTGCAAGTCTCACGCTTCTAGCGGGGATTTGCAGGGGTCTTTAAATCTGCTCCTTTGAAACAAAGTTGCAGTTCTTTTGGAGCAGTGCCGCTGTCCTCGGGAGTTTCTTGTCTTTCTTGAAGCAGGGCAGTCCTCTGAGGATTCAGAGGTCGCTGGTCCTTGGGAAAGCGTCGCTGGAGCAGGTTTCTTTTGGAAGGCAGGAGACAGGCCGGTAGGTCTGGGGCCAAAGCAGTTGGTGTCTTCTTTTCTTCCTCTGCAGGTGTCTTTCAGCTCAGCAGTCCTCTTCGCCTTGTAAGTTGCAGGAATCTAAATTCTTAGGTTCAGGGGAGCCCTTAAATACTAAATTTAAGGGCGTGTTTAGGTCTGGGGGGTTAGTAGCCAATGGCTATTAGCCCTGAGGGTGGGTACACCCTCTTCGTGCCTCCTCCCAAGGGGAGGGGGTCACATTCCTATCCCTATTGGGGGAATCCTCCATCTGCAAGATGGAGGATTTCTAAAAGTTAGAGTAACTTCAGCTCAGGACACCTTAGGGGCTGTCCTGACTGGTCAGTGGCTCCTCCTTGTTATTCTCATTATTTTCTCCGGCCTTGCCGCCAAAAGTGGGGGCCGTGGCCGGAGGGGGCGGGCAACTCCACTAGCTGGAGTGTCCTGCGGTGCTGGAACAAAGGGGTGAGCCTCTGAGGCTCACCGCCAGGTGTTACAGCTCCTGCCTGGGGGAGGTGTTAGCATCTCCACCCAGTGCAGGCTTTGTTACTGGCCTCAGAGTGACAAAGGCACTCTCCCCATGGGGCCAGCAACATGTCTCTAGTGTGGCAGGCTGCTGAAACCAGTCAGCCTACACAGATAGTTGGATACAGTTTCAGGGGGCACCTCTAAGGTGCCCTCTGGGGTGTGTTTCACAATAAAATGTACACTGGCATCAGTGTGCATTTATTGTGCTGAGAAGTTTGATACCAAACTTCCCAGTTTTCAGTGTAGCCATTATGGTGCTGTGGAGTTCGTGTTTGACAAACTCCCAGACCATATACTCTTATGGCTACCCTGCACTTACAATGTCTAAGGTTTGGCTTAGACACTGTAGGGGCACAGTGCTCATGCACTGGTGCCCTCACCTATGGTATAGTGCACCCTGCCTTAGGGCTGTAAGGCCTGCTAGAGGGGTGACTTATCTATACTTGCATAGGCAGTGAGAGCCTGGCATGGCACCCTGAGGGGAGTTCCATGTCGACTTACTCATTTTGTTCTCACCAGCACACACAAGCTGGCAAGCAGTGTGTCTGTGCTGAGTGAGGGGTCTCCAGGGTGGCATAAGACATGCTGCAGCCCTTAGAGACCTTCCCTGGCATCAGGGCCCTTGGTACCAGAGGTACCAGTTACAAGGGACTTACCTGGATGCCAGGGTGTGCCAATTGTGGATACAAAAGTACAGGTTAGGGAAAGAACACTGGTGCTGGGGCCTGGTTAGCAGGCCTCAGCACACTTTCAATTCAAAACATAGCATCAGCAAAGGCAAAAAGTCAGGGGGTAACCATGCCAAGGAGGCATTTCCTTACACAACCCCCCCCCCCCAAACGAAAGAGGATGAGACTAACCTTTCCCAAGAGAGTCTTCACTTTCTAAGTGGAAGAACCTGGAAAGGCCATCTGCATTGGCATGGGCAGTCCCAGGTCTGTGTTCCACTATGAAGTCCATTCCCTGTAGGGAGATGGACCACCTCAACAGTTTTTGATTTTCACCTTTCATTTGCATCAGCCATCTGAGAGGTCTGTGGTCAGTTTGAACTAGGAAGTGAGTACCAAAGAGGTATGGTCTCAGCTTCTTCAGGGACCAAACCACAGCAAAGGCCTCCCTCTCAATGGCACTCCAACGCTGCTCCCTGGGGAGTAACCTCCTGCTAATGAAAGCAACAGGCTGGTCAAGGCCATCATCATTTGTTTGGGACAAAACTGCCCCTATCCCATGTTCAGAGGCATCTGTTTGCACAATGAATTGCTTGGAGTAATCTGGAGCTTTTAGAACTGGTGCTGTGCACATAGCTTGTTTCAGGGTGTCAAATGCCTGTTGGCATTCTACAGTCCAGTTTACTTTCTTGGGCATTTTCTTGGAGGTGAGTTCTGTGAGGGCTGTCACAATGGATCCATATCCCTTCACAAACCTCCTATAGTACCCAGTCAAGCCAAGGAATGCCCTGACTTGAGTCTGGGTTTTTGGAGCTGCCCAGTCCAGAATAGTCTGGCTCTTAGGCTGGAGTAGCTGAACTTGGCCTCCACCTACAAGGTGTCCCAGGTAAACCACAGTTCCCTGCCCTATCTGGCATTTGGATGCCTTGATAGAGAGGCCTGCTGATTGCAGAGCCTTCAAAACCTTCCTCAGGTGGACCAGGTGATCCTGCCAGTTGGAGCTAAAGACAGCAATATCATCAAGGTAAGCTGCACTAAAGGACTCCAAGCCAGCAAGGACTTGATTCACCAACCTTTGGAAGGTGGCAGGGGCATTCTTTAAACCAAAGGGCATAACAGTAAACTGATAATGCCCATCAGGTGTGGAGAATGCTGTTTTCTCTTTTGCTCCAGGTGCCATTTTGATTTGCCAGTACCCTGCTGTTAAGTCAAAGGTACTTAAGAATTTGGCAGCACCTAATTTGTCAATCAGCTCATCAGCTCTAGGAATGGGATGGGCATCTGTCTTGGTGACAGAATTAAGACCTCTGTAGTCCACACAAAACCTCATCTCTCTCTTTCCATCTTTGGTGTGAGGTTTGGGGACTAAGACCACTGGGCTAGCCCAGGGGCTGTCAGAGTGCTCAATTACTCCAATTCCAGCATCTTGTGGACTTCCACCTTGATGCTTTCCTTAACTTGGTCAGACTGTCTGAATATTTTGTTTTTGACAGGCATGCTGTCTCCTGTGTCCACATTATGGGTACACAGGTGTGTCTGACCAGGGGTTAGGGAAAAGAGCTCAGCAAACTGCTGCAGGACCTTCCTACAGTCAGATTGCTGTTGGCTAGAGAGGGTGTCTGAGTAGATCACTCCATCCACTGAGCCATCTTTAGGGTCTGATGAGAGGAGATCAGGGAGAGGCTCACTCTCAGCTTCCTGGTCCTCATCTGTTACCATCAACAGATTCACATCAGCCCTGTCATGGAAGAGCTTAAGGCGGTTCACATGGATCACCATCTTGGGGCTCCTGCTAGTGCCCAGGTCCACCAGGTAGGTGACCTGACTCTTCCTCTCTAGTACTGGGAAAGGGCCACTTCATTTGTTCTGGAGTGCCCTGGGAGCCACAGGCTCCAAAACCCAGACTTTCTGCCCTGGTTGAAATTCAACCAGTGCAGCCTTTTGGTCATACCAAAACTTCTGGAGCTGTTGGCTGGCCTCAAGGTTTTTACTTGCCTTTTCCATGTACTCTGCCATCCTTGAGCGAAGGCCAAGTACATAGTCCACTATGTCTTGTTTAGGCTCATGAAGAGGTCTCTCCCAGCCTTCTTTAACAAGAGCAAGTGGTCCCCTTACAGGGTGGCCAAACAGAAGTTCAAAGGGTGAGAACCCTACTCCCTTCTGAGGCACCTCTCTGTAAGCGAAAAGCAGACATGACAGGAAGACATCCCATCTCCTTTTGAGTTTTTCTGGGAGCCCCATGATCATGCCTTTTAATGTCTTGTTGAATCTCTCAACAAGGCCATTAGTTTGTGGATGATATGGTGTAGTGAACTTATAAGTCACTCCACACTCATTCCACATGTGTTTCAGGTATGCTGACATGAAGTTGGTACCAATGTCGGACACCACCTCCTTAGGGAAGCCCACTCTGGTAAAGATACCAATGAGGGCCTTGGCTACTGCAGGGGCAGTAGTCGACCTAAGGGGAATGGCTTCAGGATACCTAGTAGCATGATCCACTACTACTAGGATGTACATATTTTCTGAGGCTGTGGGAGGTTCAAGTGGACCCACTATGTCCACACCCACTCTTTCAAAGGGGACCCCCACCACTGGAAGTGGAATGAGGGGGGCCTTTGGATGTCCACCTGTCTTACCACTGGCTTGACAGGTGGTACAGGAGGTGCACAACTCCTTAACCTTCTGGGACAGGTTGGGCCAGTAGAAGTGGTTGACTAACCTCTCCCACGTCTTGGTTTGTCCCAAATGCCCAGCAAGGGGAATATCATGGGCTAAGGTCAGAATAAACTCTCTGAACGCCTGAGGCACTACCACTCTCCTAGTGGCACCAGGTTTGGGATCTCTTGCCTCAGTGTACAGGAGTCCATCTTCCCAATAGACCCTATGTGTTCCAGTTTTCTTGCCATTGGACTCTTCAGCAGCTTGCTGCCTAAGGCCTTCAAGAGAGGGACAGGTTTCTTGTCCCTTACACAACTCTTCCCTTGAGGGTCCCCCTGGGCCCAAGAGCTCAACCTGATAAGGTTATAGCTCCATAGGCTCAGTTCCCTCAGAGGGCAGAACTTCTTCCTGAGAAGAGAGGTTCTCTTTTTCTTGTTGTGTTGCAGCTGGTTTCCCAGCTGACTTTCCTTTCCTCTTGGTAGGCTGGGCCCTTTTTCCAGACTCCAGCTCTACTTTTTCACCCTGTGCCTTGCACTGTGCTCTTGTCTTGACACACACCAGTTCAGGGATACCCAGCATGGCTGCATGGGTTTTCAGTTCTACCTCAGCCCATGCTGAGGACTCCAGGTCATTTCCAAGCAAACAGTCTACTGGGATATTTGAGGAGACCACCACCTGTTTCAGGCCATTGACCCCTCCCCACTCTAAAGTTACCATTGCCATGGGATGTACTTTAGTTTGATTGTCAGCATTGGTGACTGGATAGGTTTTTCCAGTCAGGTATTGGCCAGGGGAAACCAGTTTCTCTGTCACCATAGTGACACTGGCACCTGTATCCCTCAGGCCCTCTACACTTGTCCCATTAATTAAGAGCTGCTGCCTGTATTTTTGCATGTTAGGGGGCCAGGCAGCCAGTGTGGCTAAATCCACCCCACCCTCAGAGACTAATGTAGCTTCAGTGTGACACCTGATTTTCTCTGGGCACACTGTTGATCCCACTTGGAGACTAGCCATTCCAGTGTTAGCTGGAGTGGAGTTTGAAGTGGTATTTTTCTTGGGACAGGCCTTGTCTCCAGTTTGGTGTCCAGACTGACTACAGCTACGACACCAGGCCTTTTTGGGATCAAAGTTTTTACCCTTGTACCCAGAATTGTTTTGTGAAGAGGCTCTGGGCCCACCCTCCTGTGCAGGTTTTTGGGGGCCTGTAGAAGACTCTTTACTATTTTTGTTTTTGGCTGTCTCACCACCCTTCCCCTGGGGAGGTTTTGTGACCCCTTTCTTTTGGTCACCCCCTGTGGAAGTTTTGGACACCCTAGTCTTGACCCAATGGTCCGCCTTCTTTCCCAATTCTTGGGGAGAAATTGGTCCTAGGTCTACCAGATGCTGATGCAGTTTATCATTGAAACAATTACTTAATAGGTGTTCTTTCACAAATAAATTGTACAGCCCATCCTAATTACTTACACCACTGCCTTGAATCCAACCATCTAGTGCTTTTACTGAGTAGTCTACAAAGTCAACCCAGGTCTGGCTCGAGGATTTTTGAGCCCCCCTGAATCTAATCCTATACTCCTCAGTGGAGAATCCAAAGCCCTCAATCAGGGTACCCTTCATGAGGTCATAAGATTCTGCATCTTTTCCAGAGAGTGTGAGGAGTCTATCCCTACACTTTCCTGTGAACATTTCCCAAAGGAGAGCACCCCAGTGAGATTTGTTCACTTTTCTGGTTACACAAGCCCTCTCAAAAGCTGTGAACCATTTGGTGATGTCATCACCATCTTCATGTTTAGTTACAATCCCTTTAGGGATTTTCAACATGTCAGGAGAATCTCTGACCCTATTTATGTTGCTGCCACCATTGATGGGTCCTAGGCCCATCTCTTGTCTTTCCCTTTCTATGGCTAGGATCTGTCTTTCCAAAGCCAATCTTTTGGCCATCCTGGCTAACTGGATGTCCTCTTCACTGGAGTTATCCTCAGTGATTTCAGAGAGGTTGGTCCCTCCTGTGAGGGAGCCAGCATCTCTGACTATTATGCTTGGAGTCAGGGCTTGAGAGGCCCTGTCCTCCCTAGATAGGACTGGTAGGGGGGAATCACCCTCCAAGTCACTATCATCATCCTCTGTGTTGCCATCCTCAGAGGGGTTGGCCTTTTCAAACTCTGCCAACAGCTCCTGGAGCTGTAGTTTGGAAGGTCTGGGGCCCATTGCTATTTTCTTTATTTTACAGAGTGACCTTAGCTCCCTCATCTTAAGATGGAGGTAAGGTGTGGTGTCGAGTTCCACCACATTCATATCTGTACTAGACATTATGCTTCTAAAAGTTGGAATACTTTTTAAGAATCTAAAACTAGTTCTAGGTTCTAATTCAAACTTTTCACAAACTTTTAAACTCTAAAAGAAATGCTAACAGGGACTAACACAAGCCTCTAGCAGGACTTAAAAAAACGTAGAAAAATTTCAAATTGCAAAAATCAATTTCTAATGACAATTTTTGGAATTTGGCGTGTGATAAGGCATTGGCTGAGTAGTCCAGCAAATGCAAAGTCTTGTATCCCACCGCTGCCACCAATGTAGGAAGTTGGCTCTGTATGCACTATTTCAAAGTAAGGAATAGTATGCACAGAGTCCAAGGGTTCCCCTTAGAGGTAAGATAGTGGCAAAAAGAGATAATACTAATGCTCTATTTTGTGGTAGTGTGGTCGAGCAGTAGGCTTATCAAAGGAGTAGTGTTAAGCATTTGTTGTACATACACACAGGCAATAAATGAGGAACACACACTCAGAGACAAATCCAGCCAATAGGTTTTGTTGTAGAAAAATATCTTTTCTTAGTTTATTTTAAGAACCACAGGTTCAAATTCTACATGTAATATCTAATTTGAAAGGTATTGCAGGTAAGTACTTTAGGAACTTTGAATAATTACAGTAGCATATATACTTTTCACGTAAAACACAAATAGCTGTTTTAAAAGTGGACACAGTGCAATTTTCACAGTTCCTGGGGGAGGTAAAGTATTGTTATTTTTAGCAGGTAAGTAAATCACTTACAGGTCTCAGTTTTGGGTCCAAGGTAGCCCACCGTTGGGGGTTCAGAGCAACCCCAAAGTGACCACACCAGCAGCTCAGGGCCGGTCAGGTGCAGAGGTCAAAGAGGTGCCCAAAACTCATAGGCTTCAATGGAGAGAAGGGGGTGCCCCGGTTCAGTCTGCCAGCAGGTAAGTACCCGTGTCTTCGGAGGGCAGACCAGGGGGGTTTTGTAGGGCACCGGGGGGGACACAAGTCCACACAGAAAGTACACCCTCAGCAGAGCGGGGGCGGCCGGGTGCAGTGTGTAAACTGCCGTCGGGTTTCCAATGGGAGTCAATGGGAGACCAAGGGGTCTCTTCAGCGGTGCAGGCAGGCAAGGGGGGGGCTCCTCGGGGTAGCCACCACCTGGGCAAGGGAGAGGGCCTCCTGGGGGTCACTCCTGCACAGAAGTTCCGATCCTTCAGGTGCTGGGGGCTGCGGGTGCAGGGTCTTTTCTAACCGTCGGGAAATTAGAGTTCAGGCAGTCGCGGTCAGGGGGAGCCTCGGGATTCCCTGTGCAGGCGTCGCTGTGGGGGCTCAGGGGGGACAACTTTGGTTACTCACGGTCTCGGAGTCGCCGGAGGGTCCTCCCTGAGGTGTTGGTTCTCCGCCAGTCGAGTCGGGGTCGCCGGGTGCAGTGTTGCAAGTCTCACGCTTCTTGCGGGGATTTGCATGGGTCTTTAAATCTGCTCCTTTGAAACAAAGTTGCAGTTCTTTTGGAGCAGTGCCGCTGTCCTCGGGAGTTTCTTGTCTTTCTTGAAGCAGGGCAGTCCTCTGAGGATTCAGAGGTCGCTGGTCCTTGGGAAAGCGTCGCTGGAGCAGGTTTCTTTTGGAAGGCAGGAGACAGGCCGGTAGGTCTGGGGCCAAAGCAGTTGGTGTCTTCTTTTCTTCCTCTGCAGGTGTCTTTCAGCTCAGCAGTCCTCTTCTTCTTGTAAGTTGCAGGAATCTAAATTCTTAGGTTCAGGGAAGCCCTTAAATACTAAATTTAAGGGCGCATTTAGGTCTGGGGGGTTAGTAGCCAATGGCTACTAGCCCTGAGGGTGGGTACACCCTCTTCGTGCCTCCTCCCAAGGGGAGGGGGTCACATTCCTATCCCTATTGGGGGAATCCTCCATCTGCAAGATGGAGGATTTCTAAAAGTTAGAGTCACTTCAGCTCAGGACACCTTAGGGGCTGTCCTGAATGGTCAGTGACTCCTCCTTGTTATTCTCATTATTTTCTCCGGCCTTGCCGCCAAAAGTGGGGGCCGTGGCCGGAGGGGGCGGGCAACTCCACTAGCTGGAGTGTCCTGCGGTGCTAGAACAAAGGGGTGAGCCTCTGAGGCTCACCGCCAGGTGTTACAGCTCCTGCCTGGGGGAGGTGTTAGCATCTCCACCCAGTGCAGGCTTTGTTACTGGCCTCAGAGTGACAAAGGCACTCTCCCCATGGGACCAGCAACATGTCTCTAGTGTGGCAGGCTGCTGGAACCAGTCAGCCTACACAGATAGTTGGATACAGTTTCAGGGGGCACCTCTAAGGTGCCCTCTGGGGTGTGTTTCACAATAAAATGTACACTGGCATCAGTGTGCATTTATTGTGCTGAGAAGTTTGATACCAAACTTCCCAGTTTTCAGTGTAGCCATTATGGTGCTGTGGAGTTCGTGTTTGAAAAACTCCCAGACCATATACTCTTATGGCTACCCTGCACTTACAATGTCTAAGGTTTGGCTTAGACACTGTAGGGGCACAGTGCTCATGCACTGGTGCCCTCACCTATGGTATAGTGCACCCTGCCTTAGGGCTGTAAGGCCTGCTAGAGGGGTGACTTATCTATACTTGCATAGGCAGTGAGAGCCTGGCATGGCACCCTGAGGGGAGTGCCATGTCGACTTACTCATTTTGTTCTCACCAGCACACACAAGCTGGCAAGCAGTGTGTCTGTGCTGAGTGAGGGGTCTCCAGGGTGGCATAAGACATGCTGCAGCCCTTAGAGACCTTCCCTGGCATCAGGGCCCTTGGTACCAGAGGTACCAGTTACAAGGGACTTACCTGGATGCCAGGGTGTGCCAATTGTGGATACAAAAGTACAGGTTAGGGAAAGAACACTGGTGCTGGGGCCTGGTTAGCAGGCCTCAGCACACTTTCAATTCAAAACATAGCATCAGCAAAGGCAAAAAGTCAGGGGGTAACCATGCCAAGGAGGCATTTCCTTACAATTTGTACACCAATTTTTAATTTATATACATGCATAACTGAAAGGCAATCTTCCCATATTGGCTCTGTTATGTTTATACTGTAGCTGCAAGATTAGTGTCAACTGAGCAATAGTTCAGCCATCTTTTATGGTGGTTTTTGAGATACGTACAGTAACGTCATAAAGGAAGAATTTTTGATGTCATCAGTGGTAAGTGAGAGGTCATAAGCAGCAGGGGATTGAGTTATGCTCACTTTATCTAACCATAACTAAGGTAGCTCCATATTTCTTTGTCTTTGATATATATGTACAGTTAACTAGAAGTTTACCTTAATCTTTGTTTTTGTAATAAGTGCATTAGCATTGCGTGATGGGGTACAAGTTAACATTATAGTTAATTGACTAAATTATAACTGGTGCATGTCAGTGGTTTTGGGTTTAACATTAGTTCTTATCTCATGTTGACACCTAACCATAAAATCACTATAACCTTTGTCTTGTAGTGAATTTCTGGGAGTTTTGATCACATTCTAAATTGGCCCAGCACTCATCCCCCTCTGGGGCTGGTCTGAGGTAATGCATTGAAGGGGTTGGGCACTGGGCCTGTGCCCAATAATCCATGGGCATCCTTCTGTGGGCTCCCACCCACCACTTTGCATTAGGGGTCAGATTTACTTGTATTTGGTGTAATGCAACACAGCAAGACAACTTGCTACACTATGCTGCAATAAATGGAGAGGTCAGGACTTGCATATGCTACATTCCTGCTCTGTTTCTGTGCCGGTGCACCTGTGGTGTCAAGGGCCAATGCAGACACCGTTGCACTAGGGTGCAAGGGTGCATGCATTACAGGTAGGATTGTATTTGTGCAGGAAGGGGCACGTTCTTGCACAAAAATAATCTCTGAGGCTTTTCCTCTTCTATGTGTTCTGCAGAATGGGGACACATATAAAGACGAAAAACTAGGAGAAACAAACATATTTAAACTTGTTACTCCTCACCTGGGAACCTATAACATTTTGATGCATTCTAAGGTTTACTATTGCTTGTAAATCTGGGAATGCACCAAACACCATGAGTGGGTGCGTAGAGAGACCCATGCTCCACCCATGAAATGCCCTCAGAGACTTGTGCTGCCTTATGTTACTCCAGATTTACTCTCCCATACAGAGCCAAGTAAGGTGGCTCTGTGTGGCATAGTAAATTTAACTCAAAAGCTTGTGGCACCTTGTGTGATGAAAAAGTGACACCAGCTCTTAGTACCAAACTATGTAGAAAGGGTTGCCTGCATTGCTTAGCCTCATAGCCAGGCCCTACAGTCAACCCTGCCTCAGCAGCCAATGGCCGCATAAAGTTTATCTACCAATATTTATACTATTTAAAAAAAAGATGATAGTTAGCTACTGAGAAGATGGTAGGGTGACTAAATGGAGACATTCAGGAATGCCTCACTTTTGTCTTGAATAAAAAACATTAGAAATGTAGTTGTTCACTAGAACTCTGTGGTGAAGCTGCAGTGAATCACTAGGGAGTTAACTTACAGATTGCAGACAGTGTTGGAAGTAAATTTCCCTCAGCATACCAATCTTTTGCTCTGACATTATTGAAGTAGATATTTGAGAATTTATAGGAAATGGGTCCTCATTTCACTTTCCAGCCATACTTTCTATGACAAAAATGATCCCCGCATTTTGTTTATTTACTGCAGTGTTCTCTGTGGGAAACGGTTTCAGTTTTAACAGCATTGTTTTTATGAAGATGGCATTCAGGTGTGCCAAATTTTTGTCATAAGTGCAGAATGTTAGAGTTTTAGGTGTTCATTAGAACACAGTGGTGAAGATGCAGTAGCACACTAGGGACTCAAATGGCAGCCTACTTCTGGCATGGAAAGTACATGTTTCACTCACTACTAGACTGCTTAATGACATTGATGAGGAAAGTATTTGAAAATTGACAGAAACTGTGTCCTCCTTTTAGCTTTCTAGAGCACTACTAATATTTTCAATGACAAAATGAAACAGTATTATAGAAAGGGTGCCCTGTCCCTATTTGTGCCACGGTGCACAACTAAACTGGTATGCCGGGTACAAACAGGGATAGTGTACCCTGTTACAATGAATGCTCTACCCCTAGGGATGCCGCAAACTTGCACTTCCCCAGAGGCAGCACAGTCAATGAAATACAGAGCAGCTGCTTAAAATTTTCTCCATGTTTCACAGTGCAGTTGGAAATCCACCTGAACTTTAAAGCAGGATTAGAGCTCTCCCTGCAGGGGTGTACAGTGAGTGACTTCACCTGCCTGTAGGGGGCCTATTTTGGTCGTCCATTGGACCCGCATTCCTTCCTAAAAGAGCTGCCTTCAGGAGGCAGACTGACAGATGCAAACACCTTTTGAGACACACTTTGAGTGTGTAAGGGCTTTTTTTGCATTTGCACCTGCATCTATAATATGTGTGGGTGCAGAGGCAAAGAGATGTTCTTTCTCATTTATGTGGTGCAACATCCACATACAACTAAGGCAATACCCTCTCATGACGGAGCTAGCAATATATGTGCACCAGTGCTTTCACTATTACAGAAGAGGCCACACAAGCATCTGCAGCCCCTTCTGTAATACCAAAATGCGGGCACACACATGTTTTGTGCCCCCAGGGCAGAATGCATAACAGGGCCCCACATGTGCCACACATGTGTCATGGTTACACAATGATCATGCCCTAAGTGCTCATTAGACCACTGTGGCAAAACTACAGTAGAAAATAGGGAGTGAACTGCTGTTTCTGTCATTGGACATAGAGGTTTTACTCATAATATCAGACTTTATTCCCACATGGCTGAGTAAGATAGTGTGACCTTTTAGATAAAGGGTTCTCATTTTAGTTTCTGGAGCATCTACCATAACTTCTGTGAGAAAATCACGAGGTCATCAAAATCACCCTAAAATACAACACATTGGATAAATGGAGTTTGGTACTGCCAACAAATGCTTAATTATTGTGACTAAAAACATTTATTTCCCTTCATATGTGTTGCTTTTGGTGATGTTCAAAAACAGACTTACACTACAATGCATTTCAATGGGGACCATGTCCCAGAGTCCTGTAATGACTGCCACAACATGTTGTTGAAGTAGTGGCCAGCCAGTCAAGGGAGATGATCCCTTCAGAATCACCCTACATGGCCCTGTGGGTCAAGGTATGGTTACACTACATCATTATTTGTTTTTATTTATTTATTTGCAGGATGCAGAGGCAAGTCCCTGTGTCATGTAATGGCTGCTTCAACATATTGTTCATGTTGTGCCCACTCAATCAGCATAGACCAATCCCCTCTCGACTCACCAATCAGAGCATATCGGGATACCAATATATCAGATATAACTATTTCGCTTTGTGGTTAATTCCTTCAGTTGCACCCCAAATACCTTTTTAAACACTATGGCCCATATTTATACTTTTATGCGCTGCATTTGCGTCACTTTTTGATGCAAAAACAATGACGCAAATGCGGCGCAAAAAAAGTATAAATATGGGCCTATGTTCTCAAAAACTACTGAAGAGATTTACATCAAATAATGAAAAGCCCACATTGTGATTCCATTTCTAACTTTCTACAAGATCATTTGCAATTCCAGTCAACTGTTATTTTCTGTATTGTAAAGAATACTTTACTGTGAGAAAGTTAAAATGGGAATGCAATGTTTTGGGACCCTACCATTTTTCTTAGCCTCTGCTTGTCAAGTCAAGAGGTGGGTTTTTGCTGTGACTTGGCTGCAACTGTCAAATTTGCCGCCAAGCCACAGCAAACAGCTATGTCCCAGGGGTGGGCACCCAGGGACATAACAAGAGCCGGCCTTGGGGGGTGGTGGTCCCCGGGTCAACCAGTGGCTCCATGATGGGGTCCTGCTTGGCCCCCCTCTAACATTGGAGGAGAGCCGGGGAGGTGTGGTCCCTGAGACTTAGAGATCTGAAATGGACCCCCTTTCTATTTTTGCCCCCCTAGCACACTATTTAAGCCTAGCCCTGGGGAGGTGGTGGTCTCCGGGGCAGAGGGGGATGCCCCCCCATGTATTTTTTATAAGCCCTAGGGAGGTGGTGGTCCCAAGGGCTGCGGGGGGGCAGATGCTCCCTGCATAATATTTGTCATAACTTCAATGGAGGTGGTGGGTCCTGTGGTTGTGGGCGGGGGCTGGGTGCCCCCTGAATATTAATTGTTGAAAGCCTTGGGAGGTGGTGGTTCCTGGGGCTATGGGGGGGCTGCGCGTCCCCCCCATATTAATGTTGATCATGACCCCGGAGTAGTGGCAGTCCCTGCAGCTATGGGGGGCCGGGCTGCCCCGGTTACAAATAAAATTGCCCCAAGGACTTTGCCCACCTGGGGGCTTGATCAAGATGAAGCACAGGAGTCCGCACTTAATTTTTTATTGATCCACTGCAAATCACTGCTAAAATTAAAAACAAAAATGCTTTTTGTCCTTGGGTAGGTCCCTTTGGGACACCAGCACCAGAGCTACAGGTCTAGATTGTTCGTACCCTGGCCCATTTTGTATTTTTTATTATTTTTTCTGGGACTCGGTTCAGCCGAGTCCCACAATGGCTGGCAACACTTCAATGGCTTCCTTGTAGAAGTGTTGTCAGCCAATCAGATCTCAGCACCAGATCGGGAGGGGTCGCAAATCCTTCGCATCCCTAGATATACAAATTTGGATTTTGTTTACTTTCTTTCAAACTACTGAGCAGATTTACACCAAAACAGCACGGTTGCTTTCTGGGCCAGGACCTACCTTTCTGCCAAATTAAGTGTAATTCCATCCAGTAGTTTTGTTGCTAACGCAGTTCAATTTTTCCAATGGAAAAATGATTGAGGAAAAAGTGTTTTGGGACCCCTATTTTTCCCACCTCCCATCCACCCCCCCAGATGGATCACCCTGAACTTTACAGACAGCAGCTAACATGACTGCGAAATGTTTTTGGAAAGTTTTGGAAAGATTTGTCAAGCAGCGTCAATGATATAGGCAAGGAAAAAAATGCTTTTTATATAGAAATAAAGTCCTATCTATAACTACCTAATGGTGACTAGGTAATACATATATATATGTGTGTATATACGAATAGATATGGGTAATAAGAATATATGAAAATAAATAGCTCGTACCGGCGTTGCGTTCTGTTTCTTGGATCTGCCCAAGTGAATGGATATAGCATGAGTTATAGTGAGATAAGTATATCTGTAACCGCTAATATCTATGATTTTGTATGTGTGAGATCTGAACCTAACTATAACATCCCTGTAACCTTTGGTTTTCTCAGTGGATTTGTAGTTTTTTTTTTTTTTAACTTAAAGTAATATTTACTTAATTACCAACCTCCTACATGCAGCCAACCCCACACTATGGGTCTGTGAGTGGGTGCGTGAATGGGTGTGGGAGTGGCTGTATGGGTGTGTGACTGGGTGTGTGATTGGTTGTTTGCTGCAGGTGTGTCAGTGAGTGTGGAAATGTGACAGTGGGTATATAAGAGCGTGTGTGAACAGCCCCTGTGTGGGTCTTTGAGTGGATGTGTGAGTGGTTTTGTAGGTCTGTGAGTGGGTGTGTGAGTGGATTTGTGAGTGGTTTTATAGGTGTGTGAGTGTCAGAATCCCACCTGGATCATCTTGTTCCTGTGGAAAATTTACCCCAAGGTTAAGGTCTCCAAAACGGCACTAAAGAATTCCGGCCTGAATAGAAGAGCCGACGGAGGACACCGCAGTCCAAACGGGAAAAACTGAAGTTCAGTGAAGAGATGCAATAGCAGGAAGCCAAAGGCCTAAAACAACTAGAACACAAAGCAGCTTTATGCTCGTCAGTGCCATCTTTATTTTCTGTGCGCTCTGCCCCTGCTGCACTTGGAAGATGGCTCAGGACATCTGCAGGCATAATAGTGAGTGGGTGTGTGGATGTGTAAGTGGGTTTCAAAGTGTGTGTGTGTGGGTGTATGAGAGGCTGAGTGGTGTGTGAGTGGTTTTATGGATCTGCTATTGATTTTGTGGGTTTGTGAGTGGTTGTATGGGTATGTGAGTGGGTGTATGGGTGTGTGAGTTGGTATGGTGTGTGAGTGGTTGTGTGGGTGTGTATGCGGATATGTGATTGTTTGAGTGGCTGTGTGAGTGGCTGTGTGAGTGGCTGTATAGGTCTATGACTGGATGTGGTTTTGGTATTACAGGTCTGTGAGTAAGTGTGTGAGTGTATGAATGGGTGTTTGAATAAGTGTGTGAGTGGGTCTGTGAGTGTATGTATTTTTTCATTATTAGAGTCTGGATCCGTGGATCCATTATAGTTTTACACATGGGACATTGCTGAGCACCGTTAAGGAAAACATTTTAGGGCAATTTCTTTCCCATGAGGGGTCCCTCAGAGACTACTCTGTCAATCTCATGGGGCCAGGATACCTCTATTCTGTCCCCTTATATACTATTTCAACTTCATTACCCTCACAGGTACCCTTTCCCAACTGACAAATTGGTGCCTGTAACTTTTATCTCAGGTTGTGGCTAGCTAATCACAGCATTGTTGTTGGCTCATCGTTCCACGGATCCACTGCTGTGGATCAACATCTCTAGAAATACATAAATCATCAATCTTTTTTCTTTAATAACTCCAAAACTACTTACAGAGTTACACCAACTCACAAAAAAAAGATCTTTCTAGACCAAGATCTAGCTTTCTGCCAAATTTGGTGAAATAGCATCAAAATCCCAATTTCCTACACTAAGGATACTTGAACTTTATTACAAGGAAATCATGTTTGGGTGATGGTTTACAAATCAGCAATGTTTTCAAATAAAAGTAAATCTTTGTTAAAAAAGCATTTAATGAACACTTTTAATAAATATGTAATATTCTCTTTATGTTGCTGGCTACAAACACTTCTTGTTTCTGTGGGATATGGAGTTCTACTACTCTTTCCATGACCACTGTGGCTTTTTCTACTCCTTTGAGTGCCTGTCTCATATGTCACAGAAACACTTCTAGTAATAATTTTCTGCTCCACTGGGGTTGTGCTAGATTTATTGACTTCACTAGCTGTCTGTATTTCCTCAAGAATAATTGTAATTTGTGCTATTTATCTGGCTACATTGTCACTCCGGTGAACCATCTCAACCTGCATATTTGTTGTGCACAAGCACATGGTTTGTATAGTAGATATCAGTCTTTCAATAGAGCAGCCAATAACCTGAAGGCAATTTTCTATGTGCCTTTGTCTACACTTGTTTGCCACTGAGTGGGAAGTAATAGCTTGGTGTAAGCTTTTCACTGCTTTTGTTAAATCAGACCTATCAGATCTACTGACTGAATTTGCTTGAGACATGATTTTCCAAACTTCCTCCACTCTCCTTCTAAGCTCATACATTACCCTATGATGTCTACACTGACTCAAAAACATATAGTTCTCCAGTGAATGAAACTCTTAAGCAGTTGGAATGCCAATAGTACCTCAAACCTGTCAACTCAAAAAAATAAATATTTACCACATAAGGAGGGGGCGGGGCCTTGGAAAGGCATGGCTTCATTCTGAGAAGTACCTACAAGGCACTCTTGGCTCAGCCCCCCCCAAACCCAATCCTCCAATGAAAAAGAAAGAAACCTTGCTAAGGCTGCTGCCAACGTCCTGAGATGTTTTCACACCCCTTACTGGATGCTAGCAGTTGAATGCCTATGAAAATGAGCTTAAATTCTATTCTTTACAGTGGTTTTCAGTTCATTTTCCCTGCCACTGTGAGATATTGGATCCTGACCAGGTGACCGTGTGAAGGGGGCAGATATCATGTGTCAGACTGATACCTTGGGTAACACTTTACATATGTTTTGCCCTGTCTGCCTAGTTTACTGTCCAGCTTTTTTTCTTGTCTCCATACAAAGGTTGCTCATTTGGTAGTTATTGGCCAAGATGCCTGTAATGGCTCTCATGGTCATAAAGCAGGTTCTTCATCTGATGCACAAATATTTTCTGAAGCACTTGTTAAAGCTGGACTGATAACTTTCCTTCAGTCTGTATCTGGCTTCCCTTGCTGATTTACTCTGTTTGGGTACATACTAATATTAATGCCATTTCGGGTGCATAAATATAGCCAAAGTTGACATCAAAAATCTCAAGATAACATTTGATCACAATAAAAATGTTCAGCTTTAGTTCATGTCTTTTAGAATGATATGATATATTTCAATTTCTATTGATGAGGCACCTCATTTAACAAGGACTAAGTTGCCTATCATGACTTGTCTGTAGTATACATAAAATCTGAAATGGAATGTTCTACCATAGCTAGTGTACTGTTCTGTTTTACACTACGTATACTGAAAAATTCATGAATGCACTGTTTGTAAGGGTAAACTTTTTTAAACAAAATGTATAATTTAAACAGGCTTTGCAAATGTTGTGTGGATACTGATGCATGAAGAGAAGAGACTCCATTCAGTGCCTCTGGCTTAAAATTTGACTGTTTCAGTTCTTCCAGTGGTGAAGGTGGTGATCACGTGCTGGGTCCCTTGCCTGCTTCTCTTGTTTCATGCCTCCAGGTTACAATTCACTAATGGTCCTTAGGTCATAGCATCATTTGTGGATTTCCGCATGCTCCTGAAAATAACCCTTGCAGCAGTAATTCTTTGTGGAATTCACCTCCCTAATAGGTTTGGTAAAAAAAAGACCCCTCACCCACCAATCAAGTTGGTAGCATGCTTCATCATCGGGGTCCCTCCCGAGACACCTAGCATGTCACAGGTGTGCTTTGACAGCGGAGCAGGTTTTTTCATTTTTACCATACATACTGGTTGAATTTGGCACGAGGGTGAGTGATGGTTCAGAAGATCAAATTTTATTAACAAGAGATTTCACAAAAATTAAATGCACTGCTAATAACTGAAATGTCAAACAACGGAACCAATGACTCTCAGCTCGTGAGCGGTAAAGCCGCAACAGGGCACCAACTGCTTTCAAGTCCATTCACACACCTTTCATACATGACATGCATAAGACCCTTCATGTCACGAGCTGCAGGCCCAGTACATTACAACACTCGCATCAACAGACGGCGCCATTCAACTACCCATCACTTTCATGCTCCCACATGCCTGACCGAGCAATCAGACCAGCTGATGGGAGTAGGTGGACTGGTGTTTGGCTAGAGGGGTGTGTCAGTGGCCAACAGCAAGTCACTATTTACACTGTCAGCCAAGCACCACTCCGCACACACTTCCAGCATTTTTTTCACAAGAAAGAACCAACTAATTATAAATAAGTACAAAACTACAAACACAAAAGCTCTAACTAAATACATGACAGTAATGCCAACCTTATAACTGAACATATGAAAAAATAAAACAAGCAGTTTACGCTCACAGTATTTCCCCAAAAATTATTTTTGGTGTGGGAGCTCCTCATACAGCTGGCCACACACAACCCAGGCTTTGAAGGACAATCAGGGCAGCACATCCGAGTCTCCCTCTGGATACCTCTTCGGACATAGACTCTTCATTTCGTAGTGGGAAAGTCTTTTTGGGGAGTGGGAGGAATCTGATGAAGAAAGTGGAGATCTTGCAATGAAGCCACATCGTCCACCACTGCTACTCTAGGAACTCTTGCATGGTCCACCACAACAAGGCTCTCTATCAACGACTCCTGAAATTTAACACATTTCATCCTTGACTCAGGGGAACAATCCTTGAACACAAAAAAAGCAGTAGACGTTGCTAAATTAAACAAATGGATTATCAACTTTTTATACCAAACGTAAGACTTAGGAACAGCAGTGTATGGTTCCAACCTCCGATCTACTCTATCAACACTACCCATGTGCTTATTGCAGCCTAAAATGCACACAAGTTTGCGCACTTCAGCAACTTGACCCCAAACAGCCACAGCTGAAGTACTCTCATCAGGGATGGCAGTTAGCATGTAGACATCCCTCCTGTCTGCAAATTTCTGAGCTAGGAGCTCATCATTCCGAAAACGCACTGCACTGTCCCTTCTCAAGTTTTTTACAGATAAGCTCCCTTGAATAGCCTTTCTGGTTACAGGGGATTGTGCCACAAGCAACATTGTCCACTCTGAACAACTCCTTGAACAACTGCACTCCAGTGTAGAGGTTATCTACACACAAATGGCAACCTTTGTTAAACAGTTGTCTACCAAGTATCTCACTAACTCCAAAAGTGGAAAGACAACCAGGGGGTCAATACTGGAATCCCTACCAGTGTAGACCCAGAAATTATAAACATATCCTGTACTACATTCAGACAGCATATACAATTTAATTCCATACCGTGCCCTCTTGCTGTGAATGTACTGCCTAAAAACCAAATGACCATTGAACAGGACCAAAGACTCGTCCACAAGTATTTCTTTGCCTGGAACTCAGACCTCTGAAAACTGATCTACAAGGTGATCAAGGATACGCCTGATCTTAAAATGACAGTCATAATCAGGGTGATCTCATGGCAAGGCTAAAGCATTGTCATCAAAATGCAGCATCCGAAGAAGAAGCAAATACCGATTATGAGTCATGGTTGCAGGAAATATAGCCGTTGCCATCAAGGGACTAGTAAACCAACAAGAAGCCAGTGACAACTTCCTTATCAACCCCATCCAAAAAGTCAAACCCAAGAACTTTTTCATCTCTTCCAGATTTGTGGGAATACACTGGGTAGCTCTAGACTAGGCCTAACTCTGGCAGCGTTGTCCCACAAATACTGCTCTGCATACAAATTAGTCGGCTCAACAATCTCTTCCAAAAATACATCATCCATAAACAATTCAATGAAATTGACAGGCAAAAAGTTTTCTGTATTCACTCTACACCCTGGGAAACCAGTAAAGACAGGCAACTGTGGCTGCTCCATGTTTGGGGCAATCCAGAGTTCAGGTCTTCCAATGGGAAACCTTTCAGCCCTAGGCTGATGCACTATTGGCACATCAGTGTCCTCCTCTAAAACAGGCCCTCAACCTGCACTGACAGTGGCCTCCTCATCAGAAGATCCCTCTTGGACAGAAAATTCACTGCCAGAATCTCTCTCTTCCTCCTCTGCCTCAGATGCAGTTGTCAGTCTCATAAACATGATCCGAATACGACTCAAAATGCATGCCAACTACCTGCTGAGCAGTCATCCTGTGGCTAGCCATGATCATTTCTAACAACAAATCGATTGCCCCCTTTGTGGGGATGGCCCTTGCCCAAGGGACCGCCCCCCACCACAAAACATATACACACACAAGATCCCTGGTGCTAAGTGGTTTCTGCCCCCCTTGGGGGCAGATGGACCTACAAAAAATAGGCCGATATGCCAACAGTTGTGTGCCCCCTTTGGGGAGACCCTTGCCCAAGGGGCCGCTCTCACACACAAAAAATAAATAAAAAATCGCTGGTGCCTTAGTGGTTTGTGCCTCCCTTGGGGGCAGATGGGCCCAAAAATAAAAGGCAGTTCTACTTCAAAGGGGGGCAGAAATGGTGTAAATAATATTGCCCACCCTTGGGGAACGACCCCTACCCAAGGGGCCACCCCCACACAAAACACACACAAGATCCTTTGGGGGCAGATGGGGCTAAACAAAATAGGCTAATCTGCCCCCAAGGGGGACAGAACTGACCAACAGTGCTTTGACCCCTTTGGGGGGTGACCCTTGCCCAAAGGGCCACCCCAAACACAAAAAAAACCACAAAAACAATCCCTGGCTTTCAGTGACATCTGCCCCCCTGGGCAAATCGGCCTAAAAAAAAACTATCCGATCTGCCCCCGGGGGGGGGGGGGGCAGAAATGGAATGAAATGTATTGCCCCCTTTGGGTGGCGACCATTGCCCAAGGGGCCACCCCCTACACAAAGCACACACACAAGATCCCTGGCATTAAGTGGTTTCTGCCTCCATTGGGGGCAGATGGGCCTAAAAATATAGGATGATTGGGGGCAGAACTGCCCTACAATGCTTTCCCACCTTTGGGGGCAACCCTTGAAAAAGGGTTGCCCCCTCACACACAAAAACACACACAAAAACAATCCCTGGCTTCCAGTGGCTTCTGCTGCCCTTGGAGGCAGAACGGCCTAAAAATAATAGGCCAATCTACCACCAAGGGGGGCAGAAACGGCAATAATTATTATGATCCCATTGGAAAGCAACCCTTGCCAAAGCAGCCACTCCCTGCAACATGAAATTGTCAAAAAAGAAATCCCTGGTGTCTAGTGGGCATTCCTGCTGCCCAATCGCATTGCTATCGGACAGCAGGAATGCTGAAGGAGACATTTAGGGAAAGGAAAGACCTTTCCTTCCCACAAATGCCCCTTCCACTAAAAGTACCCCCCAGCCACAGGAGAGACTTACCTGTTTCTCCATGGTCGCACTGGAAGCAAATGGCTTCCAATGCGATGGCGGCCTCTAATGATGCACGCTGATGTCATTAGATGAGGGGGCAGGGGGTCGGGGGCAGGGTTGGAAGGGGAAGTGAGTCTCCTTCCATCCCTGCCCATGGTAGGGGGTTGGGAGGCCCTCAGGGGAGCGCTGGTGCTTCCCCCGAGGGCCGGGTGCAGGACGTAACAGTTACATCCCCGGCACTCGAGCGGTGCTGCTGAGGACATAACTGCCACTTCCAAGGCACCCAAGGGGTTAATAAGGGATGCCCAAAGACGAGGGCTCATTTAACCCTGTGATCCTCTTTAATACGCATTGCTTCTGTCTTTTTGGAAGAGGGAGCTGGTCCCAGGACCAGTTTGGAGTGATTGGGCGTGATTGGTCTATTCATTACCTTACTTGCACTCGAGGAGTGCCGCAAGCCAGATTCAGCCATGTTGGATTTCACTGAAATGTCCTGTAGAATAGTTTGCAGTAAGGCAAATAGAATGTGCTGGAAAAGGGTAAAGTGTTGCCCTTGGGAACTTTTTAACCCTTGGTTAGAGAACATTCAGCAATCACTCCCACCCACTGGCCATTGAATTCAATAGATGTAGCACCTCACCTCCAGCTCTTCAGAACAAACCTCGACCTGTGGAAGAACAGAAGAGGACTAGACTTGTTGTCTGTTACTTTTTTTGGAGAACAAAGGTGTAGACGAGCTCTTGCTTACAACCAAGACTAGTAACTGGACATCAAGAATCAGTTGGATGACCTCCTATGTGCCAAAACACCATCAAAAGCTGCAAGATGCCCTTTTGCTGGAGAGACCACCTGACTAGTTGCAAAATGAAGCGACTCACAAAGATGTAAAAATTGAGACTTAGAAAATGGTTCAACTTCCAGGGGCACTTGATATTCAGAAGGACCTTGTAGACGAGGTATCTGATTTTTAGAGGACTTTTCATGCTCAGTTTCCAGGCTTACCCCGCTGATGGTTTATCAACTACAGAAATAAGACAATAGGCCTTATGTGGTGGATGGCACACTGTTTCAAAACATAATGCAATAGGTTATAATGCACTTAGAATATAGCAGATGGGATATCCATCATGTTTGAGATGGAGTATCCTACCCGACAAACTCTAAAGAGGGCTGTCAGACAGAAAGTGAAAAGTTTGAGTGTGATGTGAAGGTGAAGAAAGTATTTGGCTGGTAAAGGAATTTTCATGGTCAAAGCTTTTCCCACCAAAACCAGTGGCTTCAGCAGGACCTTGTCCATTGGCAACCCACCTTTAGGTGGATCTTGTCAGATGAAACCTTCGCCATTGCCCATTGGAGGACTTTGATGCTGTAAAAAAGAGTAAGGGCCAGATTACGACCTTGGCAGAGGGGATTACTCTGTCTCAAACATGACGGATATCCCGTCCGCCGTATTACAAATTCCATTTGATATAATGGAACTTCGAATAAGGTGGGCAGGATATCCGTCACGCTTGGGACGGAGTAATTACCTCCGCCAAGGTCATAATTGGACCCTAAATCAGAAGGTAAACACTTTGACTGTGATGACCTGCTTGGTGTATCCTAATCTCCACTCCATCACAGCTGGCTCAGTCAACCATGAACAGTGACTTCTAAATGGCTATTAAGCTTGTTCTTGCATTTTTTACCCTACGACTTTAAACATTCTTCTCTTTGGTTCCCCTTATTGCATTTTAATTGTGTTGGTCCAATTTTTCTTGTCAGACTTTTCTCAATTTTTAGAATTTAGCTGTGAGGTTTTTATTGTGTTGTGCTTTGATTTGTTTTTGTGCTGCTAAATGCTTTACTGTTTCCTAAATTGTCTGATCTGCACCATATTTACCATGAGTTAAGCCCAGGTTTGAATTATTGAAACTGTATGTTTAACATGACAAGATCTTGGAACCTCAAATAGTAATACATTTTCTTTGGTTGTTCATTGATAGGATCTATGATGTGTATTCAGGAGTTGGCACTTAGCTTTAAAAGTTAAAAATCCCTTTACTCAATTGATGGTAAAAATGAACTTTGTTTTTTTATCGGAATTAGGTACTGATTGGGTAATTCTTCATGTTTGTTGCAAGTTAATTTTTTATTCCAATTTTTGAAAGTTAGGTTTTTGAGTACATGGAGATGGAGCAGTTTGCCATGATGAGCCTTGGCATTAGAGAGCTGAGGACCATGTGCAAGCAGAGAGGGCCTGAGCTGACTATTGAGAGCAAGAAAAAGGATTTCCACAAAGCCATAAGGGCCTAAAAATAGCAACAGATGACCTCAGAAGCCCAAGAGCAGGAGGATGTAGACAGTAACTGCCTCAAGATGGATTCTTCATTGCACTTTCTATTACTGGGTATGAGAGCAGTCACAGCTTGATCCCATCAGAGCTAGTAATTCACCAGCTGGAGTTCATTGGCAAGCAGTCAGAGTGGAATTATCAGGCCAAACTGGCTTCTGTAGTCTTGGGAGAGACGAAGTTGGCACTGGAGGAGAAGATCATGGTTCTAGCAATGAAGAACACCAAGTTCTGGCTCATACAGCCCAAAGAAGATAACAGCAGAAATGAGGTGTCTACACAGGAATCCAACCACCCCCTACTTAAAGGTGTGGTGCCTAGGTTTGTGGTGGAGGATGACATAGACACATGGTCTCTTCTTACAAGAGGGCACTGAGGATGCAAAGCATAGACAAACAGCATTGAAAAGCATTGTTGTGCAGTTGGTGTGTTCACAGGGGAGGGGCACTCTCCTGAAGAGTATCTCAAAAGTTAAGAGACATAAAAAGAGACACAACAATCTTGGGAAGAATCTATAGAAATCACTTTAAAATAACTAGAGGGCTGGGTAAATGGCAGTGAAGTGCATACTTTGATGGACTATACAATGTCATTATCAAAATGCACATTTTGAGTAAATGTTCACAAGAATTACTCCAGCATCTAGTGGACTCCAGGATGACTAATCCCAAAATGCTAGAAGGACGTCTGATGTGCGGATATTCACAAGGGTGCCCAAAAACCCTTAGGAGAGTAATGCCTAAAAGGGAGTGGGCAGGGCTGCAACAAGATGGGGAACAAAAACGTTAAAAAAAAGAACTTCTTACTGCCGAAACATCTAACAAAATGAAAGAGTCCTAAGCCACTTCAAGAAAGTTGGAAATGGGTGAATCCACTAAGAAAGAACCCCTTTGAGAAGAGTAGGTGCTCTGACTGCAATCAGGACACAAGAGGTGAGATTTCTCATGTCCCAAGAAGAAGGTTCTCACAAGTGGCACCCTACAGCGGTAGCCAGGGTGGTGTGTGGGGCATAGTATTATTCAGCATAGGACCTTACCTTCTGTTAGTTTCGGGTGGACGCAGATGAAAAGGTAGTGATCTATGAAGGTGTTAGGAATTACTTCCGTTGGTTCACAATGAATGGGGTTCCTTAATTTGTCTGTGCAATACGTGTGCTAACCACACCCTGGCGTTGGAAAGGCTGGCCTCTCAGAATCTGCAAAGATAGAGTAATTAATGCTCATGGGGGTTTGCCTGCCCTATATTCATGGTCTTCCTAGAGTGGAGTGGATTAGTTGCCCTGGGAATGGTAGTTGTATGTCCTCACTTACCCATAGACTGCATGTACGTATAATTTTGAAAGTAGATAGTCAAATTCTAACAAATGTTTGGTCAGTTCCCTCTCCCACAGCCTAGAAATCAATATTATGACTTGCTGATGATCATACTCTAACGTTTTGCAACATTGTCTTTGAAGATTGAAAAATCCAACAGCGATCAAGAAGACACAGAGAAGTCATTCAAGATTGTGCCCGAGCTGTTTACTCTCTAGTTACAAGATGTCGAAATGTTCTATTGTCTTTTATCCACATTATCCCCTCAAGTAAAGAATACAGGCAGCTGGTGAATCGCTTTCGTCTTACCTTATCTAATAAAGAATCTCATTTTGACCTTGGCGGAAGACAGCAGAGCTTCGCTTGTTCTCTTACTATTCAATGTATTTAGAACTCTTAGAAATTATTGTTCACCATTCTGTTTCAAGCCGTTCAGAGTAATAGTCACCCACTGATTGTACTGTAACAGTGGTGGCCAGGGCAGGGAAAAAGATGGAAGGAGGCTATCCACAAATGATATAATGCATGTGCAATCTGAGTCTGTCCTTTTGAACCCCAAATGTAGATTTTCCTAGTAATTTATGACGGAAAGTCTCAATTTTATTAAAGACACGGAGGCGAGTATTATGCTTCTCGATCTTGCTTTATTTTGAATAGCATCAGTCAAGAAACTACACTTCCCATGAGGCTGAAGTAAAAAAGCAGCCAATGGGAAAGAGAAACGTATCGGCATTGGAACCAATAACAATGCTTGAACACGGTATAAACAATACACTTGACTGTGACCAGCCCTCTTTCTTGATGCGAGAGGCTAGTTTGTGTGAGAAAATAACGGGATAATAGAAACAATTATGGCAACTGCCAACATGAGAGAGCAAAGTTCTTGGCAAAAGTTCATCCACAATTTGAGTAGTGGAAAGAAATGGTGCGATGATCGGATTTTGCTGCGATCTTGAGTTGGAAGGTTGATCCAGCTTGGTGGTGTTGAGAGCTTGTTCCGGGAATCAGGAAGGATTCTGAGGCTGGCTTGTTGTTGCTATGGGAGGGAAGAATCAACAGAATTAGTGAATCTGAGGTGGGATAATACTCGCCTCTGTGTCTTTAATAAAATTGAGACTTTCCGTCATAAATTACTAGGAAAATCTACATTTTATGGCAAGACCGGAGGCTCTTATTATGCTTTTTTAAAGCATGTTAACTATTATAGAAGTTGCTGTATGAATAGGTTTACAATAAAAAGTTCTGAAAACATAATCATTGGACCAGTCAGCCGATCTCAGAATGTCTTCGAGTCTAGAACCTACCCAAAAGGCTTTGGAGGCCATGGCACCCCTAGAGGAGTGGGCGCCAAATACAGAGGTGTCTATACCTGCTAAAGTCATGACCCAACGTACCCATCTGGCAAGAGTAGCGGATGAAACGGGCTTGTGGGGTTTGCGAAAAGAGATAAGGAGTTGGGATGAAGACGTTCTGAGATTGGCTGTGCGATCTTCATATATTTTGAGACACTGTCCTACACATAGTTTGGGTTGATTGGGGAAATAAGGATAGAACACTGAACGTATATTGGTTTTAGTACGTTTGTTAATAGTAAATAAAACACCTGTGGGGGAGAATTGTCTGGATGAAATATCCAGTGCTTTAACATCTGAAATACGTTTAATGGAGATTAAACAAAGTAACATTGTTAATTTAGCTGAAAGCATTTTCAGAGAAAGATCTGCATTATCCTGCCAGGAAATAAATACATTTAAGACAACATTGACATCCCATAGCTTAGAATACTTAGATAATGGAGGAAAAGAGAATTTTACTCCCTTAAGAAGGCGGCATACCAAGGGATGTTCTCCAATCGGTTTTCCGACAATGTGAGAGTGTTGAAGGGAAATAGCTGATCTATAAAGGTTAATTGTCCTGTAGGATTTGCCTGTGCCAGCTTGTGCAGCAAGGAAGTTTATGATATAATTTACATCGGTTGAAAGGGGATCAATATTCCTTCCCAGACACCAGCTTGACCAAAGAGACCAAGCGGATTTGTATGCCTTTCTGGTGCCGGGAGCCCATGCGTTGTTAATGAAGCTTGAAGCTTCCGTCGAAATTGGAATGGGAGGTTGGGGATACCTGAAACCTTCCAGGCCGATAGGAAAAGGGAATTGTTGAGGATGAGAGGGTGAGGTAAACCGGAGGGATTCCGGAGGAGGGAAGGAAAAACTGGAAGGAGAACTGGAAAGTCGATAGTTAATTCGAGGAGAGGGGGAAACCACACTTGAGATTGCCAAAATGGAGCTATTAAGATTAGAGAGGCTTTTTGTCGCCTGACCTGAGCGAGCACTCTGGTAATCATTAGAAAAGGGGGGAAGGCATAATTGAGCGTGAATGACCAGTCCTGGAGGAAAGCGTTGGAAGCCAGGGCTGAGGGATCCGGACGCCAACTGAAAAACAGAGGAAGTTGTGTGTTCAGGCGGGACGCAAATAAGTCTATTTTGAAGGGACCCCATTTGTGCAGAAGAGATTGGAAAACTGAGGGGTGGAGTTTCCAGTCGCTGGCATCTCTGAGATAGCGGGAGTGCCAGTCTGCGACATTGTTGAGAGAACCGGGGAGGTATTCTGCTAACAGGGAAATTTTGTTGTGGAGACAGTAATCCCAGAGACTTTTTGCCAGATCTGCTAGGATTTTTGATCTGGTGCCTCCTAGGTGGTTGATGTAGCGGACAGCTGACACATTGTCCATGCGGAGGAGGATGGTACACTGGACTCTGTCTCTTGCGAGGCTTTTGATTGCAAAGGAGCCCGCAAGCATCTCTAAATAATTGATATGCAATTTGGACTCCTCTGAAGACCAGAAACCTCCAGTCGAGATTGCGCCACATCGTGCGCCCCAGCCCGTCAGACTTGCATCTGATTCTAACACAAGATCTGGGGCTGATGGAAATATAGTCTTGCCGTTCCAGGCGTCTAAATGGTCTATCCACCATTGAAGTTCTAGGCGGGACTCGTGGTCGAGAGTGATGGACTCTGAGTAGGAGAGACCTCTTCTGAGGTGTCGGATTTTTAGTCTTTGGAGTGCCCGGTAGTGGAGGGGTCCGGGGAAGATGGCTTGTATTGAGGAGGCGAGGAGTCCTACGACTCTGGCTAGGGATCTGAGGGAGATTTGGGAACTCCGGAGGAGTTTCAGAATTTCTGATTTTGTGGATTTTACCTTTTGTTGTGGAAGTTGGAGGACGGCTGCGGAGGAATCGATTATGAAACCCAGAAACTCTATCCTTGTTGAAGGAATAGATATGGATTTTTCTTTGTTGACTAGGAAGCCCAATTGGGCTAGGAGGGAGCAAGTTATTTGTAGGTGACTTTGTAGGGAAAGACGGTCCTGATGCATTAACAGAATGTCGTCCAGGTAAATGAGTAATCTGACTCCCAGGGACCTGAGGTGTGTTGTGATCGGTTTCATTAGTTTTGTGAAGCACCAAGGTGCGGAAGAGAGGCCGAATGGGAGAGAGGAGAAATGGTAAGTTTGTCCCCGCCATTGGAATTGGATAAATTTTCTGTGAGATATGTGTACAGGAACGGATAGATATGTGTCTTGGAGATCTAGACGGACCATGTAATCTTGTGGGAGAAGAATGTCTCTTAAGTGAATGATGATTTCCATTTTGAAATGTCTGTATACGACAAATTGATTGAAATTTCTTAAGTTGATGACTGGTCTCGGTTTTTTGTTTTTCTTTTGGACTAGGAAGAGGGTACTGAAGAAACCGGAAGGATCCGAACGGGAAATCTGAATGGCTTGTTTGTGTAGAAGTAATTGGATTTCTGATGAGATTAGGGACGACATTTCTGAAGAGAAGAAAAGAGGAGGGGGAAAGGACCGTTGATGTGGGACTGTATAGAGTTCTATGGTATAGCCTTGAACTGTGCTGAGTATCCATGGATCTGAGGTGATCTCTTTCCATTTTTCTATGAAATGACGCAGGCGGCCTCCTACAGGAGGAAGGCCATAATTGGGGCTTACCTTGTTGGTAATTGAATCTGGCGCTGCGATGTCCACGACCACGGTAGCCTCTGCCGCTTTGGGGATAGAACTGGGGTTTGTATGATTGTGAATCGTACATGGAATTGTAGGTGTTATAGGCGTTGAAGGAGCCTCTAGACCCTTGTGGTCGGGCGGGACGGCCGGTAAAGCGGCTCCTGCCTGTACCGGCCTTGCCAAAAACCCGTTGGTGGAACACCTTTTTTATTGATTGTTGTGCCTTATCTATAGAGGCGAAAGTGGAGACAAACTTTCCCAGGTCTTTTATGAAAGAATTTCCAAATAGGAGACCATCCGCTTTGACACCAGGGTCGATGAAAGCTAGATTGGCTAGCTTAGGGTCCAATTTGAGCAGGAGACCTTTCCGTCTTTCATGAATAATGGCCGAATTGGCGTTGCCTAAGAGGCAGAAGGCTCTTTGGATCCAAAGAGATAATTCTGTCGGGTCAATGTCCGTATCTTCTTATTTGGCTGATTCTGCCATGTCAAAGATTCTGGCCAAAGGACCGACCAGGTCCAAGAGTTTGTCTTGGCAGTTGCACCAGGCCTTATCGACGCCCTTACGGGGATCTTTGCCAAATTTGGAAAACAAAGTAAGGAGGGATTGGTCAATGGACGGGGTAGCGGTAATGTTGGAAGAAAGTGAAGGTCTAGGGCATTCTGATCTTAATTTGGACCTAGTGGGTTTGACTAGGGGAAGTCTCAGTCTGGAGGAGATATAATCAGACACATGGGAGGAGGGTAACCATTCGGTAGAATTGGGGTGTTGGATAAAAGAAGGATTGAACATGGGGTTATCGTCTGGGTCTAGAACTTGTTTGGCTGTGAAGGTATTTGTGGTTGACTCAAGTTTTGTTCTCTTGGTGGGGGGGGAGGACTGAGCCTGGGAACCCCAGATATCGGGGTCGTCATCTGGGTCGTCTAAATCGCCCATGTCGTCATCTGTGTCTGAAATATGGGAAATGGTGATTTTCTGTGGCGTAGCAGATATATGTTTGGTCTTTTCAGAGCATTTTAATCTAGGGTTCCCCTCCTTGGAAGGAGGCCTTGGAGGAGACTTGTCCTCAATCTGGGGTGAAGAAATTTCACCAGTCAAGCTAACGCCATCTGTTTTCTGTGTAGACAAATCCTTAATTTTTCTCTTTCTGCATTCCCCCGCAGAATGGGCCAGTAAGGATTTGGAAACCATATCCTGTATAGAGGATTGAAGGTTTTTTGTTATTTTTCCCATTGAATTTTTAATGGCTTTATCCACAGAATCACTAATAAAATGATCAAGGTCCTGGTTAAACGATTCGTCCTCATTAAGGGAATTGTCAGTCATATTGAGAAAACAGGTAATGATAGGGTTAATGGGAAAAATGTAGGGGCAAGACCTGGTAGAACACGCCCACCGGGGTGTTACCGTTGTGAAAGGCACAGACGGGAGCTTGAAATCGAGCTGAGAGGCTGAATTCGGGCCGTGTGGGAAGAAACGAAGTATTTCAGCCTACGCGCGCGTCGTGAAAGAAAGACCGGAGCTCTTGTGAAGAGAAAGGTGACAGTTGGAACGTTCGCGTTCCTGGAGGCCGGCGCGAGGTGGGGGAGGGGGAATAAGAACACCTCGGGCGAGAATTTCTGTTAGAACAGAAAGTCGCGCTGCCGCGTAACAGAATTAAATACATTTCATGCAAAATAGTACATTGTAAGAAAATAACGCGCAGTAAGAAATGTGAAGAACATTTTGGAACACTTATCTTGACTTGTGAGCAGCAAGAAAGAGGGCTGGTCACAGTCAAGTGTATTGTTTATACCGTGTTCAAGCATTGTTATTGGTTCCAATGCCGATACGTTTCTCTTTCCCATTGGCTGCTTTTTTACTTCAGCCTCATGGGAAGTGTAGTTTCTTGACTGCTGCTATTCAAAATAAAGCAAGATCGAGAAGCATAATAAGAGCCTCCGGTCTTGCCATAAAATTAATAACAGAAAGTCATTTTAGCACCGTGTATTTTCATATGAACCACGTGTATGGACTACGCATGTGTTCTAAACGTATTCATACATGCAAAAAATGTATTAGAAGGCAAAATGTGCTAGCACTAGCAGGAATACAAAATTACAATAATACAAACATTCTAGCAGTATGTTGCTATGCTGGCATGCACAATCTAAAGGCCTGGCACATATGACAAAGCTATTGCACTGAGAGAGAGCGTAGCTTATATAATCTATACTAACTTGAAATGCTTATGAATGAATGTGTGATAATGCTGCATAGAAACTGCAATAGTAATTTTGCTTAAACGTGCACCTGAAATGTGACCACGGGGAGTGGCCGCCAATAAGTGGACTAATAATGATGACTAAAATGTTTATGTATTACTATATTGAATGAGTTTATACTAATTATTAATATTGTATTATTGAATTTGTGCTGAAATCCTTGTAGGCCTTAAGTTAGCATGAGCCGAAGCTTAGCTGCTTGGCTCTCATATTAAATGTATTTTTCCTATCTTGCATTATGCTGACTCACAAAAGGACAGGATCTCTTATTTTTTCTTCAAACTAGAAGACGAATGTAACCATGCTACATCCGTTCCAATGCAATTTTCCATTGCTTGTAGAATGATATTAAAACAAAATGAAACGGTGTAGATTAATGTAACGTACAAGGTCATTCAAACTGGTGAAGACAATGGAGCTACTGACCAAAAGATGTGCAAGGAATTACAGAAAGATGAAATCATTCCGGACGTGCCACCTCTGAAGACATTGAATGCGAGAACCAATCAAAGACTTGTTAAATAATATGGGGTGACAGTTAGGTGACCTAATGTGTTTTCTGATAGGTTAAAGATAGTTGGGTATAACAAATGCCCAATAGAGTTTTGGGGGAATGTACAACGAAAAAGGGATAAAAACCCATGACACGGGGAGCCATTTAGGTGGTTTAGGTAATGCTATTGATTTTATCCCGAAACTTTGTCACTCTGTTTGGTGAATTATTGGTTCACTTAGAACCATCTTCGTCCTTAGATTTGCCCAGTTTACACTTTGCCTCCTTATGAGGGAAGTGCCCCTTTTGCCCTGGAGCTAAGTTCTGACAGATGGCGATTTGACTGATGTCCTGAAGACGAAGACTGAGCCTGTGCGCTGAACTAAACTTTGGAGGGTAACCAGGACAATACAATTGTGATATGTCTGTTTGCTTTTCCTTTCTAGGTACCAACTGCTTACTTTTGACATAGATAATAGTTAGATGTTTTCCAAATTGATGTTCTAAATCGTTTTGCATGAAGCCCAACATGCTAATGCTAATCAGTTGATAGGACAGGTGTTCACTAAAGTGACGCAAATAGGCAAACGACCGAAGCTATGCTTTGTTGAACTGACATGTTATTGACACTCTGATAAATTAATCTATGTTCACGCTGTGTTATGTTCTGATGTTTGTGATTCTCACCTTAATGAAATCTTACCAAAATTGCCATATCATGACTATGCTATTATGTTTCTTGGTTTTGAGATTAACACATCTGCTCTTAGATTTGTAATCAATAGGGAATAACACTCAGAAAATTATACTAAACTGGTGTGTTTATTCATGGCTGCAAGGTCATGGTAAAATCTTGAATTGATTAATGACTTTGACTAAAGTGAAATGTATTGTTGTGATAAATATTGATGACATTATTGACGTATTGATTGACATATTGATTAGCTATCTCCTAATGTGTCTCTCAACTGGGTCAAAAGATTCATTGGCCTAAAACAAGTCCTGATGTGTTATAAATTATCATAAAGGGACGCGTCAACAGCACCAAAGACAACGTTCCACGCTATGAAAGGGAACAAAAGGTACTCCTAAGACATGGACAATAGGAATTTGCAAAGTCATAATTTGTAAGCATGTTTGCTTAACTTCTGCATGACAACCCGATTAGAAGCTGAATCAAATTGTGAGCTCAAAGGGTGTTCAACCCCTGCAATGTGACTGGCGTGATTTTTCACCCATTTAGTTCACTGTTTAGATTCTATGCGATGCCCAACGTAGTACAAAAACGGACAAAGTAGCACTACACAACCTTTTACACACAGCTATTGTGAGTTCAGGAGTAAATATAGCTTGCGTTGAACTCCTTGTTGAAGCTAAATTATAAGAGACATTTCATGCACCCTCACTAACCATTAAAACTTTGCCCAACTTTTTTCAGAATAATTTGATGAAAATGACATCCATTAGGCCAGCAGATATTGATGTACCTTCCACGTATACCTCAGGAAAAAGGGTATCCAGATGCAGATTCACCTGTATTGTTGTATTGGAGTATCACATCATTAACCAACTAGAGCTCACCACTAGGAGTACAATGAGTCCAGGATCCTCCAAATCATCCCAACGGGGATCATGTTATGGCATTTTCAAGATTGGTGAATATAATGCTTTAGCTCTGCCCTGGTGTGGGCCAGGGGCCAAGGGGCGGTGCAGGATTCATTTATGTATAGCCTCATGAGGGACATTACTTACCATTGGCTGGCTCCACTCAGCTGTAATTGCCCCTGGGTGTCCTCATCTACTCGGGGGGCTGACACAAGAGGACCATGAAAGCTCCATTGTGCTTCCCCAATTGTCATGGGCCCTTCTCCCACTCATGTGTCTGGGGCAGGCCTCCCAGAGAAAGCTCACCCTGCCCATAGTAGCAGGTGGGAGAAAAGAGCTGCTGGTTCCTATAGTCTTCCCGAGCTAGTCCCCACCATTTGGAGGTTGTGTACCAAATAAAAACCAAAGAAAAGCTTTGCCTATGTCCTTGACACAGTGACACTACAAAAATATCCACTGCTCCTGGCAGGAGTGCCCCATAATACCATATGGAGCAGGCTTATTGGCATGTTTTTCTTGTCTTGTGGGGGCTCCAGAACCAACAATTTCAGGAAGTGCTGTCACCCAGAAGTAATGTTTGTAATTTTCCAGAGCACTGGCAAGGTTGGAGTCTACATCTAGAAGTGTACTGCCTTTTAGAGACTGGTTTTATGGTTGTATTGTTTGTGGCCTGAAGGTGGCTAAAGTAGATATATGGAGTGCAGCATCCGCTTAGGGCTGAATCTATGGCTCTATTCTATGTGATCTAAAAGTGGGGGGGGCGTTTTATGGCTTGAAAGTATATAACTGTATAGAATGGTACTGTCCTATCTTTTTATGTGCTGAGACTCCGCTGTCATAAAAGTACTACTCATAAAATACACTTGATAATAGCAACCAATCATAAGCGTACACAAAATTGTACATTTACCTTCTTGAATAAGGCCTTGTGTTCCAATATCCCTCTCTAAGAAAGGAATCAATATTTGTCTGCCGCCACACTTTTTCCTGGTTGGTTTTGCTGGGTTTAGAACTCTATGCTCTATGCCACTATTAAACCGTGGCACAGCAAGTGTGTTTTCAACCTAAAACAGGTAGGGCCATATTTATTGATTTGTTCACACTATGCAATGCAGCAAGTCTCAAGAAAAGCACCAGTGACTGTGAAGTTAAATGTGATGCCTAAATTCAGGACAGAAATATATAAATTCATAAAGCACCTTTGTGCTGTGGCTGGAGTGCAATTTCAACACACTGCAGTAATACAGGACATAGAGAAGTACCCTGGATATTTAGAATAAGGACTGTCAAAGCTGACATTTAAAAGGCAAATGCCAGCCCTTTGATTTTAGGTTTTGCCTGCACAGCACTTGCGCTGTGCTTGTGAAATCTTTTATGTTGAAAAAAAAATCTTAAAGGGGACTTACAGCTCACCTATTACTTACTTTGACTTACCACTGGCTGGCTCCCACGTGGCTCATACATCACATTATCTTACCATTGGCTAGCTCCCTCCTGGTCTCCACATCGCTCCACTTACCATGGGCTGGCTCCCACATGGCTCTTAGCTGGTCAACGTCTCCTCCTCGTCTCTTTTGTTTTGGAGGTAGACTGGCATGGGCCCAACTACTGCTTCCGGTGTCCATTTCTTTCAACTTGCTGCACGTGGGTGCTTTTCATGGTACTTTTTAAGTCCCATTTACATTTTTTATTTTGTACTCAGCACTCCATACAAGTGCGTCTGCAGGCCGTGTGAATGACCCCAGTCTGTCTGGGGGGTGGTGCGAGGAGCCCTACCCACCTCGTGACTTTCTTTGAATTGTGACTGGTTTCATTTAGCTTTTCTCTGTGAAGGATAGGATGCGGTGGGGGGGTCACATTTCTGGTGATTCGAGTCCCCGGTACATTTTGTTAGTCAGTGAGGTGACCATGTTTATTCTAGCTCCTGTGGGTCAAAGAAACTGCCACCCCTGGTAGGACAGGGGAGTCTGAGACTTTGAAGACAGAATCCTGCGCACACATGTGCCCCACAGGATAGTATTTCAGTTCCTTTCATGCTAGGTGGGTCATTTGCTTATGAGGCTTAAGATCTCTGAGGTAAAGGCAAGGTGACCTGTAGTTCAGTACAAGGAACAGAGGTAACCAACTAATTGCATTATTAAATTCCAGCACAAAGGTTTCCTGGCTGCCAAAGTAGAGAATCTAAGATTATAGCACAGTTTTCAGAATCAGTTGGTGCCAAGGAGGTACTTGGACACATCTGCACACCATGTACACATTTTCATGGAAGCATTACAATTTTCACAATGAAATAAAATGTATAAATTTGCAGGGAATTGTTTTGCTTTCACCACTGGGCGCACCTTCGCTTATTGGAGGTATGTGAAACTCTGTACAGCACTGACTGGGTTGTATTTTTCAGCCATGCTGTGGTTGCTGGTTTTAGAAATGGACAACTTCCCAGTATTCTCCACTCATATACATAACAAGCATTGGCAAAGCCAATAGGTTTCACTAGAGCTCAGATTTAACAGAGCTTTGCGGCAAAAAGTATCATGCCGGCTTGCGCCATTCAAGGACCCCAGCCAGGCACAAAATTTCTAGAATGGTACAATCTGGTGCAAAGGGTGGCCTAACTTCATGGAAAATGACATTAGCTGGGTGGCGGTCTGGGAGAAGGTGGTTTACACCAAAAAATGATGTTAGGCTGGTTAGAGTAAAAAAAAGATGACACTAACCAGCCTAGCATAATTTCTTGACGTAAACCATCTATATTACATGACTCCTGTGTTAGTCAATATGTAAAGCTAGCTGAACCACAGTATGCAATGTCTGGAAAGGGTAATACAAAGCCCCTTTTTTATATATGTGTATGTATGTGTATATCATAGGTACTCACAAACATTTTCCCAAGGACCAAAAGGTGTTTTCTGTGGTGTGACCTAGGGCTGCATTGTTGGCAGCAGGGTGGTGGTCAGAGGGGGAAGGAGGGAAGACGGTGGGGGGGGGTGTAAAGTGGGTGTAGGGGAATCAAATCATGTACATCTAGTTGCTAAATTGAATTGCACAATGTGTACTGAGAAACTGAGCACACCGGGATCAGTTCTGGCATCCTCACACATTGTGTACTGCTAGGCATTTATCTTTTTTCACTTTCCCCTCCATCTTCATTAACCCATATAAGAGGACTGAAAAATCTGTGTATTTATTAAGTGTGCTGTACAAACCTTTTTCAAGTGTTTGATTTCACAAACTACAGTGTTGTTCATGTATAATAGCAGCTCCGGCTACCCAAAGGGTACATATAACAAATTACTTTCCTCTTAGTTCACAATTGACAGTATTTTCAGGGTGCAGAGAATCATGAATGATTCTAAATTCATGTTTGAAAACTTTCACTTTAAAAAATGCTTCTCAGTGCACTGACATATTCTGATTTACTAAGGCAAAACTGTTCTGCATGTTAATGTTATCCACTTTTGAATTTTAAAAGACATCATATTTTCACATGTTTGCCTTAAGATGGCTTTAAGAATAAAGGTGTTCCTTAAGTTAAAGGTGCAGGACACCAAAGTTACTTCCTATCTCTAATTGTAATTAGCCTGTAAATAAATGTTTGCTTGTTTCATTTAACAACCTTGTAATGTTAGTACTGAGTCGAGTAAATACGCAGCCCATTACTGCTGTTGCCCGAGGGGAGCATGTAAAGGTCAGGAGAGACGAATGCGGCCCGGGCCATGTTTTGAGTATCACTGATGTATACTGAGTGCTGTGGTGTGTGATATGTGTTGTGTGATGGTTATAGCTCTTGCAAGTTAGCTAAAACTTTCTTGAAGACTGATTTAAAAACCTAGGGGCGTGTTAACTAAACTTTCACGCAACACAGGGCAGCAAGCAAAGTTGCTGCTTTGGGTAAAAGAGAGAGGGCAGAAATGCTCCATATGCACAAAATAGAAGGGGCATTTCTTCTCTCTCCTTGCAATGGTGCAATTCAGGCAGCCTAGCGCCAATGTAGGCACCCTTGCACATTGGTGCAAGGACGCCTGCGTTGCAAGGATAATTGTTTTTGAAGGAAGGGATACCTTCCTGCACAAAAACAATCTGCACACATTGAAAGAGGAAATAACGATGAGAAAAAAAAAGTTGTTTCTCCTTGTTATGCCATCCTCTGAGAGGAGTAACAATTTAATGCATTTCCAGGTTTACAAATTCGTAGATTTGGGATTGTGTAATCCATGGGTGGATGCATGGGAGCGCCCATGTTTCACCCATGGAACGCTTCCCAGAATGACATGTAATACAACGCAATGCCAGCCACTGCAATTGTGTTACATTTTCTTTACAAAGTCAGGAAAGGCGGCGCAAATAGCCCCTTGCATGCCATTGTAAACATCTACTAGCATTTTGCGTTGTGGATTTGCCACAAAAATGGTGCAACCATGACGCAAAATGTTAGTAAATATGCTCCCTAATTTTACATATCTTCTACGTCACCACTAAAGAATGTGCTGCAAATCTACAGGGTAGTGCTCTTAATATATAAACATGAGTGGACTATGTCCCTGATTACATGTTTTGCAGACAAGAATACCCAGCCGTCAAACTCATGACAGGGAGCTGCCACTGTAGTGGTGACCTCCCCACCAGCACTATTATGACTTTCCTGCTGGGTTGACGGGTGGAAAACAAGGCTTCCTCCAGTCAGCCAAGAGGGAAAGTAGCAGCAGTATTGTCGCCGGCTCGTAATCGAGCCGGTGGCAATGCTGCCACCCGCAGTAGGCACCAACACCCTCATAATTTGCACTGTCTGCACAGCAGCAGACAGTGCGCATTATGAGGGTGCTGGGCAAGGGGACACATGCAGTGCCCATGCGATGGCATGGGTAGTGCAGGGGCCCCCCTGTGATCCCCCTGCACCCATTCTCTACCAGCCTTTTCATGGTGGTGATACGGCCATGAAAAGGATGGCGGAGAACCAGGTTGTAATCTAGCAGGGCAGCGCTGCATGCAGCGCCCCCCTGGCCGAGTGCAACCTGCCGCCAGCCTGTCGGGACCGCCAGGGTCACAATGTGATTTTCGAACCACCACAGCAGCAGCAGTTGGACCGCCACCACGGGTCTGGCAGTCCTAGGACCACCAGACTCGCAATTAGACCTAATGGCCCTCATTTTAACATTGGCGGTAAATCCCGCTTACCGCCATGGTGATGGCCGCCAACATACCACCTCAGTGGCGAATATCCATTCCTCATATTATGACACACACACACCAGTCCGACAGAATATTGCCACATACACATATCCACCAGCCCAAAGGTCAGTGGTAAACTGTTGGTACCAACACCCATACCGTTATGCTAACAAAACAATGCCCAAGAACAAGGGACGACATCAGGAAGACCTACAGGGGAAGGTATGTTCCGTGGCAGCAAGGCATCAGCTCGCCATACAGAGGACTGGCGGTGGGCCCCCACCTCCTCCCCCACAGTTCACAGCATGGGAGGAGCAAGTCTTGGCATTACTGCATCCTGAAGGAGTAGCCAGAGGACTGGATACTGGTGAGTCAATATTTACTACTTATCACCCCCCCATACGTGCATGCCATCAAACACCCGCACCCTCACTCACATCCCTCCACTCCATCACACACACTGCACCTACACATCTGACTAACCCCAATGCCAAATCCTGCATGCCATACCAATGCATTGACAGCCTTCCCAGCCCTCCATGGACACCAATCTCTAAAGCATGAACAGCATAGGGAAACTAACAATCCCACAATACATCACCATATACAAACAAAGGTGTCAGGGCAACAGCAGCGATAGAGGGGAAGCCAGGAATGTACAAGATGTCACAGACATGAAGCATAATACATCACTTACATCCCCACAGGGGCCCCAGCCAATCTCAACAAAAAGGAGGTGCCACAACTATCCAGTCCCCCAACAGAAGATGCCCCCAGTGATGACAGTAACGCTGGACTTCAGGATCTCGACCAACTACCTGGCCCATCAGGGCTCACTGGACAGTCTGTCACCCCAGCCCACTCCCAGTCCACCACAGAGCCTCCCCCTCAGTATCCAACTCCACAGCACCCACCCAGCATACCCACACCTCTGTCCCCAGGACAATCAGCAGTGTAACCACCTGTACAGGGACCCCAGTCTACACCTCGCCCCCAAGACAATCAGGGACCTGGGGTCAGTGGCAGTGGGCACACCGTTCAGGTGACACAGGCACAGGGCAACAGGGACACTGGGAGGACCACTGTGTGCCAAGGTGAGGACAGGCCCAGGGAACCGACTCTCCAGAAGGGACTCACTGAGATCACTGGGAGCCTACCAACATTCCCAGGACACAATGGGCCAGATCCTGGATAACGTGCAGGAGATCAGAATCAAGGCATCATGGCGGACTTGCAGGTCATCAATCACCACCTTGATCTCCATAGCAGAGGTGCTGGCAGATATGGCCAATATCATGAGGGAATAGACTGCACACCAGCGGGACTCTACCGCTAGTCAATCCATTGACGAGGGGCAAGAGGCCCCGCCACAGGACCCACAGGCTACCAGCACTCCTCCCCCTGCAGAAATTGAACCACCCCGCAAATGTTACCTGCAACCCAGACAGAAGCCAGACACACTTGCCAAAACCACCTCCAGGAATAAGAATCTCCTGATTGTCCCCCTTATATCCCACACTGTCACCTTGTCCACTTTGAACTGCTTTTGCTCCCCTTCCGATGGCCCCTTGGATACTGGACCTGTGCTACAAACAGACTGGAACAATACCCTGGACTTTCCGGTACCATCACCCCATTCCATTGCACTTTTTCCTCAATTTCATAGCACTGCAATAAACACCCTTGAACACAACTTGATTACTAGTATTTTATGTGTTGAAAATCTGCATTTATTGAAAACAGTCACATCTAGTGCAAATGATCTGAACACTGTGAGAGCATAGAAATAATGACCTGTAGCAGTCTGTAGTTATCACATCTGTGAGAGAACAGGGCTGATTGCACAGGCCCCTTAACGTTTTGCCCCCATTTTCCACTTTTTGCTGGTGTTTTCCTGACTGATGGTGCCCTGGGTACTGCTAATCAGTCCCAGGGCCTGTGCGCTGTGTAAAATCAGTATGCAAATTAGGCTAATTATAATTGGGAAAGTTAATCTACCTATACGTCCTTAGTATATGGTAGGGCATGGAGGTTTAGGGACCCCAGCACAGGTAGTTCCCCGATAGGTGCACTGCTGAGGTGCCCAGTGTCATTTTAAAGGCAGGCCTGCCTTGCTGGCTGCTTTTAATTCAAAGTTACATGCAAATTCGACTTTGGAATTAAAAGTAGTTCCAAAGTCTTAAACTACCTTATATTTACAAATAAGTCACCCCTAAGGTGTGCCCTATGTTCCCCTAGGGCTGGGTGCCATGTAATTATAAACAGGGACCTTGTAAAAATAGTTTTATAAGCCCTGGTGAGGTAAAACAGCCAAATAAGTTTGTCCTTCATTGTAGTGGGTGGCCTCCATAGGCTGGAATGGGGAGACTTTATTTTAATTGTAAAAGTCCCCTTAAGGGACAGATACCAATAGTTTGGTATCAAATGAATTGTTATAATAAATCCCACAACTTCCAGTTGTGGGATTTAATATAACTTGTTCAGGTAAAGAGTTTTAAACTTTACCTAAAAAGTTGCCAACTTCAGCCCTGCAGTGTTTTTGCTGCTGTGCTCTGATTGGCCTGCCTCTGGCAGCATGGCCAGGCTGCCTTGATGAGGTGTGAAGTGGCCTGGCTTCACACAAAGAGATGTGCCTGTGGGAGGAGATCTCCCCTCAGCAGATGGTGAGGCGGGAAGGGGGAGGGCTGCCAAACTGGTCTTCAAAGGTAGAGAAGGACATTTGGAGCAACCCAGCAACACTCCCACATCCTGCAAGCCCAGACAATTAGGTGCCCTCTAGATTAGATTAGGAGAGGGCAGGAGAGGGGTGTGTTTAGGATTTTTAGCCACACCAGTGGGTGGGCTCAGCCAGATGTAACCTCCAAAAATCAGTTTCAGCCATGATGGATTTTTGAGGAATGTTGCTCCCTGGGATTGATTTTTGCCACACTTCCCAGGAAGTGGTCATCACAGGGGGAAGGTCCCTGCCCCAGACTGGAGAACCAGGGCCGCCCTGTCTTTCACCCAGGAGCAAAGATAAAACTGGCAGACCTACAAGATCCCTACCAGGAAGAACTACAGAAGAAGAAGGACTGCCCTGCTGGACCCCTGGCCTGCACCTGGACCCTGCACTCTGAAGGACTGCACCAGCTGCACACTTGATCTTCACCACAAGAAGACGTCCTGTGATTCACCGTGGCGGTGTTCTGTTGGCGGTGTGGTGTCGGCGGAGCTGCCCCCATGGCTCCTGTCCCCTCCCGGAGGATCGTCGGACCAGATAAGTCAAACGTCCGTGAGGGGAAGGGGGTAGGGGGGTGTTGTGTGTTGTGTGGGTGCATGGGGGTGTGTGTATGTAGAGGGGGTGTGTGAGTGCGTGTATGCCTGCGGGGTGTTTGCATGTATGGGAATGAGTGCTTGTATGTCTGTGGGTATGTCTGTATGGATGTGTGCATGTACGTTTGAATGTGGGTGTGCGTGTATGACTGTGTGTGTGGATGTAGGCATGTATGTCGGCGTGCGTGCGTGTAAGTATGTGTGTGGTGCCTGCATGCGTGTCGTGTGGGTATGGGTGAAGTGATGTTGGGGGTCGGGGTGGGGAGGGTGGCCCTGCCACCTTTGGGGGGTGGCAGGGGTGGTGGGTGGGTAGGGGAGGGAGTTGGGTTTGGGGAGACCCCTATCAGTGCCAGGGAAGGAGTTCCCTGGCACTGATAGTGCTTACCGCCATGGATTTCATGGCGGTTCAAACCGCTGGAAATCCACGGCGGTAAGCCAGGTCCAAATACCGCCGGCGGTATAGTGACAACCGCCGGGCTGGAGACCCAGGTCTCCGCCTTCCGCCAGGGTTGTAATGACCCCCTAAGTCTGAACGTAGAAAGTTGATCGGGACCTCCCAGCCAGCGTATCCGAGGAGGGCTCCAGGGACGTCAGATCAAGATCCAGGTCTACCCTGGTCGAAGAATTTTCACCTCTAAAAGACGACTAAGTCCAAAGGTAAAAATCTCCACCGAGGACTCTCGCGAAACGTATCCTGAGAAGAGTTACAGGAGGTCAGATTGGACTGGCAGGTTCGTCCCCCTAAAGAAAATCTTCAGAAAAACGACTAAGTGCGAAGGTAAACTTTTGACCGAGGCCTCCCCCGACCTGTAGCCGAGCCGGGCTCCATCTCAGTCAGCCTTAGACTTTGACTTTGCCCCGGTCGAGGTGCTACCAGATGACCAGATTGGCAATTTTTGTTTCTAGGTGCTAGAAAACAATAATTCTTTAAAAATTCATATCTCCGGTTCCCCTTATCCGATTTTATTTGTTTTTGTGTCATGTTAAAGATAAAAATATAGTCCCTCATTACAACCCTGAAGGTTGGTGTGAAAGCAGCGTTATTACTGCCAAAAGGCCGGCAGAAAAAAAATGGAATTACGACAACGGCGGAATCCGCCAACATAGACAGCCACTTTAACAGTCCACGGCAGTACGAACAAACAGCGCGGCGGTAACCGCCAACAGACAGGCGGAAGACAATGTACCGCCCACCCTATCATAACACGGCAATCCGCCACCTTTTCCGGGGCGGAACTAATGCAAATAAAAACATGGCGGAAACAGTACACAAAAGGGGAAATCACACAACTCTCCCTACCCCATGAGGAACCAGGACGCCATGGAGCCAGAACTGCAGATCCTAAAGGCGATGGTCTTCCTGCTCCTCTATCAGGAGCTCCAAAGTCGGCGGCGACGACCACGGTGAGTACTGCACCTACAACACAGGGGAGGGGGGAAGGGAAAAGAGAGTGACACACACATGCAACACCCCCACCCCCACCCTCACCCACAACACCATACACACAAATACATGTTGCAACATTACATATACACCCCCCCACCCCCGCTTGAATAACGCAAGGACAAAAGGAATAGATTTGAACAGTTGTAATCAATAAAAATTCAGTAGTCAAAACTAAAAATACAGTATATACAAGTATGTACACCAACTACACAAGTCCGGATAGTGCACCAATCATTGCCCAAAATGCATGGGTGAGGCCCACACTTTATACCTGACACCAAACGGAGAGAACACTGCTGGGGCATCATACCAAAAAAATACAGGCACCTCAGGGGGAGGGGGGCACCTCAGCCTGATGAACACACAATGCCACTGCTCCACAAGGGGGCTCCATGCCCATTGATGTATCCTGGGGAGTGCAAAGCCATAGTCTCTCTAGTCTCTCATGTGGGTTCACTGCCCACTGCTTTATCCTGGGGAGTGCAAAGCCACTGTCTCACAAGTGGGTAACAGTCTCCACTGGTTCTGGAGGGGGCTTTGTGCCCAGAGTGCTTCATCCTGCCAAGGACAGAGGTAGTGGATGCCTTTCTCCACTTGTTCTGGAGGGGGCTTTGTGCCCAGAGTACTTCATCCTGCCAAGGACAGGGGTAGTGGAGGTCTTTCTCCACTGGTTCTGGAGGGTGCTTTGTGCCCAGAGTGCTTCATCCTGCCAAGGGCAGAGGTAGTGGATGTGATACTCCTCTGGTTCTGGAGGGAGCTTTGTGCCCAGAGTGCTTCATTGGATGACTGACTACTAGGGATGGCAGCTATGTCTGCTTTGGTGCCACTGGCTCAGGATGTCCCAGAGCCGCTGGCGGTGCTTGCGGTGGTGTCAGTCGCAGCGGTGCTTGCGGAGGCGTCAGTCGAAGCGGTGCTTGCGGTGGTGTCAGTCGCGGCGGTGCTGGCTGCGGGCTCTGTGGCGGCGGTGCTGGCTGCGGGCTCTGTGGCAGCGGTGCTGGCAGCGGGCTCTGTGGCAGCGGTGCTGGCAGCGGGCTCTGTGGCAGCGGTGCTGGCTGCGGTGCAGGTGGCGGTCTTCTCCGCCGTATAGGTTGGCGTCGACGTGGACAGAAGGTGTGACACTGGTCCCTCAGTCGGTGCGACCATGCCCTCTCCTGACCTGCCATTCAGTTTCTGGCCCTTCCCCACCTTTGAAGATGGCGCAGCTGTCTTGCCACTATCCCCTTTTGTTATCCCTGACCCCTTGGTGGCAGGTGTTTTCGCCTTCTCCCTCCGGGATATGGGCAACTTTTTTAGTTTGGCAGGTGGTGGGATGTCCTTGCCCTTGCTCCGTGGCACACTGGCAGCCCTGATAGTTGGCGCACTCCAATAGCCTGCAGTTGCTGGCACCACTGTGCCTGGGGATGTGGTGGCTGAGGTGCTGGGTTGGGACCTGGATAGCCTGGCCCTAGGGGAAGGACGGGGTGGGAGGTGTAGGGAAGAGGTAAATATTAGCCAGGAAACGTTTTTTAGACACACTGTGACGGCTAGATGGAGGGGGTTTGGGAGTGGAGGAAGAGGTAGTGGTTGTAGGAGGTGTACGTCTGCTGGATTTGGGTGAAGGTGCATGGGCCCGAGGCTGTTGTGAGGTGGATGGCTGTTGGTTGGGTGTGTGCCTGCGTTGTGTACTTTGGGAGGAGGGCTCACTGACACACTGGGAGAGGACACTGGGTATGTGTGCATGGTAGTGGGGGTGGTGAGTGCACGTGAGCGGTGTGTGGTGATGGGCGTGCTGGCGATGGAGGTAGTGGCTGAAGATGTAGTGCATGCAGGTGCAAGTGTAGACGAGAATGGGAGGGAGGAGGGAGACATGGATGAGGAAAGACGCAGTGGAGACAGTTGGTATGTCTGCATGGGTATGATGCTTGTGTGAGTGCCTGTGGGATGTATGGTGCTTATGTTTGCCTGACCCACCCTTGTGTGTTGAGGTGTGGTCTGATGGTGTGCATGGGATAGGCTGAGGTTCAGGGGATTGGGTCTGGGTGGAGGAAGTTGGAGGGAGGCTGGACACAGGGACAATGGCTGCCATCAGTGCTGAGGCCAGAGCCTGAAATGCTCTCTGTTGGGCTGCCTGGCCAGAATGAATGCCCTCCAGGTATCCATTTGTTTCTTGCAAATGCCTCTCGACACCCTGGATGGCATTCACAATAGTGGACTGCCCAACAGTGAGGGATCTCAGAAGGTCAATGGCCTCCTCACTGAGGGCAGCAGGGCTGACTGGGCCAAGGTCTGACATGTCTGGTGCGAAGGAGATGCCCACCTTCCTGGGTGAGCGGGCACATGACACACGCTGAGGGGCTGCTGGGAGGGCGGTGCTGGTAGTGGGGTTGGCGGCTGTACCTGTTGATGTGGGGGGCACAGAGGGGCCCCCCACCGCAAGGGAGCTCCCATCAGAGGAGGAGTCGCTGTCACTGCTGTCACCTCCTGTCCCCGCCGTGGAGCTCCCCTCGTCCTCCATCCCACTGGTGGCTTCAGACTCCGTTGTGTCGCCCTCCAGGGCCAAGTGGGATGCAGCTCCCTCCTGCTCCGGTGCCAATGCTCCTCCACCTGATGATGCTATTGCACTCAAGAACAGGGAGACCACAAAAAGGTAGGGGAAGACAGAAGAAAGACTTGTTCAGTACATGCAACACCACTACCATTGGCGGACACTACAGACACAGCAACCCTCGTCACTACGCCATGCACTTATAGTTCCTAGATTCATCACATGCCCATGAGGTCCAAGGCCTAAGCCTGATTGCTGCACACATGGAAGTCACAGGAGCCTGACTAGGTGTTGATGGCACTAACTATGAGTTGGGTTGGGGTGCCACTGAACCTGCCTCACAAGGGACCTTGCCTACCAAGCTCGTCCTGGCCTAGGGGAACCTGTCTGCTCCCCCCATGTATCTTCCATCCACACCCCCCCAAACAGCCATTGCCCATTCAGCATGCTCACAGTGTACTCACCTGTTTCTCTGGAGGACCGTACAGTTGTGTGTACTGGGGGAGGGCCCCATCCACTAGTTTCTGCAACTCCTCCAAAGTGAAGGCAGGGGCCCTTTCCCCAGACTCATGAGCCATCGTCGCTTCCAGACTGAGGTCACAGCAGCACTTGCAGTGTAGGTCCTCTCCTGTTGAAGGTTAGGTATTGAGTGTGTGAACAGACAGAAAATGGCGGTCACGTCCGAGGCGGTGCGTACCGTCACCGCCGGCGTACATCGTCATTGGCTCCTCGGACCCATATGGTCCAATGTTAACCAATGCAGGATTACGCTACGGTCTTCGACCGCCTGCTGTGACGGTATACAACGCCAGCGCAGTTACCTCATATCCCCTTGCCCCACCTTACAGGTCAGGCAGCTGCCATTTCAAGGGGCCACAGGGCATTAATTATAAAAGTGTCACACCGATGTAGGCCTTGCATACACACAGTAACAGGCACATTACAGATTATTAACGTTTCGGCAAAAAACACATTGTGATACCACAGTTTTGGCTGACCCTCTGCTCTCTGTTCTCCTCCATAGGGCACGTCCGCTGGGACAGGTGATGAGATGGCGGGATTCTTCGGTGTACAGACTGCTGGTGGACCTGTCAACAATGGAAGAGAGACACGCAATAGTCACCTACAGACTTGATCGTACAACAATCCATGAACTGTGTGCCCAGTTGGAGCCAGACCTGATGGCAGCTATCCGCCAAACCATAGGAATCCCCCCTCTAGTGCAGGTCCTGTCAGTACTCAATTTCCTGGCAAATGGATCCTTTCAAACAACTGTGGCCATTGCATCAGGGATGTCCCAGCGAATGTTCTCTAACGTGTTGGCCGGAGTGTTGTCTACCCTGCTGAAACACATGCTCAGCTACATCGTTTTCCCTCAGGTGGAGGATTTGCCCACAATGAAAGGTGACTTCTATGCCCTGGGACATATCCCCAACATCATAGGTGCCATTGATGGGACACATGTGGCCTTGGTACCCCCCCGCAGGAGTGAACAGGTGTACAGAAACGAGAAGAGCTACCATTCAATGAATGTGCAGATGGTGTGTTTGGCCGACCAGTACATCTCCCATGTGAATGCCAAATTTCCTGGCTCAGTGCACAATGCTTATATTCTGAGGAATAGCAGCATCCCTTATGTGATGGGGCAACTCCAGAGGCACCATGTGTGGCTAATAGGTGAGGACAAGGACCCTATACAGTGTGAATAGTTGTCTGGGTATGGGGTTGTCCCTATGGGTTAATGTGTGTCTAACAGTTGTCCCTCGACATTTGCAGTTGACTCTGGTTACTCCAACCTGTCATGGCTACTGACCCCAGTGAGGAATCCCAGGACAAGGGCAGAGGAACGCTACAATGAGGCACATGGGCGAACTAGGAGGGTGATAGAAAGGACCTTCGGCCTCTTGAAGGCCAGGTTCCGGTGCCTCCACATGACAGGTGGTTCTCTCTACTACTCACCAAAGAAGGTGTGCTAGATCGTCATGGCCTGCTGTCTGCTGTCGACAACAGAAACAACATTATCCAGCAATACTTCCAATGAGACACAGGTAAGAAGATGTCACTGCCTCCCACATCTCATACTGTTGTTTGAGCTATCATAAGTCTGTCATTTTCACTCAGTGTATGGACCATGACTTGTCACTTTGCCTTTCCATTTAACAGATGTGGGTCCCACTTTGTGCCCTCTGCTATATTTCATCCAGCCCTACAGCTATGTTTCATCGGTATGTGAACAATTAAATTGACATTGCTGTATTCCATAGTTATTGCAAGTACACATTTGTGAAAGCACAGACTGACTCCAGATTGTTTTGTGATTGAAGTGTGTTTATTTCTGTGCAAATAAGTGGAGGGGAATATAAAATGGGCAGGGGTGATGGTGGAGGAATGTCCATGGCAGAGTCCAGTCTACTTGTTTCACAGGTGCATTATCCAAAGGAGCATCGGAAGTGGAGCAAGGGCAGTTGTAAGATGGACAGGGTGACAAAGTGGGACAGAAGGGTGACATTCAGGGGGGTCTCATTTCCTGGCAGGGGTCTTGGAAATGTTCTCTGTCTTGTTCCTGGATCTAAGGGACCATTTGTGGGGTGGCTCTCCATCTGCAGGGGGTGGGGTGCTGGTGTCGTGGTCCAGTGGCGGTGCCTCCTGTCCACCAGCGCCGGCGGAGGTGGAGGGCTGTTCATCATCCAGGCTAGTGTCAGGGGGCCCTTGTTGTGCCACAGTGTCCCTCCTGGGGTTGACAAGGTCCTGAAGCACCCCTGCAATGGTGACCAGGGTGGTGTTAATGGACATGAGTTCCTCCCTGATCCCCAGATAGTGTTCCTTCTGCAGCCGCTGGGTCTCCTAAAAGTTGGCCAGTACCGTTGCCATCGTCTCCTGGGAATTATGGTATGCTCCTATGATGTTGGAGAGGGCCTAATGGATAGTGGGTTCCCTGGGCCTGTCCTCCCCCTGTCGCACAGCAGTCATCCCAGTTCCCCTGTTTTCCTGTTCCTCTGTCCCCTGAACCGTGTGCCCACTGCCACTGCCTCCAGGTCCCTGATTTTCTTGGTGTGGTGGGTTTGCCTGGGTTCCCTGTAGTGGTGGACACACTGCTGCTTGACGTGTCCTGGGGACAGAGGGATGGGCCTGCTCGGTGGGTGCTGTGGTGGTGTTTCCTGAGGGGGGAGGCTAACTACAAACACCCTTGAACCCTACGCTCCAAGAAACACCCACCTTCTCCACACCTGGACCCCGGACAACACAGAAGACACCACGAACACCATGGCCACCATCCACTCCGGATCTCCATCGGATCCCTGTCCACACCACATCTTCAACAAAGCCAACACCATCATCGCCCCCATCTCTGCCACACCATCAACAGTTCCTTCGAATCAGCCACCTTCCCAAAGAGATGGAAGCACGCAGAAATCAATGCCTTGCTAAAGAAACCTAAGGCAGACCCTGACGACCCCAAGAACTACCGACCGATCTCCCTCCTCCCCTTCCCGACCGATCTCCCTCCTCCCCTTCCCAGCCAAGGTCATCGAAAAAATCATGAACAATCAACTTTCCTGGTTCCTGGAAGACAACAAGGCACTCAACACCTCCCAATCTGGATTCCGCAAAAACCACAGCACCGACACCACACTCATTGCTGCAACAGACGACATCAGGACCATGCTAGACAAAGGAGAAACAGCAGCACTCATCCTCCTGGACCTCTCCGCAGCTTTCGACACGGTATGCCATCACACTCTCCGCACACGCCTCCAAAACGCTGGAATCCGCGACAAAGTCCTGGACTGGATCTCGTCATTTCTCACGGACAGGACCCAAAGAGTCTGCCTCCCGCCGTTCCTATCAGAAGCCTCCAATATCACCTGTGGCATCCTTCAATGATCTTCACTCAGCCCCACACTTTTCAATGTGTACATGGCCCCTCTCGGCAACATCGCACGAACACACCACATCAACATAGTCTCCTACGCCGATGACACTCAGCTCATCATTTCCCTCACGAAAGATGCCACCACTGCAAAGGACAACCTCCACAATGGACTCCACGCCATAGCCAGCTGGATGGAATCAAGCCACCTCATGCTAAACACAGACAAGACAGAATTACTCAACTTCGGCACCAATCCCTGAGCCTGGAACGACTCCTGGTGGCCCACCTCCGTAGGATCCGCACCCTCACCCACCACCCACGCACGCAACTTGGGTTTCATCTTGGATTCCACACTCAGCATGACTCAGCAGGTCAATGCCATCTCCTCTTCCTGCTATAAGACCCTCCGCCTGCTCAGCAGAATCTTCAAGTGGATTCCCATCCACACCAGGAAAACCGTCACCCACGCCTTGGTCAGTAGCCAATTGGATTACGGAAACACCCTATATGCAGGAATAACAAACAAACTCCAATCAAAACTTTAAAGAATCCAAAACGCATCCGCCCGCCTCATTCTGGACATTCCACGCTGCGACTACATCTCACACCATCTCAGAGACCTACACTGGCTACCAGTATCAAAGAGGATCACCTTCAAAATCCTCATCCACGCACAGGTGAGTAGTGCGCTTTACAAATCCCTGATTGATTGATTGATTGTGGTGGCTTGTTCCAGTGTCAGGGGAACCGACTGTCCCGAGGTCCCAGAAGTGCCAGGCTGGTCATCTTGATCCAGTTGTGCAGAGCTGCTGTCATCACTGTGGGCCTCTTCTGTGGGGGGACTGGCTATGTCTGGAACCTCCTGTCCGGTGACATTGGGTAGGGGTCCAACAGGGATGTAAATATGATTATTGCACCTGTGTGTGCCATCGTGTGCAATGGGTGAGTGATCCTGTACTCCAGTGCTTGCATTCTTGTCTAGGTCCTTGTGTGAGATTTGGTTTGGGGTCTGTGTGGGTATCTGTAGTGGACATGCTTTGGTGATGGGTGTCCATGCTTTGGTGTTGCATGCAGGGCTTGGTGTTGGGATGGGTGGGTTGTGATAGTGGGACATATGTGAGGTGTTGGAGTGATGAGGGTGAGGGTGTGGGTATGTGATGGCATGCAGGGAGGGTGGGGGATATAATAGTTAAGATGTGACTTACCCGAGTCCATTCCTCCTGCAACTCCTGCGCAGCCCTCAGGATGCAGCATGCCAATACTTGCTCCTCCCATGTTGTTAGTTGCGGGGGAGGAGGTGGGGGTCCACCACCAGTCCTCTGTACTGCAAACTGGTGTCTGGAGACCACGGAACGCACCTTCCCCCGTAGGTCGTTCCACCTCTTCTTGATGTCATCCCTAGTTCTTGGATGCTGTCCCACTGCGTTGACCCTGTTGACGATTCTGCGCCATAGCTCCATCTTCCTAGCAATGGAGGTGTGCTGCACCTGTGAACCGAATAGCTGTGGCTCCACAACAACGACTTCCTACACCATGACCCTGAGCTCCTCAGAGAACCTGGGGTGTCTTTGAGGTGCCATGATGTGGTGTGGGTGATGTGTGAGGTGGTGTCTGTTGTGGTGTGTGAGGGGTTGTGTTGTTGTGTGTTGTTTGAGGTGTGTGGATGTTGTGTGAGTGATGATGTTGTGTGTCTGTGGATGCTAGTGTTGTTTCTGGTGGTGTCTCTATCTGGCCTTCTTTCAAACTTTTGGTTGTAAGGGTTTGTGGGTGATGTGGGTGTGTGCTTTATATTGGATTGGGTGTGTGGGAGTGGTGTGTGTATCAGGTGTGTGTATTTGGAATTGTCCAATGTGGTTGTGTTTTGTAATTGTGTGTGTATTTTGAGCACAGCGGTGTGTACCGCCAATGGAATACCGTGGTTGAAAGATCGCCGCATGGATTCATGGGTCGTGATAGTGTGGGTGTATTCCTTTTGGCGTGACGGTGTCGGTTTTGTTATGTCCAGTTTATCACTGACCTTTGGTGTGGCAGACTTGTGTGGGTGTCTCGATTATGGCGGATTCCGAGCTGTGGGTCGTAATAGCTGTAGCGGAATTCCGCCGCTGCAGCAGTCTGTTGGCGGTCTTCCACACAGCGGTAAGCGGGATTTACTGCCAATGTTGTAATGAGGGCCATAATCTATTTTTATAAATTGGTTTTGGATTTTTAAACTGTTTCGTGTGTTTTATTTAATTACTGTTTTGTGATATTTGAATGCTTAACACTCTGGGGGTCATTCTGACCTCAGCGGTAAAAGGCCCTTACCGCCGGTCAGAACTCCGCCATACTACCGCCGCGGCTGTGGTAAACCGCCACAGTCATTCTGACCACCAACTGTGAATCCGCCAAAAACCCGACATCCAAGGAAGACCGCCTCATCAGCGGGCCGCGGAAAACTGGAGATGACCAAACCTCCACCGCCACGCCAACACAAACACGCCCATGCCATTCTGACCCACTAATCCACGCGGCGGTCTTTCAACCGCGGTATTCCATTGGCGGTACACACTGCCGCGGTCAAAATACACACACAGCTCCAAAACACAGCCACATTGGCCAATTTGAAATACACACACCTGACACACATACAAACAACACTCCCACACATTCAATCAACTATAAAACACACACCCACATCACCCACAAACCCCTACGACCGAAGATCAGAGACGAAGGAGAGAGAGACACATCACAGAATAGAGAGCTACATCACACAGAGGCACACTACACCATCACACACACCACATAGAAGCACAAAGCACCACACACCAACACACTCTTCACCATATACACCACCCCACACCTCATCCACACCACCCCATGGCACCCCAAAGGCACCCACGCTTTTCGGACCAAGAACTCCGGGTCATGGTGGAGGAAATCATAAGAGTTGAACCCCAGCTCTTCGCCTCACAGGTGCAGCACACCACTATAGCCAGGAAGGCGGAGCTATGGCAGCGGATCGTGGACAGGGTAAACGGGGTGGGACAGCATCCCAGAAATCGAGACGACATCCGCAAACGCTCGAACGACTTACGGGGAAAGGTGCGCTCGATGGTCTCGCGACACAACATCGCAGTGCAGAAGACTGGCGGGGGACCCCCACCCACTCCACCCGAATTCACAGCATGGGAGCAAGAGGTACTAAACATCCTGCATCCTGATGGCCTCGCTGGAGTACACGGAGGAATGGACTCTGGTAAGTACAATCTCAACTACTTCACCCCCCCCCCAGCATGCTAACCCCCAGCACCACCCTCACCCCCAACCCCCCATCACACATCCTCCCTGAGAATGTCTCTCCGGCACAACCCACCCAACACCAACCCCTGCATGCCACCACAAACTATGGACACCCATCACCTAAGCATGACCACTGCACATACCCCCCCCCCCCAAACACCCCCACAACACCTCCCCCAAGGGAATGACAGCACTGGGGGACAAGGGCACCCATAAATCGCACACAATAGCACACACAGAAACATTAACCATACTCTCTTACCCCATGCAGTACCCGAACGCCAACACACCGGCCAGGAGGGTCCAGAAATGTCCATCCCCCCCCGGAAGAGGCCCCCAGTGATGACAGCAGCTCTGTCGACCTGGAACCTGATGACCAGCCCGGACCATCGGGGACCTCTGGACAGTCGGTTCCCCACACACAGGCCACAGCAGACCCAACCCCCTCTGGGAACAACAGCACAGCTCCCACCCAGCGGGCCCATGCCTCTGTCTCTAGGACAGGTCAATCAGCGGTGTGTCTGCCACTACAGGGCACCCAGGCTAACCCACCACCCCAACAACAACAGGGACCTGGGGGCAGTGGTAGTGGGCACACCGTCCAGGGGACAGAGGCCGGGGGAAACAGGGCAACTCGGAGGGCTGCAGTGCGACAGGGGGGGGAGGAGAGGCCCAGGGAACCGACTCTCCAAGAGGCCCTCACCACCATCATGGCAGCCTACCACCACTCCCAAGAGACGATGGCGACGGTACTGGCCAGGTTCCAGGAGATCCAGGCACAGCATGAGGAACGCTACATGGGGTTCACCAATCATCTCACCAACATCTCTACCGCTATGGGGAGCATAGTCCAGGCCCTCAACCGGATAGAAGACACGTTGCGGGACCATGTGGCACCACACAGGGCCCCTGTCACTAGCCCGGACCAGGAACAGCCTACCACCTCCGCCAGCGCTAGTGGACAGGAGGCCCCACCACAACGACCGGCCACCAGAACCCCACCTCTTGCTGAAGAACAACCACCCCGCAAGAGGAGCCTGAGATCCAAAAAAAAGACAGAGTAGGATGTCAAGACCCCCGCCAGCATGAGACACCCCCTGAAGTCATCCCACTGTCCCACATTGCCACCCTGTCCAACCTTGAACTGCCCCTGCTCCATCCTTCCACAGGCATATGGACAATGCACCTGTGAGACTGAGAACTGGACTCTGCCATGGACATTACTCCACCCCCACCCATCACCGTGTTAATATCATGTACCATTATCTAGCACCAAAAATAAATCACTCAATGCACTGAAATCATGCTGGAGTCAGGCTGTATTATTTACAAATGTATAACACATTACCGATCAATTATGTTCTGTTAACTTTGTGCTGAACACATACCGAGATCAATAAGCATTAGTCCATGGGCTAACCAAGCAGAAGTCACGCAGTGGGTCATACAGCACTGAAAAGGGAAGGGAAAATCAAACATCAGTTTTAAAGAACTGGGGGGTCATAGACAAAGTTGAGAAGCTGGAGGCTTTCAGGAAAATTAAAATGGCGTGTGTGATTCTTACCTGTGTGCTACTGAAAATACTGTTGGATAACTCTGTCCCTGTTGTCTGTGTCGTCCTCTGAGTCTTCCTCCTCTTCACTCTCCACAGGCTCCACAGCTGCTTCAACACCACCATCTGGACCATCCTCCTGCAGGAAAGGCACCTGACGTCGCAATGCCAGATTGTGAAGGATACAGCAGGCCACGATGATCTGGCACACCTTCTTTGGTGAGTACATCAGGGATCCCCCTGTCATATGCAGGAACCTAAACCTGGCCTTCAGGACCCCGAAGGTCCTTTCTATGATCCTCCTAGTTCGCCCATGGGCCTCATTGTACCGTTCCTCAGCCCTGGTCCGGGGATTCCTCACTGGGGTCAATAGCCAAGGCAGGTTGGGGTAACCAGAGTCACCTATTAGCCACACACGTTGTCTCTGTAGCTGTTCCATCACATAAGGGATGCTGCTATTACGCATCACATACGCGTCATGCACTGAACCAGGGAACATGGCATTCACATGGGAGATGTACTGGTCAGCCAAACAGACCACCTGAACGTTCATCGAATGGTAACTTTTCCTGTTTCTGTACACCTGCTCATCGTCTTTTGGGGGGACTAAGGCTACATGGGTCCCATCAATGGCACCAATTATGTTGGGAATATGTCCAAGGGCATAAAAATCACCCTTCACAGTGGGCAAATCAACCTCCTCAGGGAATATAATGTAACTCCGCATGTGTTTCGTCAGGGCAGACAACACTCTAGACAAAACTTTTGAAAACATTGGCTGAGACATTCCAGATGACATGGCCACTGTTGTCTGGAATGAGCCACTTGAAAGAAAATGGAGGACTGACAGCACCTGCACCAGAGGGGGAATTCCTGTGGGTTGGCGGATGGGGGACATCAGGGCTGGCTCCAGCTGGGCACACAGTTCATGGATAGTGGCACGGTCAAGTCGGTATCGTAGTATGATGTGGCGTTCTTCCATTGTCGACAGGTCCACCAGCGGTCGGTACACGCGAGGATTCATCCTTCTCCTCGCAAGTCCCAGCGGACAGTGCCTAGGAAGGACAACATGGAGCACAGAGTCAAGCTAATCACCGGTACATTCACCACAGCTTGCATAGCACACGGTTATCTATGTATTGAAAGGCGTGTATGTGTGGCAATGCAAGGCCTAGGCCTGTGTGTCGCAGTAGAAAATATGCCATGTGGGCCCTTGAAATGGCGGCTGCCTGACCTGTGAAGTGGGACAATGGGATGTGAGGTCACTGCGCTGGCGGAGCACACCGTGGCGGTAGGCGGTCAAAGACCGCTATACGGAGCCGCATTGGATAACATTGAAGCCTATGGGTTTCAGGAGCCAATGACGATGTGCGCCGGCGGTCGCGGTACGCACCGCCGCGGTACGCACCGCCGCGGGCGTGACCGCCATTTTATATCTGCTTAATCACTCGAGACCTGATCATCCACAGGAGAGGACCTATACTGCAAGTGCTGCTGTGAACTCGGTCTGGAAGAGACAATGGCTGCTGCGACTGGGGAAAGGGCCCCTGCCTTCACGTCTGAAGAGTTGGAGAAGCTCGTGGATGGGGTCCTCCCCCAGTATGCGTTACTCTACGGTCCTCCAGACCAACAGGTGAGTACACCGGGTGCACATGGAATGGGCGATGCCTGTGTGGAGTGGGGTGGATGTAAGTTGGTGGGGTGGGGGGCGAATGAGGAGTGCAACGCACGACAGATGAAAGCATGTGCTATATTGCAAGGTTGGGGAGGGGGGGCCAATCACATCTAACATGCAGTAAGTTGATTAATGTTTCCTTCCCACCCTGTACATGTCACATAGGTCAGCGCCCATCAGAAAGTCGAGATTTGGCGTGCCATCGCCAAGGAAGTCCGGGCCCTGGGGGTCCACGTCAGACGGGGCACCCACTGCCGCAAGAGGTGGGAGGACATCCGCCGCGGAACCAGGAAGACCGCCGAGTCACTGCTGGGGATGGCCTCCCAACCTAGGAGGGGTGCCAGTCGTACCCTGACCCCCCTGATGTCCCGGATCCTGGCGGTGGCCTACCCGGATTTGGATGGGCGCTTGAGAGCATCACAGCAGACACAAGGGGGTGAGTATCAGCACATTCTGCTATCTTTCTGCGCAGTGGAGGCGTCTGGGTGGGGGAGGAGGGTTGTGGGTGACATTAGGCCAGGGCGCTTTCTGTAGTGTAGTCCTCTCCCTTAGGCATGGCCCTGTGCTCCCGGCCCCCACCTCTGTAGGGTGACAAGTACAGCTATTGATGGTCCAGGCTCACACATGTGCGCGTTTGTCGTCTCTTGACCTGTTGTCCGAGTCAGAAGTACTGAGTAGTGTACCCCGAATGCGCGGCTTAGTGCATGCTGATCCTGTGTCTGTCCTCTCCGCCAACGGTGTTGACATTGCATGCACTCAACCAGGTCTTCTTTTTCTCCCCCCACCCTTCTTCTTCATCTTCTTGTGCATGTGTGCATTAGCATCATCAGGCGGAGGAGATTTGGCATCGGAGCACGAGAGAGCTGCAAGCCACAAGGCCCCGGTGGGCCTAGGAACAGACACCGAGGGCACCAGTGAGCTGGAGGGCGAGGGGAGCACCACAACGGGGACCGGTGGTGAGAGCAGCGACACAGACACGTCCTCGGATGGGTGCTCCCTGGTGGTGGCGGCAACATCCGTGCCCCCTGCCTCTACAGGTACAGCTGCCACCCAGCGCACCAGCCCCGCCCTCCCTGCAGCCCCTCAGCCTACGCTCCGTGCCCGCTCGCCCAGGAAGGCGGGCGTCTCCTTCGCCCCAGGCACCTCAGCCCCTGCCCCTTTCACCCCTGCTGCCCTCAGTGCGGAGCTCATTGACCTTGTGAGGACGCTCATTGTTGGGCAGACTACCCTTTTGAATGCCATCCAGGGGGTAGAAAGGGAGGTGCATCGGAGCAATGCCTACCTGGAGGGCATTCATTCGGGTCAGGCTGCCCATCAACGATCGTTCACTGCTCTGGCCTCAGCACTGACGGCAGCCATTGTCCCTGTTTCCAGCCTCCCTCTTCTGACTGCCTCCACCCTGTCTCTGTCTCCTGTTCCTCAGCCTATCCCATCCACACCATCTGACCAGCCTGCACACACCTCAACACCCAAGGGCAGCTCATCCAGACACAAGCACCACAGATCCCACAAACACTCACCCAAGCAACACCCAGATGCAGACATTCCAACAGTCACTACCACCCCTGTGTCCCCCTCCTCCTTGTCTCCCTCCTCCCTCCCTGTGACGTCTACACTCACACCTGCATGCACACCAACATCAGCCAGTGCTTCCATCACCACCACACCCTCCTGTACAGTCCGCACGCGTGCAGTCACCACCCCCACTGCCATTTACACGTCCCCTGTGTCCTCTCCCACTGTGTCTGTCACCACCTCTTCCAAGACACACAAATGCAGGCAGCCACCCACCCAACAGACATCCACCTCACGACAGCCTACAGCACCTGCACCTTCACCCAATGACAGCACACCTGACTCTCCTACAACCACATCCTCTTCCTCCACTCCCATCACCACTTCTCCTACCCTTTACCTTGGCCCTAAAAAACTTTTCCTGGCTAATCTTGACCTCTTTCCCTCCGATGACCTACCCCCTCCATCTGCAAAGAGTCCCAAGAGCACCACAGCCACCACCAGCCCAGCTTCGGGTGTCACTGTTGTGCATGGGTTCTGGAGTCCACCCTTTGCCAGCAGTGACACCTCCATCAGCAGCAAGGACACATCCAGCCCCCCCCCCCGGCAAGAGGACCAGGAAACACAAGGGCCGCCGTCCGAGGACTGACACGGCTGCCCCCAAGGAGCAGAGTTCGCCCACTTCACCAGCCACAACATCTAGGGGAGGCAAGGGCCCGAGAGCCCCATCTAAGGAGCGTAAGGGCAGCAGGGCGGAGAAGTCAGCCAGCAGGAGCGCGGAGCAGGTGGGCCCCACATGCCACATCCCAGCTGTAAAGGAGGACACCAAAGGGCCCAGGACTCCGTCACCGAAGGGTCCAGAAACATCACGGTCGGAGGGCGACTGAGCAGGGAGTCCAGCCCAGGTCTGGCTCCCTTGAACCTACTGGATGTGCACCGCTGAACAGGGCCCGCCGTGCAGAAGAGCACCACTGAACAGTGCCCCGCCGTGAAGATAGGCACCGCTGAACAGGGCCCGCCGTGCAGAAGAGCACCGCTGAACAGGGCCCCGCCGTGAAGATAGGCACCGCTGAACAGGGCCCGCCGGGAAGATAGGCACCGCTGAACAGGGCTCGCCGTGCAGAAGAGCACTGCTGAACAGGGCCCGCCGTGCAGAAGAGCACCGCTGAACAGGGCCCGCCGTGCAGAAGAGCACCGCTGAACAGGGCCCGCCGGGAAGATAGGCACCGCTGAACAGGGCCCGCCGTGCAGAAGAGCACCGCTGAAAAGGGCCCGCCGTGCAGAATAGCACCGCTGAACAGGGCCCGCCGGGAAGATAGGCACCGCTGAACAGGGCCCGCCGTGCAGAAGAGCACCGCTGAACAGGGCCCCGCCGTGAAGATAGGCACCGCTGAACAGGGCCCGCAGTGCAGAAGAGCACCGCTGAACAGGGCCCCGCCGTGAAGATAGGCACCGCTGAACAGGGCCCGCCGTGCAGAAGAGCACCGCTCCGCTGGGCCCCGCCGTCTCAAGCACCGCTCCGCTGGGCCCTTCCTGTCAAGCACCGCTCCGCTGGGCCCTTCCTGTCAAGCACCGCTCCGCTGGGCCCTTCCTGTCAAGCACCGCTCCGCTGGGCCCCACCGTCTCAAGCACCGCTCCGCTGGGCCCCGCCGTCTCAAGCACCGCTCCGCTGGGCCCCGCCGTCTCAAGCACCGCTCCGCTGGGCCCCGCCGGGCCCCGCCGTCTCAAGCACCGCTCCGCTGGGCCCTTCCTGTCAAGCACCGCTCCGCTGGGCCCTTCTTGTCAAGCACCGCTCCGCTGGGCCCCGCCGTCTCAAGCACCGCTCCGCTGGGCCCCGCCGTCTCAAGCACCGCTCCGCTGGGCCCCGCCGTCTCAAGCACCGCTCTGCTGGGCCCTTCCTGTCAAGCACTGTTTATGGTTCACTGTGCCCACCTTGCCTCCTCCTTGACCAGTGGAGACTGTCATCCACCTGATGGACTGTGGCTTTGCACTCCCCAGGATGGCAGAGTGGGCAACCCACCCACTGTAGAGACTTGAGAGACTGTGGCTTTGCACTCCCCAGGATGGCAGAGTGGGCAACCCACCCACTGTAGAGACTTGAGAGACTGTGGCTTTGCACTCCCCAGGATGGCAGAGTGGGCAACCCACCCACTGTAGAGACTTGAGAGACTGTGGCTTTGCACTCCCCAGGATGGCACAGTGGGCATGGTGGCCCCTTCGTGGATCTGGCGTCGTGGACTCATGTGGCTGTGGTGCCCCCCCCCCTTCCCTTCCCCCTGAGGTGCCTGTAGTTTTTTCATCAGATGCCTTTGCAGTGTTCTCTCCAAAGGACTCAGGTCTCCTGTGTGGGCTTTGCCCTTGTGTCGCTACACTGTAGCCCACGGACTGTTCTATTTCACTTTGATGTAGAGGACTAATTGCCTCGGTTCTCCATGGCAGTGTGTATAGGATTATTTAGGTATGGATATTTTGCATAGTTGACCGATACATATCAGAGTCTATTTTTTATATACATTTTTCGTCACAATTTAATTATGTCTTTGCATTTTTCAGGGGGGTTTGGGTGGTGTCACTGTGCATTGTTGCTCTGCATTGGTGTGTACATAGTTTGGGGGGGGTGGGGGTCGCATATGTGTGTGCCCGTAACCTTTCCTCCTCCCCCCTCCCGTGTGTCGTAGGTGCAGTACTCACCGTTGTCGTCTGCGCCGGCATTCGTACTCGTGGTAGATGAGAAGGTAGACGAGAGCAGGTAGTATGTTTAATTCGGGTTCCATGCTGTCCTCCGTATTCGTGGAGTGTGTTTTGGTGAGCGTTTTCCCGTCCGTAGTCTGTTTCCGCCGTGTTTTTATCGGCGGGGCTCCTGCCCCGGAAAAGGTGGCGGATTGGTGAGTTGTAATACTGTGGGCGGTACATTGTCTTCCGCCTGCCTGTTGGCGGTGACCGCCGCGCTGTTTGTCTGTACCGCCGTGGCGGTCGGAGTGTTAATGTGGCGGGCTGTGTTGGCGGTTGCCGCCAGGGTCAGAATTCCATTTTTTGGACCGCCGGCCTGTTGGCGGGTTGGCCGCCGCTTTATCACCGACCGCCAGGGTTAGAATCACCCCCTCTGTCTCCTAAGTTAAGCCTTGTCTCTTGTTACCAAGCTACCAAGGGTTGAGCTGGGTTTAATTTACTGAGACCTAACTGGACCTAAGTGGAGGTTAGTGGCCTATTGATAAGTGTAGGTACCTACCTGCCCTTACCAATAACCCATTTTCCAACAAATTCAGTACACAGTTGTTATCTCACCAACATCTGTAAAATGGCAAGCCATAGGTGACAGTAAGTTGAGATGCAAATGGAGTTAATGTCATCATCTTACAGCCACACAGAAAACATCAATAGTCAGAGGAATGGTCAGTTGCACTGTCTCACCTGTGTCATTGGAAGTATTGACGTATAACTGATTTCGGTTGTCCCCATCCTCATCCTCTGCCTTCTCATCCTCACTGTCCTCAAAGTCCACAGTTGCTACAGGGGCATCTCCTGTCTCCTCCTCCTGCAGAAAAGGCATATGCTGTCTGAGGGCCAGGTTGTGCAACATGTAGCATGCCACTACTATCTGGCAGAACTTCCCGGGTGAGTAAAACAGGGATCCATTTGTCAGATGGAGGCACCTGAACCTGGCCTTTAGGGGTCCGAAGGTCCTCTCGATGATCCTTCTGGTTTGCCCATGAGCCTCATTATAACGTTCCTCAGCCCCTGTCCTGGCATTCGTCACAGGGGTCAGCAGCCACAACAGGTTTGGGTAGCCAGAGTCACCTGCAAGTATTGAGGGACAACATTTAGTCTCACACAATGCTATGGGGATGACACCTGAAGGCATACACTAACATACAGAGTGTGGGGACCCTGGCTCACCTATTAGCCACACCCTGTGCCTCTGTAGTTGGGCCATCACATTTGGGATGCTGCTATTCCTCAGGACAAAGGCGTCATGCACTGACCCAGGATACTTGGCTGTGACGTGAGAGATGTACTGGTCCACCAGGTACACCATTTGCACATTCAGTGAGTGGAAACTCTAACAGTTCCTAAACACCTATTCATTCTGGTGGGGGGGCAAACGTTATATGTGTCCCGTCAATCACCCCAAGAATATTGGGGATATGTCCGATTGCATAGAATCCGGCCTTCACAGAGGCCAAATCTTCCACCTGGGGGAAAGCAATGTAGCTGCACATGTGTTTCACCAGGGCAGACAAAACTCTTTCCAGCACAATTGAAAATATTGGCTGTGACATTTCTGCTGCCAAGCCCACTGTCACTTGGAAAGAACCAGTTGCCAGGAAATGGAGCACTGATAGCACTTGCACAAGTGGGGGGATCCAAGTCAGATGTTGGAAAGCAGATATCAGGTCAGGCTCCAATTGGGCACAAAGCTCTGTGACTGTGCCCCTGTCCAGTTTGTAGGTGAGTATAATGTGGCTGTCCTCCAGGTGGCAAGTCCAGAAGCGGTCTGTACATGGGGGTTGACTCCTCCTTATTCATCCGCAGCGGTAAGTATTTAAGGGACACAAGTGTGAGTAGGCTGTCCCAATTTGAGCAATGGAACCACCACCTCAGTGTACATAGTGCATTTATGTGATGGAACAGTGGGAATGGCGAGTTCTATGCTAATCTAGGCTTTGACGTAGTTAAGTTTGATATGATCATTGTCCACCACCATGAAATGGCTACCGCCTGTCTTGTTTGTAGGGATAGGTGGAAGTGAGGTAACTCAGCAGACACTGGGCATCATGGCCAGAGGCAGTCTTGCACTGCCGTGCAATTACTCATTGGATAATATGGGTCTCTATCAAGTCCATGGCCAATGGGGATCAGCTCCGGCCGTGACGGTGTACACCGCTGTGGACAGGACCGCCATTTTTCATCAGATTCTTCACTTGTTTCCAGACCTTCAACAGGAGAACACCTACACTGCATGTGCTGCTGTGACATGTGTCTGGAACATACCATGGCCCGTGTGACCGGGAAAGGGGCCCCTGCCTTCACTGCAGAGGAGTTGGAGCGATTGGTGGATGGAGGTCTTACCCCAGTACGGACTGCTATATGGGCCTTCAGACCAACAGGTGAGTACACAATGCATGTGTGAAGGATACATGGAGATGTGTGTGCAAGCATCGTGTCATCGGAGGGATGTCTTGTGGTGGTGTACATGGTGTGCGCCGGGCGATGTGTGTGCCAATGGCGCTGGAAACGGCATTGGTGAGCCATATGTGTAACAGGCCGGATTGTATGTTTAATGGTGTACTCCTGTCTGTATTACCTCTGAAGGTCAGCGCCCATCAAAAGAAAAGATTATGGTGTGCCATCGCCAAGGTCGTGCGGACACTGGGGGTCTGTGGCAGGTGGAGCAACCACTGTCGGAATCGGTGGGAGGGCCTGAGATGGTGGGCACGGAAAACCGCGGAGGCCCAGCTGGGGATGGTCTCCCAACAAGGATCCGTGCCTGTCGGAACCTGACCCCCCTGATGGCCTGCATACTGCCAGTGGCCTACCCACAGCTGGATGGGTGCTTGAGAGCATCACAACAGCCACAAGGGGGTGAGTACAGTGGGTTTTACAACTATAACTGGTAGGTGGCATGGGATCCAGGTGATGGGTATGAGTTAGTGGGTGACCCTTAATGCCAGGTCAGACATTGCAGCGATTTCAGCTCAAGGGTATTGGGTGTATGGCAAATGCAGGTAACTCAGCTTGTTAGCATTTCATGTCAGTCAGGGCTTTGTGGGTCCCAGGAGGGGTTCAGTTGACAATGTGTGTGGCCCTCATCTTGCCGTGGCATCTTGCCGTGGCATCTAGACAAATCACTGTCAGTGCAATGCACAGTGCTCAATCCTGATCACTGTGTGTAACAGTGCTGTGTATGCCAACTGTGGTGTTGGTACAGTAAATGACCCAGTGTTTCCTTTCTCTCTCTCCCCCTTTTTTCTTCTGTCATCCTGTCCATGTGTGCATTAGCATCATCTGGTGGAGGAGAACGGGCACCGGCGACAGAGGGAGCTGCATCCCACAGGACACGGGAGGCAGAGTCCACCAACGCAGAGGGAACCAGTGGGATGGAGGGTGAGGGGAGCACCACGGTGGGGACAGGAGGTGACAACACAGACTCAGGGGGTCATTCCGACCCCGGCGGTCCTTGACCGCCGGGGTCGGCGGGAGCACCGCCAACAGGCTGGCGGTGCTCCTGAGGGCATTCTGACCGCGGCGGTTTGGCTGCGGTCAGAAAGGGAAAACCGGCGGTCTCCCGCCGGTTTTCCACTGCCCTAAGGAATCCTCCATGGCGGCGCAGCTTGCTGCGCCGCCATGGGGATTCCGACACCCCATACCGCCATCCTGTTCCTGGCGGTTCGGCCGCCAGGAACAGGATGGCGGTATGGGGTGTCGTGGGGCCCCTGGGGGCCCCTGCAGTGCCCATGCCAATGGCATGGGCACTGCAGGGGCCCCCGTAAGAGGGCCCCACTTTTAATTTCAGTGTCTGCTTAGCAGACACTGAAATTTGCGACGGGTGCTAAAGCACCCGTCGCACACCTCCCACTCCGCCGGCTCCATTCGGAGCCGGCTTCATCGTGGGAGGGTGTTTCCCACTGGGCTGGCGGGCGGCCTTTTGGCGGTCGCCCGCCAGCCCAGTGGGAAACCCAGAATGACCACTGCGGTCTTTTGACCGCGGGACGGTCTTCTGGCGGTCCCAGCCAGGCCGGCGGCTACCGCCGCCGGCCGGGGTCAGAATGACCCCCTCAGATACTTCCTCCAAAGGAAGCTCCTTGGTGGCGATGGACACCTCTGTGACCACCCCAGCTGCAGGTACAACCGCCACCCCGTACCAGCACTGCCCTTCCAGTAGCCCCTCAGCGAGTTGCCCGTCCATGCTCACCCAGGAGGGTGGGCACCTCCTTTGCCCCAGGCACCTCAGGCCCTGCCCCAGTGATCCCTGCTGCCCTGAGTGAGGAGACTACTGACCTCCTGAGATCCATCTCTGTAGGGCAGTCAACCACTGTGAATCCCATCCAGGGGCTGGTATCCCAGATGCAGCAGTGCAATGCATTCCTGGAGGCCATCCGCGGTGGATTGGCAGCCCAACAGAGATTGATTCAGGCTCTGGCCTCCTCTCTGATGGCAGCCATTGTCCCTGTTCCTACCGTCTCCCCCTCCAACTACCACTACCCAGCTCCAGCCTCCTCAACCCCATCCCCTTCCCATGCACACATACAGACGAGCATGCACACAAGACAACACACCTGAGTGGCACAGTCAAACACAGGCACCACACTTCATCCCACAAGCACTCACGCAAACACCATACAGTTGCAGTCACACCCACATCCACTGCCTCCAATGTCTCCTCCTCCTCCTCCATCTCCCTCAAAGTCACGTCCACACTCACACCTGCATGCACTGCATCAACATTCACCATCAGCAGCACACACACCTTATTAGCAGACACCTCCACTACATCCATCCACGGGTCCCCTGTGTCCTCTCCCACTGTGTCTGTCCCCCCTCCTAAAGGACACAAACACAAGCATTCAGACACCCAACAGCCATCCACCTCACATCAGCACACTGCCCATGCACCTGCACCCAAGTTCAGCAGACATACACCTCCAACAGCCACTTCCTCAACCTCCACTCCTTTCCCTCCTCCCTCATCCCAGCCCACCGTCCCTAAGAAGCTTTTCCTTGCCCAACTTGACCTCTTCCCTCCCCCTCCCTGCTGTCCGGCCCATAAGAGCAGGGTCCCAGCACCTCAGCCAAACAGTCCACGTGGACAGTGGAGGCACCTCCTAGTCGTGGTGGCAAGACAGTGAAGGATCCCACTCCACCTGTCACGATTCACCCTTGGCTTACCGTCCAGATCAGAGGGGGATGGTGTGCGGCCTCGGTTCTTGCAGGTCCTACTCTGACCGAGGGAGGGGCGACACTTTCCAGTAGCCACGGTGCTGTTGACAATAATACGCCACCACATTCCGTGCCCTCCAGAAGGAGTCCCAGAGGAAAAAAGCCCAAGGGGAAAAACCTCCAACAGGAACTCCCTGAAACAGAAAGGAGGAAACAAGGAATTAGGACTTAGAATCCTGGAAATACTGGAAAGCAGAGGAATAAACAGGAACACCTGGAGTCCAAGCGAAGACCAGCTGTAGCGTGACCACCACCGCAGAAGTGTTGCAACGCAATGAGGAGAATTGATTCCCCTTCTATACCCCTAGACAGGAAGTGGTAGACTGGAAGAAGTAACACCACCATCTTGGATTGGGAAGGGGCTATAGCAACAGATAGGAACAGATACCATAGCAAAAAAGGGAACAGATGCATGCAGGGAAAAAAGAGAGGTGAATGGTGTGCTGGGAAGGAGAAGGCATGGCTCCATTAGCCAGAAAGAGGAAGAAAAGAAAGCCCTGGAATGGGGCACCCAGTAAGTGAGGGGATCGGGGGGGCATGGACACCCCACGACAACACTCACCCTACGCGCTGTGCGCGGCGAGGACCGACGCCCAATCTTGGGCTCCAGGCCTCGCTGCGGCAAACAGAACAGCACGCGGCCCGATCCAGAGATGCCGCGGGCCGCAGCGTAACAGTAGATCTCCTCCCTAAGGCCCCAGGCGTGTGAGGAGAAAGGCAGAAAAAACGACGGATCAGAAGAGGGGCATGAACCAAAGATGTGTCTTCCCAGGAACATTCACTCATAGGATAGCCTTTCCAATGGATGAGGTATTGGAGACGACTACGGAAGAATCGAGAGTCACAGATTTCCTGGATCTCGTATTCAGGCACATTGTCAACCAATTGAGGAGGAGGACAGGTGAATCGTCTGTGAAAAAGATCAGGTACGTAGGGTTTAAGCTGAGATACATGGAACACAGGATGTATTTTCCAAGTCCGAGGCATATGAAGACGAACAGAAAAGGGATTGATTTTTTGAAGAATCAGAAATGGACCATAATACCGGGGTTTGAACTTATTTTGAGATAATCTGAGAGGTAAGAATTTAGAGGAAAACCAGACTTTATCTTTGATTTGATAAGACAGGGCTTCACCAAAGAGGTCATTACAACATAAGCGGTAAATCCCGCGTACCGCCGTGCACATCCATGCACAAAACACCACACACACCTAAACATCACCCCACACATCACAACACACACCACCTCACACATCACCCACACCATCCCATGGCACCACAAAGACACCCAAGGTTGTCTGAGGAGGAGCTCAGGATCATGGTGGAGGAAATCATCCAGGTAGAGCCACAACTATTCGGATCACAGGTGCAGCACACCACCATAGCTAGGAAGATGGAGCTATGGCGCAGAATCGTGGACAGGGTCAACGCAGTGGGACAGCACCCAAGAACACGGGATGACATCAGGAAGAGATGGAACGACCTACCGGGGAAGGTGCGTTCAGTGGTCTCAAGACACCACATCGCGGTTCAGAGGACTGGCGGCAGATCCCCACCTCCTCCCCCACAACTAACAAACATGGGAGGAGCAGGTCTTGGCTATACTGCATCCTGAGGGCCTCGCAGGAGTAGCTGGAGGAATGGACTCTGGTAAGTCAAATCTTAACTATTACATCCCCCACCCTACCTGCATACTAACACATACCCCCACCCTCACCCTCATCACTCCAACACCTCACATATGTCCCACTATCACAAACCACACATCCCAACACCAAGCCCTGCATGCAACAACAAAGCATGGACACCCATCACCAATGCATGTCCACTGCACATACCCACACAGACCCCTAAACAATTAGCACCCAAGGTCCTACACAGGAATGCAAGCACTGGGGTACGGGGTCACCCACCCATTGCACACCATGGCACACACAGATACTAAAACTATGCCTTTACACCCCTTCAGGACCCCTACCCAACGTCACCGGACAGGAGACTCCAGACATGCCCAGTCCCCCCACAGAAGAGGCCCACAGTGAAGACAGCAGCTCTGTCCAACTGGATCTAGATGACCAGCCCAGCCCATCTGGGACCTCGGGACAGTTGGTTCCCCTCACAGTGGCACAAGCCACAGCAGAGCCTCCCCCCTCTGGAAACACCAGCACAGCACCCACCCAGCGGGTCCATACCCCGGTCCCCAGGACACATCAAGCAGCAGTGTGTCCACCACTACAGGGAACCCAGGCTAACCCACCACCCCAAGAACAGCAGGGGCCTGGGGGCAGTGGCACTGGGCACACGGTTCAGGTGACAGAGGCCCAGGAACACAGGGAAACTGGGAGGGCTGCTGTGCGATAGGGGGAGGACAGGCCCAGGGAACCCACTCTCCACGAGGCCCTCTCCAACATCATGGGAGCCAACCACCATTCCCAGGAGACAATGGCAACGGTACTGGCCAAGTTTCAGGAGACCAAGCGGCTGCAGGAGGAACAGTATTTGGGGTTCAGGGAGGAACTCAAATCCATCAATACCATCCTGGGCACCATTGTATGGGTGCTGAAGGATCTCGTGAACACCAGGAGGGACACTGTGGCACAACAAGGGGCCCCTGACACTAGCCTGGACGATGAACTGCCCACCACCTCCGCCGGCGCTAGTGGACAGGAGGCACCACCATAGGACCACAAAAACCAGCACCCCACCCCCTGCAGATGGAGAACCACCCCACAAGCGGTCCCTGATATCCAGGACAAAGACAGAGAACATTGCCAAGACACCCGCCAAGAAATGAGACCACCCTTATTGTCATCCTTCTGTCACACATTGTCACCCTGTCCATCCATCAACTGCCCCAGCTCGACTTCCTATGCCCCTTTGGACAATGCACCTGTGAAACAAATAGACTGGACTCTGCCATTGACATTTCTCCACCATCACCCCTGCCAATTTTACAACCCCCTCCACTATTTAGCACTTACATAAACACCCATAAATCACAAAACTATCTCGAGTCAGTCTGTGCTTTCACAAATGTGTATTTGAAATAACTGAGGAAAATAACAATATCCATTGTATTGTCAACATACCTATGTCACACAGCACTAGTCCATGAGGAAACAGAGCAGAGGTCACACAGTGGCACCCACATCTGTGAAATCGAAAGGGAAAGTGACAAATCAGGGTCCATACACTGGGTGAAAGTGACAGACAGATGAGAGGTAGAACAAGTGTATCAGATGCAGCAGGCAGTGATGTCTTCTTACCTGTGTCTCAATGGAAGTATTGATGAATCACGGTGTTTCTGTTGTCGATATCCTCTTCTTCTGCTTCCTCTTCTTCACTGTCCACAGGCTCCATAGCTGCCACAACACCTCCTTCAGGACCATCCTCCTGCAGAAAAGGCACTTGTTGTCGCAAAGCCAAGTTGTGCAGCATACAGCAGGCCACGATGATCTGGCACACCTTCTTTGGTGAGTAGAATAGGGAACCACCCGTCATATGGAGGCACCTGAACCTGGCCTTCAGGAGGCCGAAGGTACTCTCTATAACCCTCCTGGTTCGCCCATGTGCCTCATTGTAGTGTTCCTCTGCCCTCATCCTGGGATTCCTCACTGGGGTCATTAGCCATGACAGGTTGGGGTACCCAGAGTCACCTGCAAATGTCGAGGGACAACTGTTAGACACACACTAACCCTTAGGGACAACCCCAGACAACTATTCACACTGTATAGGTCCATGTCCTCACCTAATAGCTACACACGGTGCCTCTGCAGTTGCCCCATCACATAAGGGATGCTACTATTCCTCAGAATATAAGCGTCATGCACTGAGCCAGGAAATTTGGCATTCACATGGGAGATGTACTGGTCGGCCAAACACACCATCTGGACATTCATAGAATGGTAACTCTTCCGGTTGTTGTACACCTGTTCACCCCTGCTGGGGGGGGACCAAGTCCAAATGTGTCCCATCAATGGCACCTATGATGTTGGGGATATGTCCCAAAGCATAGAAGTCACCTTTCACTGTAGGCAAATCCTCCACCTGAGGGAACAAGATGTAGCTGCATATGTGTTTCAGCAGGGCAGACAACACTCTGGACAACACGTTGGAGAACATAGGCTGGGACATCCCTGATGCTATGGCCACTGTCGTCTGAAAAGACCCACTTGCCAGGAAATGGAGTACTGACAGCACCTGCACTAGAGGGGGTATCCCTGTGGGATGGCGGATAGCTGACATCAGGTCCGGCTCCAACTGGGCACACAGTTCATGGATTGTGGCACGGTCCAGTCTGTAGGTGACAATTACATGTCGCTCTTCCATTGTCGACAGGTCCACCAGTGGTCTGGACACTGGAGGATGCCGCCATCCCATCACCTGCCCCAGCGGACGTGCTCTATGGAGGAGAACAGCGAGCAGAGGGTCAGTCAACACTGAGGTATGAAAACACAACTTTTTTCAATCCGCTATTGGCCTGTCTTACTGTGTATGCAAGGCCTAGATATGTGTGACGCATTTAAAAATAATACCATATGGCCCCCTGAAATGGCGGCTGCCTGACCTGTAAGGTGGGACAATGGGATATGAGGTAACTGCGCTGGCATTGGACACCGTCGCGGGAGGCGGTCGAAGACCGCGGGGCAATCCTGCATTGGTTAACATAGGGCCCTATGGGTCCCAGGAGCCAATGACGATGTACGCCGGCGGTGACGGTACGCACCGCAGCGGACGTGACCGCCATTTTCTATCTGTTCACTCACTTGATACCTGATCTTCGACAGGAGAGGACCTACACTGCAAGTGCTGCTGTGACCTCAGTCTGGAAGCGACAATGACTCATGGGTCTGGGGAAAAAGCCCCTGCCTTCACCATGGAGGAGTTGGATAAACTATGGGGTCCTCCCCCAGTACACGCTACTCTACGGTCCTCCAGACAAACAGGTAAGTACACTGTGAGCATGCTGTATGGGCAATGCCTGTGTGGAGTGGTGTGGATGTAAGATACGGGGGGAGAATGAGGCGTGCATGAAACCACGGTGAGTGTATGTACGTCACGGCAAGGGTAGGAACGCGGGCCAATGACTGTGACAGTCCGGACGGTTATATCTTCTCATTTTCCCGTGTACTATTCCTGTAGGTCAGCGCCCACCAGAAGAAGGATTTTTGACATGCCATCGCCAAGGAAGTCCGGACCCTGCGGTCCATGTGTAGGCAAAGCTGCATTTTCTATTAACATACCAGGTTATTATTAAAAATACATTTTCAGGAATACCCTTAATTCAAGATAAATGTAATTTTGCATTTAGTTTCAAAAATCTAATTCAATGGTGAGAGTAGATTTCTGGTATGTGTAAAAGAAACTTTAGGAAATTGTATTCTGTAGTGCCTGGAATGAAACTGATTCGGAACTGATTTGCCTCTCACAGCTGCTTGAGAAAATGAGTATGTACCATTGACTGACTTGTTAATGACAACCTTCATAGAAAAATGGCATAACCTCTACAGTAGGAAGGCAGGAATGTTTGGTCACTTAGAAGAGATTATCAAACTGGGAGAAAGGCAGAGTAGGTGGTAGATCGAAGGCCAGCTTTTACAGCTGTCCTGTTGACTGGGTAAAACCAAATGGGACTGTTAGGAACTGCCACTCTATCCTAGACGTTATGTAGCCAAACCCAGCAGGATCAGTTCTAACATTGGAAGAAGACAGCTCATCTCCAGAGCTCCTTCAGGTGGAGAAAGGTTAGGGACGTTTTGCTCGAGAGACTCATGGAAGTTTTATAGTAAACTGAAGAAGGATATTTAGGAAAAAGAGGATGAAGTTCTGCCAGACCTCTTGCGTGTGTGGAACTCTATCACTGGCATGTTCACATGATAAAAACTGTTGCTTCACCACCACATCCTCGAAACATTCCAGGACTTGGCATGCAAACGTATGAAAAGAAGAATTCATCAATTGACTGCCGGAAGTACCCCAGACTCCCACTAGCATCCTAAAACTGGATTGCTCTTCAAAGGTAAAATAGATGTCCTTACAGTACTTTCTACAGGGCCACATGAACACTATGGAAAATACCATGCAGTAACCCTGGCTGGAGAGAGACATGGTGCATCTAAAGACAGCATGAGTAACCAGGAGAAACTCTTGCAGCAGTTAGAAAAAAGTAGGACAAATAAATAATGTTTACCTCTGGAAGACTGAGACAAGGCCCCATAACTTCCCCATGATAGGCACATTCTAAGCAGCTAAGAAAATCATGTTTGTCACACACAAGGCTTTTTGCCATGCTTAAAATGGTTTAAGGGGGACTACATGGTAAAGGTACCCAGCATAGAGGAGTAAATGGCCATCTTCAGCTTCCAGTCTTGTTCTGGAGGTGGATTTTAAGAACCAAACAAATGACCAAATCTAAAGTTAAAACCTTGGAACAAGGTGAGGCAGCACATCTATTTCAGTGATGAAATAGCTGTGGTAGCTATGAAATCCAGCACTATCTCACTCAAGAGCTCTTGGCATCAAATCAACAGGCTGAGAAGTAGCTTGGCAACAGCATGTTTGACTTTCACTGACTACCTGGTGTCATCTTCTTGCCTTAACCCCTCTGAGAACTTAGAGTTCCAGAAAAGAGATTGTGCACTAAAGTAAAAACTTTGACCGGCGTGACCAATTTGACTTACCTAACTTCAAGCCATTACCTCCGATTCATTGGGACTAGGTCCCAATTATGCTCTATCTGAACAACCTATTGGTGCTTAGTGTTGTCTTGCTGATTTTTATCTCAAAAGGTTTAAAATTCATAAGTCTATTTGGGTTTCTCTTTTCTCCTTACAATTGTCTCTATGTTTCTAAATTGTTGGGAATTTTATTTAATAATGTAATTGATTATATAAATATGACATCTTCACCAGTGATTAATCCCCTATCTCCTTTCTGATGTCATCAGTGCTAAAAGAAAAAAAATAATGTTCTTATTCTTCGTATACATATTCATTAACATTAGCTGTAGGGATGGTGTGCTGCTTTCAACATCTAAATTAACCTGCATTAAGTGCTCAAAGAAACAGAGCTGTATATATTATTTTGGTAAAAATAATGTTGATAGTTGTAAATGTTGTAATTGATAAGAACATCAACATGATTATGAAACCGAGAAATAGTATTATCAGTGACTTTCCAAATTATGACCCTCATTACAACCCTGGTGGTCGGTGATAAAGTGGTGGTAATACCGCCAACAGGCTGGCGGTAACTACCGCCAAATTATGACCATGGCGGTGAGAACTCAGATAGACAGTCACTATACCACACCGACCGCCAGGGCGGACGCAACAGCCAAGACGGCGGTAGCCATCTACAGTCGAGCAGAAGTCAATGTTCTGCCCACCGTATTAAGACACAGGAAACAGCCATATTTTCTGGGGCAGTATCAACACCATCAAAAGCCTGGCAGAAACACTGCACAGAAGTGAAAGGACTCACCATTGGAGACACAGGGAAGAACCAGCAGTGATGGATGCTCAGTGGTGGTAGTGCTGCTGCTGCTGGTGGGGGTAGGCTCCAGCCCATCCACTGCAGCTTCAGATGGCTGATCACTGGTGGTGGTGCTGCTGCTCGTGGTGATAGAGGGAAGCTCCAGACCATCTCCTGCAGCCTCGGGCGGCTGCCTACTGGTGGTGGTAGTGCTGCTGGAGGTGGTGGGGGGAGGCTCAAGCCCATCCCCTGCAGCCTCGGATTGCTGCTCACTGGTAGTGCTGCTGCTGGTGGTGGTGGGGGGAAGATCCAGCCCATCCCCTGGAGCCTTGGATGGCTGCCCAATGATTGTGGCGGTGCTGCTGGTGGTGGTGGGGGAGGCTCCAGCCCATCCCCTGCAGCCCCGGATGGCTGTCCACTGCTGGTCGCGGTGCTGCTGGTGCTGCTGCTGCTGGTGATGGTAGAGGGGAGCTCCAGCCCATCCCCTGCAGCCTGGGGCGGCTTCCCACTGGTGGTGGCGGTGCTGCTGTTGGTGGTAGGGGAGGCTCCAGCCCATTCTCTGCAGCCTCAGATGGCTGCCCACTGGTGGTGGCGGTGCTGCTGGTACTGCTGCTGCTGGTGGGGGGGGAGCTCCAGCCCATCCCCTGCAGCCTCGGACGGCTGCCCACTGGTGGTGGCAGAGCTTCTGGTAGCAGTGGGGGGAGGCTTCAGCCCATCCCCTGCAGCCTTGGACAGCTGCACAACCATGGTTGGTGGTGGGGGCTCTGTCTGAGTCTCTGTACCAGGCCCCTTGCTCTTCCTGCCTTCTATTGCTGGCTCCTTGCCCTTCCTGGCAGCAGCTGGAGCTGGCTTCTAGCCCTTCCTGGCAGCAGCTGGGGCTGGCTCCTTGCCCTTCCTGGCAGCAGCTGAGTAGGCACCCTTTCCTTGAGGCTGCCTGGTGCAGGCTCCTTTATCCTCTGGGCATGAGCCCTGGATCCTTTCCCACCACGAGTGGGTGTGGAGATTACTGGGCCTGTGGCTTGGGTGGCTGAGGTGCTTGCCTGGATTTTTGCCACCCTGGCCAGATGTGGCGGGACAGAGGGGAGGGGTAGGGAAGAGGTCAATGGTGGATAGGAACAGTTTTTTAGGGACATTGGGGCTGGTAGAGGAAGAAGGTTTGGGAGTGGAGGAAGAGGGAGCGGTTGTAGAAGGTGTCTGTCTGCTGTGTTTGGGTGCGGTTGCATGGGCTGGATGCTGTTGTGAGGTGGATGGCTGTTGGGTGTCTGAGTGCTTGCGTTTGTGTACCTTGGGGGGGGGACAGACACAGTGGGAGAAGACAAAGGGGACGTGTGCATGGCTGTTGTGGAGGTGACTTCCAGTGATGTGTGTGTTCTGCTAGGTATGCTGGTGATGCTGGTAGTGGGTGAGGGTGTAGTGCATGCAGGTGTGAGTGTAGAAGGAACTGGGACGGAGGTGGAGGAGGAGGGGGAGACAGTGGAAATTGTGGATGTTGGTATGTCTGCATCTGGATGGTGTTTGTGTGAGTGCCTGTGGGATGAAGTGTGGTGCTTGTGTTAGACTGTGCCACCGTTGTGTGTTGTCTTGTGTGCATGCTCATCTGCCTGTGTGCTTGGGATAGGTTGGGGTTGAGGGGAATGGATTGGGAATAGGAAGTTGGAGGGTGGAAACAGGGACAATGGCTGCCATCAGAGAGGAGGCTCTATGTTGGGCTGCCAAGCCAGTGTGAATGCCCTCCAGGAATGCATTAGTCTGTTGCATCTGGGCTACCAGCCCATGGATGCCATTCACAATGGTTGACTGCCCTACAGAGATGGATCTCAGGAGGTCAATGGCCTCCTCACTCAGGGCAGCAGGGATAAGTGGGGCAGGGCCTGAGGTGCCTGGGGCAAAGGAGATGCACAACCTCCTGGGTGAGCGGGCACAGACAACTCAATTAAGGGCTTCTGGGAGGGCGGTGCTGGTACGGGGTGGCGGTTGTACCTGTAGCTGGGGTGGTCACTGAGGTGTCCGCCACCACCAGGGAGCTTCCATCGGAGGAGGTATCTGTGTCTCAACTGTCCCCTCCAGTCTCTGCCGTGGTGTTCCCCTTGCCCTCTATCTCACTGGTGCCCTCACTGTCGGTGGATTCTGCCTCCTGGGTCCTGTGGGATGTAGCTCTCTCTGTCACCGGTGCCTCTGCTCCTCTGCAAGATGATGCTAATGCACAGAAGGACACGGTGACAAAACAAAAAGGGGGGAAGAGACAAAGGATACACTGGGTCAATGGCTACACCAACACCACCGTTGGCGTACACAGCACCGTCACACACAGGGAACAGCCCTACGCACTATGCATTGCACTACCAGTTATAATGATAGCCACCAAGGCATGGGGAGGGGCACATACCACCAAATGCAGCCCACCTGGGACCCACACACCCCTGACCAGTTGTGGATGCCTACGAGCTAAGTAACAGGATTATCACTTCAGAACCCTGGCCAACATGGGGCCTATTCTGCAATGTCTGGCCTGGCCTAGGGGCACCCTCTGACACCCATTACCATGCATACGTTGTAATGATGAGCACTGTACTCACCCTCTTGTGGCTGCTGTGATGCCCTCAAGTACCCATCCAGCTCTGGATAGGCCACCGCCAGTATGCAGGCCATCAGGGGGGTCAGGGTTCAACGGGCACCCCTTCCTCATTGGGAGGCCATCCCCAGCTGGGCCTCCGCTGTCTTCCGTGCCCAGTGTCTCAGATCCTCCGACCGTTTCCAACAGTGGGTGCTCTGCCTGCTGTAGACCCCCAGGGTCCACACGTCCTTGGCAATGGAACACCATATACCCTTCTTTTGATGGGTGCTGACCTGCAGAGAAATATACAGGATATGGTATCAGTCAGACCGTCCTGTCTGTTACACTTATGACCCACTATACCCCTTCACATCACCATTTACACACACAAGACCCAGCACACAACCTGTATGCCCCCCAGGGGACATCCACCCACCCCCCTACATGAGGCCTTCACACATACCACTTCATACGTTCATGCCACATGCATTGAGCTCAAAGTGTACTCACCTATTTGTCTGGAGGCCCATACAGCAATCCGTACTGGGGTAGGACCCCATCCACCAGTCTCTCCAACTCCACCAAGGTGAAGGCAGGGGCCTCTTTCCCCAGTCACACAAGCCATGGTAGGTTCCAGACACAGGTCACAGCAGCACATGCAGTGTAGGTCCTCTCCTATGGAAGGTCAGGTAGCAGGTGAGTGATCAGATAGAAAATGACGGTCATGTCCACCGCGGTGCATACCGTCACCACCGGTGTACATAGCCATTGGCCATTGTACCCCATAGGGCCCAATGTTAACCAATGAGGAGTTGCAGGGCGGTTTCCGACCGCCTACCGTAACAGCGCACAAAGTCAGCAGAATTACCTCACTTCCACCTGTCCCTCCACACAGGAGAGGCGGACGCCATTTCAGGGGGGGCAGGCCCTAGATATTTGCTGCATCACTGGTGATTTGGCCATACTGTACAAATCACACTTACCCATTACAAGTTAACAGCATGCAAAGTTCTGTTGTAGCCCCATTGTTCAGTTTGTGACCGGCTCCTCACTCTTTTGCCCCATAGATTGCAACCACTGCGGATGAATAGGAGATGGAGACATACCTCCGTGTACAGACCCCTGGTGGACATGACAACAATGGAGGACAGGCATATTATCCTCACCTATAGAGTTGACAGGGCCACAATCACAGAGCTGTGTGACCAATTGGAGCCTGACCTGATATCTGCTATCCGTCAACCAGCTGGGATCCCCCCTCTTCTGCAAGTTCTATCAGTGCTCCATTTCTTGGCAACTGGTTCTTTCCAAATGACAGTGGGCTTGGCAGCAGGAATGTCACAGGCAATGTTCTCAATAGTGCTGACCAGAGTGTTGTCTGCACTGATTAAACACATGTGCAGCTACATTGTTTCCCCCAGGTGGAGGATTTGGCCACAGTGAAGGCTAACTTCTATGCAATGGGACATATCCCCTACATAATTGGGGCGATAGATGGAGATCATATTGCATTTGTCCCCCCCTCTGGCAAAATGAACAGGTGTTCACAAATCGAAAGAGTTTCCACTCAATAAGTGTACAGATGGTGTGCTTGGCGGACCAGTACATCTTCCATGCCAATGCTAAGTATCCTGGGTCGGTGCATGATGCCTTTATCCTGAAGAATAGCAGCTTCCCAAATGTGATGGCCCAACTACAGAGGTACCTGTTGTGGCTAATAGGTGATCCCTGGTTCCCACCCAGTATATGTTGGTGTATGGGTATGGTGTGGGCCATATAGGATAGTGTCCCTCGATATTTGCAAGTGACTCAGGTTACCCCAACCTATCATGGATACTGACCCCTGTGAGGAATGCCAGGACAAGGGCAGAAGACTGTTACCATGAGGCACATGGGCGAACAAGAAGGATAATCAAAAGGACCTTTGTCCTCCTGAAGGCCAGGTTCAGGTGCCTCCATCTAACTGGGGGATTCCTGTGCTACTCACCCAAAAGGGTCTGCCAGATAATTGTGGCATGCTGCATGTTGCACAACCCTGCCTTGAGACCCCATGTGCCTTTTCTGCAGGAGGAGGAGGCTGGAGATGGCCGTGTGGCAGCAGTGGACCCTGTGGACAGTAAGGATGAGGAGGCAGAGGATGAGGATGAAGACAACAGAACAACAGTGATACAATACTTCCAATGACACACAGGTAAGACAGTGTTACTTCACATTTCATTGTCATTATTTAGATTATCTTTGTCACTGGCATGCTGTTATTTCCCACTGCTATGCCCACTGACTGTATCCTTAGGAAACTCATTTTGCAGATGTTGGTGCCCCACTATCATTCCTGATGTGATCACTGCAGCAAAATACAGGTCTTTCCAATGTGAACATTACTGTGCAGTTGAATTGCAATGTTTGAACCTGGTTATACGAATACATACTTTAAAAAAATTGACGTACTCCATACTTGTACTTTGTTTCCAAGGGTGTTTATTGAAGTGCTAAGAAGAAGAGGGGCAAGTGCATTGGGATGGGTTGATGATGGAGGAACGTCCAGGGTACTGTACCAGTCTATTTGTAGCACAGGTGCATTGTCCAAGGGGACATAGGAAGGGGAGCAGTGGCAGTTCAAGGTGGACAGGGTGACTGTGCGGGAAACAAGGGTGCCAATCTCTCATTTCCTGGCGGGGGTCTTGGCAACAGTCTCTGGCTTCTGACTGGATCGCAGGGAACGTTTGTGGGTGGTTCACCTTCTGTAGGGGGAGGTGTGCTGGTGGCCTGTTGGTCCTGTGTCAGGGACTCCTATCCACTAGCAGCAGCGGAGGTGGAAGGCAGTTCAAATCAAATCAAATCAAATCATTAACATTTATAAAGCGCGCTACTCACCCGTGCGGGTCTCAAGGCGCTAGGGGGGAAAGGGGGGGTTATCGCTGCTCTCTCTGCCAAGTCTTTAGGAGTCTCCGGAAAGCGGAGTGGTCCTGGGTGGTCCTGAGGCTGGTGGGGAGGGAGTTCCAGGTCTTGGCCGCCAGGAAGGAGAAGGATCTCCCACCCGCCGTGGAGCGGCGGGTGCGAGGGACGGCAGCAAGTGCGAGGCCAGCGGAGCGGAGGGGGCGGGTGGGGACGTAGAAGCTGAGGCGTCTGTTGAGGTATTCCGGTCCCTTGTTGTGGAGGGCTTTGTGTGCGTGGGTGAGAAGACGGAAGGTGATCCTTTTGCTGACTGGGAGCCAATGCAGGTGTCTCAGGTGTGCGGAGATGTGGCTGTTGCGGGGTACGTCGAGGATGAGGCGGGCCGAGGCGTTTTGGATGCGTTGCAGGCGGTTTTGGAGTTTGGCGGTGGTCCCGGCGTAGAGGGTGTTGCCGTAGTCCAGGCGACTCGTGACAAGGGCGTGGGTCACGGTTTTTCTGGTGTCGGCGGGGATCCAGCGGAAGATCTTGCGGAGCATGCGGAGAGTGAGGAAGCAGGCGGAGGACACGGCGTTGACTTGCTTGGTCATGGTGAGAAGAGGGTCCAAGATGAAGCCGAGGTTGCGGGCGTGGTCTGCGGGGGTCGGTGCGGTGCCGAGGGCCGTGGGCCACCAGGAGTCGTCCCAGGCGGACGGGGTGTTGCCGAGGATGAGGACTTCCGTTTTTTCGGAGTTCAGCTTTAGGCGGCTGAGCCTCATCCAATCTGCGACGTCCTTCATACCCTCTTGTAGGTTGGTCTTGGCGCTGGCGGGGTCCTTGGTGAGGGAGAGTACAAGTTGGGTGTCGTCGGCGTAGGAGGTGATGATGATGTTGTGCTTGCGTACGATGTCGGCGAGGGGGCTCATGTAGACATTGAAGAGTGTCGGGCTGAGCGATGAGCCTTGAGGTACGCCGCAGATGATCTTGGTGGGTTCTGAGCGAAACGGAGGGAGGTAAACTCTTTGGGAGCGGTTAGCGAGGAAGGAGGCGATCCAGTCCAGGGCCTGGCCTTGGATCCCGGTGGAGCGTAGGCGGGTGATTAGGGTGCGGTGACAGACGGTGTCAAAGGCAGCCGAGAGGTCGAGGAGAATGAGGGCGACTGTTTCACCGTTGTCCATCAGGGTTCTGATGTCGTCTGTGACTGAGATGAGGGCGGTTTCCGTGCTGTGGTTGGTTCGGAATCCGGTTTGTGAGGGGTCGAGCAGGTTGTTGTCTTCCAGGAAGGTGGTCAGCTGTTTGTTGACGGTCTTTTCTATTACCTTGGCTGGGAAAGGTAGAAGAGAGATGGGGCGGAAGTTTTTCAGGTCGCTTGGGTCAGCCGTAGGTTTCTTTAGTAGGGCGTTGACTTCAGCGTGCTTCCAGCATTCGGGGAAGGTAGCAGAAGAAAAAGAAGAGTTGATGACGGTCTGGAGGTGCGGGGCGATGATGTCGTCGGCTTTGTTAAAGATGAAGTGCGGGCAGGGGTCCGAAGGGGCGCCGGAGTGGATAGAGTTCATGATGGATTTGGTTTCTTCCGTGTTGATGTGGGTCCAGTTGTTGAGGGTGATGTCCGGGGAAGCGGGTTCAGTGGTGTATGGTTGGGTCTGGTGTCCGAAGCTGTCGTGGAGGTCGCTGATCTTGCGATGGAAGAAAGTGGCGAGGGATTCGCACAAATCCTGTGAGGGCGTGACGGCGTTGGCGCTGGCGCTGGGGTTGGAGAACTCTTTGAGATGTCTGGCAAGTGGTAGGGGCCCACTGGTGTGAGACTGCCTCCCTCATTACGTTGGCCACATCTGCCAGCACCCTGGCTATGGAGACCAGGGCAGTGTTGCTGGCCTGCAAGTCCTCCATGATCCCCTGGTACTGTCCCTCCTGGAGCCACCTGTTCTCCTGCACGTTGTCCAGGATCTGGCCCAGCGTATCCTGGGAATGTTGGTATGCTCCTATGATCTCTACAAGTGCACCAGGAGAGTCGATTCCCTGGGCCTGTCCTCCCCCTGGCGCACAGCACTCCTCACAGTTTCCTTGTTGTCCTGTGCCTCTGTCCCCTGAACCGTGTGCCCACTGCCACTGACCCCAGGTCCCTGATTGTCTTGGGTATGAGGTGTGCCCTGGGGTCCCTGTAGTGGTGGACACACTGCTGATTGATGTGTCCTGGGGACAGAAGTGTGGGTAAGCTGGGTGGGTGCTATGGTGGTGTTTCCATATGGGGGAGGCTCTGTGGTGGTGTGTGACTTTGGCTGGGTCACCGACTGTCCAGAGGTCCCTGATGGATCGTTGGTCATCCAGATCCAGGCGACCAGAGTTGCTGTCATCACTGTGGGCCTCTTCAGTTGGGGGACTGGATGTTGCTGGCACCTCTTCTCGCTGACATTGGCTGGGATACCTATGGCGATGTAAATGCTGTGTTATTGTTTCTGTGTGTGACATATTGTGCATCCGTGGGTTGCCCTCTTTGTTTGTATTTGCCCTGACAGCTTTCACTTGCGTACATTGGTGTATGGTGGTATGATTAGTTCTCTCTAGTGTGCATGCTTTAGTGACAGGTGTCCATGAAGGGCTGTGAATGGTGTCCATGCATTGGTATGGCATGCAGGGCTTGGCATTGGATGAGTGAGTTGTGATGGTGAGGGCTGTGTGAGGTGGTGGGGTGATGGGAGTGAGGGTGGGGGTATGTGATGGCCTGCAGGTAGGGGGGTAGTAGTAGTATAGAGCTGACTTACCAGAGTCCAGTCCTCCTGCTATTCCGGCCAGGTCCTCAGGATGCATGATTGCCAAGAATTTCTCCTCCCATGTTGTTAGTTGTGGGGGAGGAGATGGAAGACCACTGTCAGTCCTCTGTACAGCGAGTTAGTGTCTTGCTGCAATGGAACATACCTCCCCCTGTAGGTCGTTCCACCTCTTCCCGATGTTGTCTCTTGTTCTGGGGTGCTGTCCCACGGTGTTGACCCTGTCCAAGATCCTCTGCCATAGCTACATCTTCCTAGCAATGGATATCTGCTACACCTGTGCTCCAAATAGCTGTGGCTCAACCCTGATGATTTCCTCCACCATGACCCTTAGCTCCTCCTCTGAGAATCTGGGGTGTCTTTGTGGTGCCATGGGTGTTGTGTGAGTTGTGTAGGTGAGGGTGTGTAGGGTGATGTGTTGGGGTGTGTGATGTGTGGTAGGTGGGTGGTGTATAGGTGTAGGTGGTGTGTGGCTCTGGTTTTGTCTGTGGTCTTGGTGTCTGTCTCTTGGCTTTTTTCATGTTCGTAAAGGGTTGTGGGTAATGTGTGTGTGTGTTTTATAGTGGTGTGGCCGTGGTGTGTGTATGGGTGTCAGGTGTGTGTTATTGAAATTGACCAATGTAGTGTTGTTTTGTATGTGTGTGTGTATTTTGAGTGTGTCAGTATGTACCCCCAATGGTTTACTGCGGTTGAATGTCCACTGTGGTGATTCGTGGGTCATAATGTAATGGGTGTAGTTCTGTTGGCATAGCAGTGTGGGTTTTGATACCGCCAGTTTATCACTGACCTTTGGTGTTGCATACTTGTGTCTGGAACTGAATAGTAACCGATTGGTGTGCGTGTCATAATGTGGTGAACGGATATCCACTGCGGCGGTGGTTTGTTGGCGGCAGTCAGCATGGCGTTAAGTGGGATTTACCGCCAATGTCATAATGAGGTCCTATGTCATCTGTGATTAGAATCTGAAGCATTTACAATACCTACTTATGCTCCAGGGCCACTTTTAGCATACAGCTATCCTGACAATGGATTAATACAGGAAAAGGCTTTTGTTTGGAAGCAGGGAAAGACAGCACAATGAGAGACTATTTGGCTCCATTTGAGTCCAACTGAGCCTTTTACCTTTATTGGCCTGTGATTACTGTGCTGGTGTACCCAAAACTGAAATCGAGACACACCCGAATATCACGTGGCCATCTGGTTAGTGATGCAGATGCTCAGAATTCAGCCCAGTATGAATAACACTAGATAAATCACTGCTCAATCATTCCTTTTCTTATGAAGCAAAGTACTTTAGTGTGCACTCATACTAATCACTATAGATGAAATGTAGCAGTACATATGGAAATCAGTAAAGCAGAAAGTGCCATCACAATGTCACCAAATTAGTAAAACTGTTCGATTTCTGAGTGTCAATGAAGGGGAACCAGCCACCTATATTCACCCACCCCAACACTCTGTGTGAGTCTCTTTTCCCTGCAAGGATCTACATCCTATGCCTTCATTCTTTGGTATGCAATGTTCATGGGTTACTGTAACTGACAGTGTCTTTACATCTCAACATGTTATTTATAGGGTGTCCTATAAGTCTGAGATGTATACTTATTAAGATCTTTCCCAATTTTGCATTATAAAAGTGGCTTTTATTTCTCCTTTATTTCCCAACTTGTCATATGTGCTGTATTGTCAGCACACATACAAACTAGGAAAGGTTTTAAGGTTAGTTTAGGCATTGAATTGTATTCTGCAAGAGTATTGGTTCAGTACAATACCTATTTCAGTCTCACCCAGACTTCTTTGCACTACGGTGCAAGGGTATGTGAGTGGTGCTTGGCAGCCAGGCTGTGCACCAGTGCTAGGGAGAGAGCAGGACAGTGACATATCTTGGTAGATATGGTGCTGTTCTTCTCTCTCCCTCTCATGCAACGCAGCACAGCTTTTTTGGTTGCTGTGTTGCGTTGCATGACATTTTAGTAAACACAACCCTTAGTGTGCACATTTCAGCAGGAGAACATGCGGGTGGTTCCACTGAAGGACAGAGATGCCTCTTTGACAGTGATATGTGTTCAAAATAACCCTTTCCATTGTCAGTGTCCCATTATTCCTCAAAATGCCTTTGGGTCTCTTCCAGACCCTGAGATTCCCACCCAAATGAATGGAGAATCAACCCCAGAACCCTGAGCCTAGCAGTACATGATTATCATGTAAGCAACACTAGTCCTTAGAAGGCATGAAAACAAAGCAAAACCAGGGCACTCCGGAAAGTAAGTCTACGATGCAAGGTAGATTGCAGAGTTCTTTATTCCTTTGTACTGAGAAAATTAAATCAATGTTCAGAGAAATTCACATCCTCATGTTTGGAAGAGTTCAGAAACAGCCAACACGTGTTTCGTCTGACCTCTCGCCGGTCCTAAGAGATAGGGAGAGTTAAACAAAACGCGTTGTTCGCCTGGTAACGCTGGTAATTATCCGACAGCGTTACCAGGCGAATTATGCCTCTTAGGACCGGCGAGAGGTCAGGTGTGGGCTTATCAGGGCCCATATACGTGACATATCATATATTTTCGGATGCCATACTCCATACAGGCCATACATCTTCAAAGACTACCATCTCCCTTTGTGATAAGTGACTTTTTTGGACACTGTTCTCTTCAACCATTCTCTTGCCTTGAAAAAGTCAGTGTGGACGAAGCACGACATAGGAGGTTTCTTTGTACACTTTCTGTGTTACGTGCATCTGATACCCATGGTGGTTGGGTATTTACACCAGGTTGACACCCTTGCCAGGGTTCGGCATTCTCTATACAAACTTTGTTGCTCTCTGTTTCAGATGTGCGATTTTGTTAGCATCAACCACCGTGTAGTAATTTTACTCTCCTTAGAAGGCATAATGGGACTTTTAAGCCACTTGGCCAATAAGTGGCATCACCTCACAATTTAAGTCTTGATTTGCCATTAAATTATTGATGTCTGCCAAACACTGTCAGTGTTCTCGCATGCCATGATCACAAAAAGTGTTACATGACACACATCTTGCCCATATACTCATTGCTTTAGAAGAATTCGTTTCAACTTATTGTAAGCCACATTACTGGGAGAGAGATTCAGCCATCCCTTTAACAAAATTGCAGCATATGTCCAGCAAAAAAAAATAAGCCTGCTACCATGCCATTAAACTGCCACACATGCCTGATTACAGCAAAGATGGTTTCTTTCTTTGTGATGAGGTGAATATGTGAATGAAATTCTTATAACTACCTCCAGGATATCCACCTGTGATGCTATGTAGATTTGACCATCATTTGACCATCAATTCCATCTTATTTTAGTGATAAAATTTTGTGTCCTGCTGCAGTTGCAAGGCGGCGCAGGTGTTTTCCCATACAGAAGTTGCTTTTCTCTTCACCAGTAGCACAGTCAGATAGTGCTGGAATATCGTATGTGGGATGCAGACTTAATAAGAGTTTACAAGGCTGAGACTTTTTTCACCAGAGGAATGCAGGAATCTATCTCAGAAGAAACATGGGAGCCTGGCCAGCTTCTATGGATGTTTTCATAGCAGATTAAGTATAGCCAGTGTTTAGCTTCATAAGAGAGGTGAGAGGTTTCTAGAACTCTCTTCTTGAGGTGTTTTAACGTATAAAAAACAGGGAGACTTGGTGTGTGAAACAGATGTGTTGCCCAGGATCTACTTTTGATCCCAATCAGGTCTCCTACCTGACTGATCTGAGGGCTCCTCCAGTCGCGCTGGCAAGGATGATGACTTTGACTCAATTGGTAAAGTATTTTAAATCTTGTTTATTTAGCGCATGTATACCTTGCTCTGTTGATGTGGTGCACATTTCTTTTTAAGTCTTGACCACTTGATATATGCATTTATCTTTGCATATACACATGTTATGCTGCACTTGAGCTAAATGCTTATTCTCATATAATTGTATGGTCTTTCTTTGATATTTAGTAAGTGGCTTAGTAAATTCATTATTCAGATTGAGTGCTGAATTCTTTTGGCATCATGTTCTCTTGGTTTAAGTGAAAGTAATACACTGCCCCTGAAGGGTAACATTTAATAATGGACTCCTTGGGTAAGGTTAAGAACAATGGTGGATTTGAAGTGAGAAGTCAGTTGTCTCTTGTATCCTAGTGTTTGATCAAGATGTTTCAGCCAGTCATGCATGCTGCTTGAGTCACAGTGGCTAAAAAGGCTTGCGAACATGGGGTGGTTTATTTGTGACTTACGATTTTCACCCAACTTCTTGTATTGTCTGTAAACAGTTTATACAGACATACTGCATCAAGATATGGTAAAATTAAACAGCATTGATGAAGATAATGCAGAGCTGGTGCAGCATGATTTTCATGTATGTTTTGTGTTCAAGCTTCCTGCAGTTGTCTTATACATAATTGTGTGTCTGGGTATGAAAATTACCCTCCATACTATTCCAGTGTGTATGGTCTGTCATAATATTAAAGGGCAATTTCAGTTTCAAATGTTCGTTCATTACCTTTGCCACATACCATTAGTGCCATCAGCCAAATACTTTCATTGCTAGTACAAACAAACTGCTCATGTACAGTGATCGCTCACAGACAGGCTGCTGCCTCCAGCCGAGACCTCCTCCCCCTCTCTGACTTACTTTGTCAAGGTCATCCATCTGCCTTTATACCTACGACAGTCCTGCTCTGACCTGGCATGTGCAGACTAAGTAGCAAGGCCTGCATCCTGGGGATTCCACATCAGTGAGTGTGTGCTAGCGTCATGCTGTCCAGGTGGATCCTCTGATTGACAATCATGTTGGCCTCCAAGCTGTAACCACCCATTATCCTCCTATGCCAAGTACGGGTGTATCATGTACAAAGATAATATTCAAGGTGTGGGCCGTATGTAAAACATTTTGGTCAGCAGATTCAGACTCATACACCTATATAACAAAACCACTGAGAAAATATGTATAATTACATTTTAAGGCCCATTATATTAACCATCTCTTATAGGTTAAGGTGGTACTGTTTGCTGCACCAGGTAGGGGAACCACAAACTAGCTTCCATATATTGCAGAATTCATCATGTGAAGCTTATAGCGTATCGTCTAGTGCAGTGTGTGTAGGGTATCTCTGGGGTTACCAGTGAGTCACAAGTGGCCCAGTGGATACAGTCAAAATGTGTAGGGACAATTTAAACACAAAAGGTGTGTATTATGCAATGTCAGTCCTGAGTGTTGGTGTTCATAAAATGTGCCTCTGAATGTACTGGTAGAATTCAGCAAAAATGACTCCAATGTCCCAAGTAGCAATCTTTCGAAGGCCAGTGCATAAATCTAGTGCACCCATATTTGTCTCAGTCATGTTTGAAAGATGGTTGTATGATGGATTCACAGATGGCGGAACCATGCATGTCTTAAGAACGTGGTCACAACAATGACAGTGTCTTTACCACGCATGCCTTTATCACGCATGCCTTTACAATACATTTTGTTGTGAAAGCATGATTGGTAAAGGACTGTGCATGGTAAATTGTCCCCTACCCCCTAACACCTGATACCATACTCTGCAATCCACCCCGCCCCAGCCCTTGAAACTACCCCTCCCACTCCCTGCCCTGAGCCCTACACCCCCCTGCCCGGAGCCCTAAAAATAACCCCACCTTACCCTTAAAACTACCTCAGCCCCCACCCCTGCCCTGATCCCTAAAACTTACCCAGCCCTGTTCCAAAAACTACCCTAACCCCCTCCCCTGAACCCTAAAACCTACCCCACACTGCCTTAAAAACGACCCCAACCCTCGCTATCGCCCTGAACCATAAAACCTACCATGCCCTGCCCTAAAAACTTCCCTGACCCTCCCCTGAACCCTAAAACCTACCCTGCCCTGACCTAAAAACTACCCCCTTCCTCCACCCTGAACCCTAAAACCTACCACACCCTGTCCTAAAAATAACCCAGACCCTCTGCCCCACTATGAACACTAAAACCAACCCTGACATGCCTAAAAACTATCATTACCCCCCTGCACGCCGCCCACAACCTGAACCCTAAAACCCATCCTGTTCTGTCCTAAAAACTATCACAACCCCTGCCCTCGCCCTAAACCCTAAAACCTACCCCACGCTGTCCTAGCAAATACCTTGACACCCTGCCCCGTCCTGAACCCTAAAACCTACCCTGCCTCCTCCTAAATACTTCCCCTACCCTGCCCTGAACCCTCAAACCTACCCTACCCTGTCCTAAAATTTACCCCGACCACTCCGTCCCTGCCCTGAACCCTAAAGCTACCCTGCCCTGTCCTTGAAACTACACTGGCCCCACAGCCCCCGACCCTGGACCCTAAAACCCACCCCACCCTGCCCTAAAAACTACCCTGACCCCCGCCTCCTCCCTGAATCCTATAACCTACACCGCCCTATCCAAAAAACTAGCCCAACCACTCCACTGCCACCCTGAACCCCAAAACCTACCCCACCCTGTTCTATAAACTACCCTGACCCCCTACCTCTGCTATGAACCCTGAAACCTACCCTTCTTTGACCTAAAAACTACTGTGAACCCTATAACCTACCCCACCCTGTCCTAAAATATACCCTGACACCCCACCCCTGCCCTGAACCCTAAAACCTACCCCACCCCATCCTAAAAAATACCCCGACCCCTGGCCCCTGCTCTCAACCCTAAAACCTAGCAAGCCCTGCACTGAAAACTACCCTGACCCATCCACCCTCAACCCTAAAACCTACCCCGCCATGTTCTGAACCACCCTCAGCCCCCCCAGCCCATCACCCAGCCACCACATTCCTCTCTCAGATGTTCCAGCTGTGTGCCTTAACCACGCATTTGCATGGTTCAGGCAAGCATGGTCGCGCTTCCGTGGTTACAGCTGCAGAGTAAAGGCCATTTCCCTTGAAAGACCGGTACAGGAATTCAGCAGATAAAGCCCTGTAAAGAGATTTGTCTGTCTCACAGAAACCAGGTTCCACAGTATGTTGTCATTCAGCCCTATTTTCCGTTGTTGTTGTTCTTTCTCAAAGAGGTGAGTCTAGGCTATCCTGACCACTTTCCAGTTGTTCAATTACCACTTAAAAAAATTACCCATCATCTTCATGGTATTTTGTTTGCAACTCATGGTGCTGCGATGTTCACAAATCCTGGTTTTCCACGATATTTTTACACCCCACCATAACCCCACATAATGTTTGGTTGGGACAATCCTTTCCAGCTAGGCTAACCACCCTACTTCCCTCCCAACCGGAGGCTTCCTTTTATAGGGAGAGGGAGGAGATGCTGAGGCAGAAAAAGAAGGGGGGAGAATCAGGTACATTGGGAGCAGAACACCATGGGCATGAACACTAGTAGCAAGTCCAAGGAACCACAACCAGGGACCAGCACACGCATGGAATTGTAACCAGTATGTGCTCAATAACACAGGCACTCAGGTGAGGGTCCTCAATAAAGGTCTAGGTGTTGTGTTCACTGCACACCTTGACATATTCTGCCTCCATTGTGAACTGGCAGAATACTTCATAAAACTAAAACTAAAAGTGTTTTATGAGAAATCTGAACCTTTTGAGAATACAGGCCCTAGACGAGACACAGGACTGAAAAATAAATCCACTTTTTGCCCGCAGGCCACCACCATACCAATTGATCTACTCACCTTTTAACATTTAACAGGCAGTATTCAATGAGATAGTGGGGATACAAGAGAAGGGCACCTACAACAATATGAGAAAAGAGGAAATTAAAGCATTGAAGGACCTACAATCAGATGATGCCAACACAAGGGGATGTGTGGTATTACAAGACAAGGAGGACAACAGGGCAGAGTCCAGACACCTCCTGGATGGTATGAAAAACCATAGAATCTTAGCCCAGGATCCCTCTCCAGAACTAAGAAACAGGATCAAGAATTTTGGAGAAGTGGCAGAATCAAAAGGTGACATCTAGAAGCAAGAAGCAGACTTTCTCTGCACTATGAATCCAACAAGACCGTATTTCTATACGCTCCCAAAGACTCATTAAAAAAGGATTCCACCACTGGGACAACCAATTGTTTCAGGAAAAGGCTACCTCCTTGTGCCACTTTCACAGTTTTGTGACTTTTTCCTAAAACCCTTGATTCAGGGCACCTCAGCTTATTTGAAGGACATCAACGATTTTCTAAACCTACTCATTGAAGTTTACTTTGATCTGGAGAACAATCTTTTGATGACCCTCGACATAGAGAGCCTGTACATTAGCCTTCTACAAGAGAAAACCATGATCATAGAGGAAACGAATCTTGGAGGAAACATAATGTGAATATAATACCCTAAATAATGGACTGTGCATGTTTGTGGTCCTGATGGAGAATTCTTTGAGATTGAAGGAACACTATATACAAACGTTCGCAACGTCAATGGGAAACACATTTGCCCCTAGTGTGGTGGGACTCTATGTGTTCAACTTTGAGAAAAAACGTATTTTAGGCACTAACAACCCCTGCAGAGGAAGAATAAAACTATGTAAACGATACATATATGTTATTTTGATCATCTGGGATGGTCAAACCATTTTCAAATGGATCAATGAATGAGATATTAATCTGAAAGTTACACATACAGTGGATGCCAGAACAATCGCTTTCCTGGATGTGACAATATTCACAGAGGATGGCAAACTACAAACAAAAACTTACCATAAGCCAACAGACAACAACACCCTACACAAATTTGACAGTTTCCACCCAAGAGCACTAAAGGGAGATTCTACCTGGGCTCAGAACTCTACTCCACTGGTTTTGGGAATTTTTTCACTTCACGCTACACACAAAGTAGGGCGAAGTACCCAAAATCCATCTTTCCCCATGGACCCGAGATCATTCACTCACACTTCTTCTAGCCACAACGGCAGCAAAAAAAGTGCTTCTCATAAGCATTCTGGAGTAAATTTTCTAATCAAGATGCTTCTAAATCTAGTCAAAAAGAGATTTTCGACTGGATTTTGTTCTCCAATTGATCCCTCAAATTGTTGTTAGTGTGTGCAACATTTTATTTCAAACGGGAAGGAAGAGACTCCATCTTCCTATTCCTGTCCAGCAGGCTCCCCTCGGGGCTTTGCCCATCTCCTGGTCACTTTTCATTTGGATTTTGTGGTGGAAGGATCACTCTCTTTGTCTCCTGGATATACCTTTGGATTTAAGGACTTTGGTGGTCATTGTGACTTCGCCGGTCTTTTCCCAAGAGCGCTAAAGCTGCTGCTGCCCAGACTACCAGTGCTGGCGGTCCAAAGGCGGACATATTTTGACATAGGTAGGATTTTGGCCCGTTTAAGGGCGGAAATCTGATTCTGTCTGCCTGGCCGATGGAGGAAGAGAGGAGGTTCCATCACTAGCACCGCCACGCCAACAAGACTCCGCCCGCCATATTACGATACATAATACGGCATGGCGGAGTCCTGTCGGCAGTGCAGAGCTGGCAGTGGAAAACGCCAGGACACATCCCCTCCCGGCCCACCACCTTGCCGGAAAAGTAGATCGTCTGAACAGGGAGGACGTTGTGTGAATGTGAGTGGTGTCTGCGGGTATTAATGAATGCGGGGGTGTCTGAGTGTGTGTGTGAGTGCGTGTATGTTTGTGTGAATGTGGGGGGAAGGGGTGTCTGTGTGTGTGTGTATGTGAGTGTGTGAATGTCTGTGCGAATGGAGGGGTATGGGGTATGTCTGAGTGCATGCATGGGAGTGAATGTGTATGTCTGAGTGCATGCATGCGAGTGAATGGGTGTATCTGAGTGAGTGTTTGGGTGCAAGTGTGTGGGGATGTATGTAAGGGAATGCATGGATGAGTGGGAGTGCAAGTATGTAGGTATGTGGTTATGTGGGGGAGTATCTGCAGGTGACAGGAATAGAGATTCCTGTCGCCGGGTCCATGACCACCAGCATTTTCGTGGCAGTGCAACCTCCATGAAAATGTTGGTGGTCTACAAAGTCGTAACCGATGGCGGTATTGTTGCTACTGCCTGCCAAGAGGTGCTCATAATGTTGCGGTCTTCACTGCCGGCCTGGCAGTAGACCGTCTGCCTCCACTGCCATGGAGATCAGGTGACCCCAATATCATAATGACCATATACCCACCTTTGTTTTTTGTGAAATAGCACAAGTAAGTTAAAAAACTATTGAATAAAAGAGTGTTGTTTTTTTGCCTGGGCATGTACCAGTATTTCTTTGTACTTTAATATGATTTTAAAATGAAATAGCCTGGAGCTTAAGGATGGGCCTAGTTATTATTTATCTTGCATTTAGTGAATTATTCACCTTTTGTAAAGAAAATAGTTGCACAGCTCAGTATCTTTTCTATATGTTTGTAACATTTGCAATATTATTTTACTATGTGGCCTGAATTTCTAAAGGGCCATCTAGCCAGTAGGCCCAGTACTAGTAATCATCAGTGCATGAAATACATGTTTCAGTGGTAAATGTGTTTTTAATCATCACGTAGGGCTGAGATGGCATTGGATTAACTTATGTGTATCAAGAAACTGGAACCTCATCAATTATCCCACACCCAGGATGCATCACCATAATATTATTTTGTATGTGGTAAACAATCAAATAAACTTTGACAATTTTCTCCATAATTGTAATAAAATGTGTATTCTTCCTTTTATCTTCCAAGCAACAAGTTCAAACAATATATTCAACAACATGCCAATATAGACCTTCTTTTGAAAGCATATGGCAGGTTCACCATTCGCCGTGAATCAATGTAAAAAATCTATACCCAATGCATTTTGGCCCAATGGCCTTCGTTGGGGGTTACTGTGATAAAAGAAACACTCATATCAGAATAAACTTTCTCTGGCCCTTAATCAAATTATACTTGTTGCATTGCCGCATGTAAAATTACTAAACATTGTTTAATGGAGTAAAATGATCTTGTTTCAACCACATCATAATGTGAAATCATTTAAACATGTGAGTAAGTGGTGACAAAAAATCCAACTCTTTGCATAATAAATAAACTTAATGAATAAACTGAAAAAATGTAATTGAGTGAGTAAATAATGTGCCCCCAAAATTACAAAAAGATGACTGTCAAAAACGCTGTTCGAAGGTCAAGCCCATGTCCATACCACCCATTCTAAAGCTGCTCAGCCAACAGCCATGTTTAAAAGCCTCTTAATTGTACCTCCTGAGATCAAATGAACCAAAACTTGTCAATCACTCGAAGAAAATTTTGATTTTTCTAGTAATTTAAGAAGGAAAGTCTTAATTTTATTTAAGACACGGAGGTGAATATTATGCTTATTTCTTGCTTTCAATTTGAATAGCAGCACAGTCAACAAACAAAAGAACACCAATCCCATAAAGGCCCGAAGAAAGATCTGGGCCAATGGGAAAAAATGCAGACTAGAATCGGCCAATCAGAGCCCAACATAACCAATATATACCTAGCTAAACCACGAGCAGTCCTCTTTTCCTGAGGGAGAAGTCTAGTTATAAGAAGAAAACATTGGGAAAATGGAACTATCAATCAGAATGGCCAAAACCAAAGAAAAACAGTCTTGAATGTGGTGAATCCAATTAAGAAGTTGATCGGGGAAGCAAAGCAGGCTTGAAGTGGAGATCTCTGAAAGGAAAGGTGTAACTTCAGAATTCCGTGAGATGGTTTCAGGAATAGGCCAATCTTCATGCGTTGTTTGCTGAAGAGGCAGCGGGTGCAACTGAAGGGTGGGAAGAGAAAATAATTAGTATGAGTTTTTGTGGTGGGATAATACTAGCCTCTGTGTCTTCAATAAAATGAAGACTGTCCTTCGTAAATTACTAGGAAAATCTACATTTTATGAAAAGACCAGGAGGCTCTTATTATGCTCCTTCAAAGCATATCAATCACCACCAAAGCAACTGAATCAATTGGTTTGCAATAGAAGCTTCAAAAAAGACCAATCTACAGATACTAGAATGTCCTCCATGCGAGATCCAGCCCAGAAAGCTTTAGAAGCCATAGCACCCCTGGAAGAATGAGCACCAGATTTGGAAGTATCAATCCCAGCCAGGTACATGACCCACTTGACCCAACGGGCTAAAGTAGGAGATGAAACCGGCTTGTGAGGTTTTTTGAAAGAGATGAGAAGTTGTGAGGCAGAGAACACTCTAAGATGTGCTGTCTTTCGTTCATATACTTTTAAACAATTTCCTACACATAATTTAGGTTTGGAAAATAAGGATAAAAAAATAAGAAATTTAAGTTTTGGTCCATCTGTAAATTTTAAAAAGGATACCTGTGGGTGTGAAATGACGACCGGAAATGTCTAACGCTTTGATGTCAGATAATGGTTTTATGAAAACAAAACATAACAACATTGTCAATTTGGCAGAAAGCATCCTAAGGGATAAAGATGTGTTGGCCACGAGAGCAACAGTTGTAAAACTACATTGACGTCCCATAATTCACTATATTTGCGAATAGGAGGATTAGAGAATTTTACTCCCTTTTAAAAATCGGCAAATAAGGAGATGTTCTCCGACTGGTTTTCCATTGACAAGGTCATGATTGAGAGAAATTACAGAACGGTAAAGATTAATGGTTCTGTAGGAGTTACCTGAACTTGCTTGGGCTGCAAGAAAGTTAACAATTAGAGAAATATCAGCTGAAAAGGGATCGCAAGATTTTCACACACAACCAGCTATGCCATAAAGACCAGGCTGATTTATAAGCCTTTGTGGTTACGGGAGCCATGCTTTAGAGATATAGGCCCTCATTACACCCCTGACGGTCAGTGTTAAAGCAGCGGTAATACCGCCAACAGGCCGGCGGAAAACAAAATGGGATAACGACCACGGCTGAAACCGCCATCATAGGCAGCCACTTCAACACTACGACCGTCAGGGCGGTAGCAACAAACAGCGCGGTGGTCACTGGCAACAGACAGGCGGAAGACAATGTACCGCCCACCGTATTACAAGGCACCAATCCACCAGCTTTTCTGGGGCGGTACCAACAAAATCAAAAGTAGGGCGGAAACAGTACACTGAAGGGGAACCACTCACCTTTCGACATTCAACGAAGAACCAGGACGCCATGGAGCCCAAACTGCAGGTCCTCCCCATGCTGATGTATCTGTTAATACACCAGGAATTTCAAAGAAGGCGGTGGCGACGACCACGGTGAGTACTGCACCTAGCACACAGAGGACAGGGGGAGAAAAAAGAGAGTGACACACACACACGCAACATGCAACACCCCCACCCTCACCCACAACACCATACACACAAAAACATGCAGCAACATCACATTTTCACCCCATAAACCCCTGGAAGAACACCATGACAAAAGGATTAGTCAAATCTGTGATATTTAGAAAATGCATTTAAAGGTAACAATTGTAAACCACAGTTCATACAAATATTTCCAATATGTACAGAGGGTCGTACACTGTCCATTGCAAATGTCCATTGACCAGTGGCCCAAAAAATCATGGGCCAAGCCCACACTTGACTCCTGCCTCAAAACGGAGAGAACACTGCAGGAGCATCAGGTCAAAAAAACAGAGGCACCTCAGGGGAAAGGGGAGGGGGTCACCTCAGCCAGAGAATGGTACTTCGCCACTGCTCCAGGAGGAGGCAACATGCCCACAGCGATGTCCTGGGGAGTGCAAAGCCACAGTCTCTCAAGTTTCTCCAGTGGGTGGTTTGCCCACTGCTTGGTCCTGGGGAGTGCAAAGCCACAGTCTCTCAAGCCTCTCCAGTGGGTGGTTTGCCCACTGCGTGGTCCTGGGGAGTGCAAAGCCATAGTCTCTCAAGTCTCTCCAGTGGGTGGTTTGCCCACTGCGTGGTCCTGGGGAGTGCGAAGCCACAGTCTCTCAAGTGTCTCCTGTGGGTGGTTTGCCCACTGCGTGGTCCTGGGGAGTGCAAAGCCACAGTCTCTCAAGTCTCTCCAGTGGGTGGTTTGCCCACTGCTTGGTCCTGGGGAGTGCAAACCCACAGTCTCTCTAGTGGGTGGTTTGCCCACTGCTTGGTCCGGGGGAGTGCAAAGCCACAGTCTCTTTAATGGGTGGTTTGCCCACTGCTTGGTCCTGGGGGTGCAAAGGCACAGCCTCTCTAGTGGATGCCTTCTCCACTGGTTCTGGAGGGGGACTTGTGCCCAGTCTGCTTCATCCTGCCAAGGAAAGTGATAGTGGATGCATATCTCCACTGATTCTGGAGGGGGTCTTGTGCCCAGTCTGCTTCATCCTACCAAGTAGAGTGATGGTGGATGCATAGCTCCACTGGTTCTGGAGGGGGTCTTGTGCCCAGTCTGCTTCATCCTGCCAAGGATAAGGGGAGTGGATGCATATCTCCACCGGTTCTGGAGAGGGGTTTGTGCCCAGTAAAGCTGCACCTGGGGTGTGGCTGTTCCCACTCCTTCACCTGTGTGTTTGAGGTACAAGTTGTGCCGGAAACAGGTAGCATGATACTCCATGGAGGCAGAGCCATATTCCATCCTGTGGCGACTTAGGCTGCAAGCTGCTGGTAGCGCCAGTGCTGGTGGTGGTGCTTCAAGTGGTGGGTGCAGGGTCCAGGCCGTCTCCTGCAGCCTTGGACGGCTGCCCACTGGGGATGCTGCTGGTGTCCGATGTAGTAGCAATGACTGGGCATGTGGCGGTGCATATGGCAGTGCAGGTGGCGGTGTCTGCGGCGGAGATGCTGCCGGTGATGCCCGTGGTGCAGGTGCTGGTAGTAGTGGAGGGAGACACCAGGCAGTCTCCAGTAGCCTCGGACAGCTGCCCACTGGGAATGATGCTGCCGACTGTCGTTGTGGCAGCGGCGGTGCAGGGGCCGGTACAGGTGGTGGTGCAGGTGGCGGTGCAGATGGCAGTGCAGGTGGCGGTGCTTGCGGCGGTGCTTACCACAGTAGAGGTTGCTGGCCTGTCAGAAATGATGGTGCTCACCGGTCCCTCACCTGGAGGCTACTAGCCCTGGAGTGCCTTGCCTTTGCTCTTTTTTTCCCTTCCCCACCTTGGTAGACGCTGCTGGGACCTTGGCACTCTCCTCTTGTTTTTTGGATGAGGCGTTGCTGGGTGGGCCCTGTGTATTGTCTGTAACCTTGGCAGGTGGCGGAATTGGTTGGTCTTTCGCATTGGTAGGTGGCACACTGCCAGCCCTGACGGGTGCCCCCTTCAATCCCCTCAGACTTGCAGGGACCACAGCGGACGCCAAGTTGGTGGCTAAGGTGCTGGCCTGTAATCTCGACACCCTGGCCCTAGGGGAAAGACGGGGGAGGGAGGTTTAGGGAAGAGGACAAAGTTTGCCAGGAAACGTTTTTTAGACACACTGGGACGGGAAGATGGAGGGGGTTTGGGAGTGGAGGAAGAAGTAGTAGTTGCAGGAGGTGTACGTCTGCTGAGTTTGGGTGAAGGTGCATGGGCTAGAGGCTGTTGTGAGGTGAATGGCTGTTGAGTGGGTGTGTGCCTGCGTTTGTGTACTTTGGGAGGAGGGCTCACAGACACACTGGGAGAGGACAGAGGGAACGTGTGCATGGTTGTGGGGGTGGTGATTGCTCATGAGGGGTGTGTTGTGATGGGCGTGCTGGTGATGGAGGTAGTGGCTGAAGATGTAGTGCATGCAGGTGTGAGTGGAGACGCTACTGGGAGGGAGGTGAATGAAGAGGAGGAGGGGGACACAGTGGAGGAAGTGGATGTTGGTATGTCTGCATGGGTTTGGTGCTCGTGTGAGTACCTGTGTGAGGATGTGTGGTGCTTATCTTTTCCTGAGCCACTTTGTGTGTTGATGTGTGTGCATGCTGGTCTGAAGGTGTGCTTGGGATTGGGTGAGGTACAGGGTATTGGGTCTGGGTAGTGGAAGTTGGAGGGGGGAGGCTAGACACAGGGACAATGGTTGCCATAAGTGCTGAGGCCAGAGCCTGAAATGCTCTCTATTGGGCCGCCACGCCAGAATGAATGCCCTCCAGGTATGCATTTGTTTGTTGCAAATGCCTCTCGACACCCTGGATGGCATTTAGGATGGTTGACTGTCCAGCAGTGAGGGATCTCAGGAGGTCAATAGCCTCCTCACTGAGGGCAGCAGGGCTGTCTGGGACAAGGCCTGAGGTGCCTGGGGCGACGGAGAGGCCCTCCCTCCTGGGTGAGCGGCCACAGGAAACACGCTGAGGAGCTGCTGGGAGGGCAGTGCTGATAGGGGGGTGGAAGCTGTACCTGTTGTTGGGGTGGGCACAGAGGTGTCCGCCACCGCCAGGGAGCTTCCATCAGAGGAGGAATCACTGTCACAGGTATCCTCTCCTGTCCCCGTCGTGGAGCTCCCCTCGCCCTCCGTCCCACTGGTGCCTTCACCCTCAGTGGATTCACCTTCAAAGGCCATGTGGGATGCAGCTCCCTCCATCGCCGGTGCCTCTGCTCCTCCGCCAGATGATGCTAATGCACACAAGGACAGGGTGACAAAACAAAAAGGGGCAGGAGAGACAGAGGATACACTTGGTCAATGCCAGCAACACCACTACCGTTGGCGGACACAATACACACAATGAGCTGCCCTATGCACTAGGCCATGCCCAACCAGTCACTAAGGTAGTCACCAGCCCATGGTGTACAATGCCTAACATCAGCATCTGCACACCTGACACCCACAGGACCCTGCCCAGTAGTAGTTGCCCATTTGTACCATTGGGGTAGGAGTGCTTCAGAGCCTGCACACAAGGGACCTACCCTGCCATGATCGCCCTGGCCTAGGGGCACACACCGCCCACATCCCCCACCCAGCTACCTCCTAAAGCACGCTAAATCAGCTTTCCGAATCACCCCCTTGGGGCTGCTGTGATGCCCTGTCCACCCAACTCGGGGTAGGCCACTACCAGGATACGGAACATCAGGAGGGTCATGGTGCGACGAGCACCCCTTCCACTTTGGGATGCCAGCCCCAGCTGGGCCTCTGACGTCTTCTTGGTCCAGCGGCGCAGGTCCTCACATCTCTTGCGGCAGTGGGTGCTCCGCCTGTGATAGACCCCCAGGGTCCGCACCTCCTTTGCGATGGCACACCAAATACCCTTTTTCTGGTGGGCACTGACCTAGCTAGAAAAGACAGTGGAAAATGTAATTACTCACCCATCCGGACCGGCATACTCATTGCACCCCAGCTCCCACCCATGCTCTGGAACACATACACTGACCACCTCTCATGCAGCACTCAGGCCAGGATTCCTCAGCAACCCCCAACATGTGGCTTACATACACACCACTTAAAACATGCATTGCCCACATATCATGCTCTCAGTGAACTCACCTGTTTGTCTGGAGGACCGTAGAGTAACGTGTACTGAGGAAGGACCCCATCCACAAGTTTCTCCAAGTCCTCCGTAGTGAAGGCAGGGGCCTTTTCCCCAGACACTGTAGACATTGTCGCTTCCAGACACAGGTCACAGCAGCACTTGCAGTGTAGGTCCTCTCTTGTTGAAGATCAGGTAGCAACTGAGTGAATAGCTAGAAAACGTCAGTGACGTCCGTGGTGGTGCGTATCGTCACCACTGGCGTACATCGCCATTGGCTCCTGGGACCCATAGAGCCGAATGATAACCAATGCGAGGTTGCGCGGTGGACATTGTCCGCCTACCGCTACAGCGCACAACGCCAGCACACTTACCTCATTTCCTCTTGTCCCTCCTCACCGGTCAGGCAGCCACCATTTCAGGGGGGCACATGGCATGGCAACTAACTGCGTCACAGCACATATTGGCACTTCTACTGACTGTCAACTTCACACACTGCTTCTGTGACATACATTCACAAACAGTTGTGCCATCTCTGTGGAAATATGACCTTCTGCTCACTGTTTTCCTCCATAGGCTACAACCTCTAAGGCAGATGATGAGATGGCGGCATCCTCCAGTGTACAGATCCCCGGTGGACCTGGCGACAATGGACGTCAGACACATTATCATCACATACAGACTTGATCGTGCCACAATCCAAGAACTGTGTGCCCAATTGGAGCCAGACCTGATATCAGCTATTCGTCAGGCCACAGAAATCTCCCCTCTAGTGCAGGTTCTGCCAGTGCTCCATTTCCTGGCAAGTGGTTCCTTTCAAACAACAGTGGCCATGGCAACAGAGATGTCTCAGCCAATGTTCTCTAACGTGTTAACCAGAGTGTTGTCGGCCCTGCTGAAACACATGCCTAGCTACTTTGTCTTTCCCCAAGTTGAGGATTTGGCCACAGTGAAAGCTGACTTTTATGCCCTGGGACATATCCCCAACATCATTGGTGCCATTGATGGTACACACATGGCATTTGTCCCCCCGCAGAAATGAACAGGTCTACAGGAATAGAAAAAGCTATCATTCAATGAATGCACAAATGGTGTGTTTGGCGGACCAGCACATCTCCCATGTGAATGCCAAATATCCTGGCTCAGTGCATGACGCCTATGTCTTGAGGAATAGCAGCATCCCTTATGTGATGGGCCAACTCCAGAGGCACCGGGTGTGGCTATTATTTGAGGCCAACGTCCCCACACAGTATAAGTTGGGGTCTGAGTATGGGTGTGAGAAAACAGGGCTGATTGCAGAGGCCCCCTAACTTTTTGCCCCCATTTTCCACCTTTTGCTGGTGTTTTCCTGACTCTGATGGTGCCCTGGGTACTGCTAACCAGTCCCAGGGCCTGTGCTCTGTGTAAAATGGATATGCAAATTAGGCTAATTATAATTGGCTAAGTTAACCTACCTATAAGTCCCTAGTATATGGTAGGGCATGTAGGTTTAGGGACCACAGCATAGGTAGTGCACCCATAGGTGCACTGCTGAGGTGCCCTGTGTCATTTTAAAGGCAGGCCTGCCTTGCTGGCTGCTTTTAAATTAAAGTTATATGCAAATTCGACTTTGGAATTAAAAGTAGTTCCAAAGTCTCAAACTGCCTTATTTTTACATATAAGTAACCCTTAAGATGTGCCCTATGTGCCCCTAGGGCTGGGTGCCATGTAACTATAAGCAGGGACTTTATAAAAATAGTTTTATAAGCCCTGGTGAGGTAAAAACAGCCAAATCCGTTTTTCCCTCATTGTAGTAAATGGCCTTCATAGGCTAGAATGGGGAGACTTTATTTTATTTTTTAAAGTCTCCTTAAATTATGCATACCAAGAATCTGGTATCAAATTAATTGTTGTAATAAATCCGACAACTTCCAGTTGTTGGATTTAATATAACTTGTTCAGTTAAGAGTTTTAAACTTTACCTGAAAAGTTGCCCATTTCAGCCCTGCATTCTTTTTGCTGCTGTGCTCTGATTGGCCAGCTCTAGTAGCTTGGCCAAGCTGCCTTGATAAGGTGTGAAGTGGCCTGGCTTCACACAAAGGAATGTGCCTGTGGGAGGGAATCTCCCCTCAGCAGATGGTGAGGCAGGAAGGGGGAGGGCTGCCAAACTGGTCTTCAAAGGCAGAGAAGGACATTTGGAGCAACCAGCAACATCCCCACATCCTGCAACCCCAGACAACTAGGTGCCCCCTTGATTAGATTAGGAGAGGGCAGGAGAGGGGTGTGTTTATGAATTTTAGCCACACCAGTGGGTGGGCTCAGCCAGATGTAACCTCCAAACATCAGATTCAGCCATGATGGATTTTTAGAGAATGTTGCCTCCTGGGATTTATTTTTGCCACACTTCCCAGGAAGTGGTCATCACAGGGGGAAGGACCCTGCACCTGATTGGAGAACCAGGACCCCCCTGCTTTTCACCCAGGAGCAAGGATAAAACTGGCAGACCTGCACCCACACCTCAGTTCCCTACCACATCCAACAAGGAAGAACAACAGAAGAAGAAGGACTGCCCTGCTGGACCCCTGGCCTGCACCTGGAACCTGCACTCAGAAGGACTGCACCAGCTGCACACTTGGGCTTCACCACAAGAAGGACTTTGCCTGGCTTCAACTGGTTCAAGGAGGGACTCCCTGTTTGCTACAGGTGAACAATTGCTATCCAGAGTCCCCTGCACCAACTCCTGAAGAAAGCGACCAGCTGACCACTGTCCAGTGGCCAAAAAGGAGTTTGCACCAGGTGCATTCTGGGAGCTGTAGTCCGCACCCCCCCCAAGGACCATCTCAAACTTCTGGACCCTTGGGGTGAGCTGTGGACCCCAAAAGAACCTTAAAAGAACATCTAGGAGAAGCCCCAGAAGTTTGGAGAAGTTTGGACAACTTTTGTAAAAAAGCTCCATAGAGGGACCGACCCGCCACGGCAAATCTAGCCGGCTTGCCTCAACCGTGACCCGACCTGATTTGCTGGTTCGTCCCGGTAAAGAAAATCTCAGAAAAAGAGACTAAGTCCGAAGGTAAAAAGTTGACCGGGACCTCCCAGCCAGCGTATCCGAGAAGGGCTCCATGGATGTCGGATCAAGATCCAGGTTTATCCCAGTCGAAGGATTTTCACCTCGAAAAAATGACTAAGTCTGAAGGTAAAAATCTCCACCGAGGATTCCAGCATCGCGTATCCGGAGAAGGGCTCCAGGAGGTCGGATTGGACTGGCAGGTTCGTCCCGCTGAAGAAAATCTAAGTGTGAAGGTAACATTTTAACCGAGGCCTCCCGCGGCCTGTAGCCGAGCAGGGCTCCATTGCGGTCGGCCTGAAACTTTGACTTTGCCCCGGTTGAGCTGCAACCAGATGACCCGATTGGCGCTTTTTGTTTCTAGGCGCTAAAAAAATAATAATTCTTTAAAAATTCATATCTCCGGTTCCCCTTATCCGATTTTATTCGTTTTGGTGTCATTTTAAAGATAATCCATTTTTATAAATTGGTTTTGGATTTTTAAACTGTTTCCTGTGTTGTATTTAATTACTGTTTTGTGATATTTGAATGCTTTACACTCTGTCTCCTAAGTTAAGCCTTGACGCTCGTTGCCAAGCTACCAAGGGTTGACCTGGGGTTAATTTACTGAGACCTAACTGGACCTTAGTGGAGGTTAGTGGCCTATTGCTAAGTGTAGGTACCTACCTGCCCTTACCAATAACCCATTTTCCAACAATGGGGTTGTCCCTAAGGGTTGGTGTGTCTCTAACAGTTGTCCCTCGATATTTATAGGGGACTCAGGTTACCCCAACCGCTCATGGCTACTGACCGCAGAGAGGAATCCCAGGACAAGGGCAGAGGAACGTTACACTGAGGCACATGGGTGTAAAGGAGGATTATTGAGAGAACCTTCGGCCTCCTGAAGGCCAGGTTCCTGTGCCTCCATCTGACTGGTAGATCCCTGAACTACTCACCCAAAAAGGTGTGCCAGATCATTGTTGCATGCTGTATGTTGCACAACCTGGCCTTGAGACGCCAGGTGCCTTTTCTGTAGGAGGATGAGCCTGGAGATGGTCTTGTGGCAGCTGTGGAACCTGCGGACAGTGAGGAAGAGGAGGCAGATGAAGAAGATGTGGACAACAGAACAAACATTATACAGCAGTACTTCCAGTGACACACAGGTAAGAGACTGTAACTCAACTTCACATTTCAGTATAATTTTGGACACTGTGCATTGCAGCCTCTAACCCTCTGTCTATGGACGCTGACTGTTCCCTTTGGATTCCCTTTTTTCAGATCTGTGTACCCCATTTTGGCTCCTGTTATATGGGCTGCTGCCCACAAACTGTCATAGTGTGGTATAATTCACTGAACATAGATGTTGCAATGCTTTGAGAATGATGTAAGAATACATCTTTCCAATCATTACACTGACTCCAGTATGGTTTATATTTCAAGGGTGTTTGTTTTTTGTGCTAAATAGTATGGGGGTAAGTGCAAGGGGCTATGGTGATGGTGGAGGAAGGTCCAGGGTAGAGTCCAGTCTCTCACAGGTGCATTGTCCAATGGGGCATAGGAAGGGGAGTAATGGCAGTTCTAGGTGGACAGGTGACAGACTGGGACAGAAGGGTGACAATCAGGAGAGTCCTTTTTCCTGGCGGGGGTCTTGGCAATGTTCTCTGTCTTCTGCCTGGATCGCAGGGACTGTTTGTGAGGTGGTTCTCCTTCTGCAGGGGGTGGGGTGCTGGTGGCCTGCTGGTCCTGTGGTGGGGCCTCCTGTCCACTAGTGCCGGTGGAGGTGGAAGGCTGTTCCTCCATTTGGCTAGTGTCAGGATCCATTTGTTGTGCCACTGCCTCCCTCATGGTCTTGCCCATGTCAGCCAGCACCCCTGCAGTGGTGACCAGGAAGGTGTGGATTTCTGTGAGGTCCTCCCTGATCCCCAGGTACTGTCCCTCCTGCAGCCGCTGGGTCTCCTGTAACTTGGCCAGTACCATGCCCATGGTGTCCTGGGATGGTGGCATGCTCCCATGATGTCTGAGAGTGCCTCATGGAGGGTCGTTCCCTGGGCCTGTCCTCCCCCTGTTGCACAGCAGACCTCCCAGCTTCCCTGTTGTCCTGTGCCTTGTCCTGTGCCTCTGTCCCCTGAACCGTGTGCCCACTGCCACTGACCTCAGGTTCTTGATCTTCCTGGGTTTGTGGGGTTGCCTGGGGTCCCTGTAGTGGTGGACACACTGCTGATTGACGTGTCCTGGGAACAGAGGTATGGGCCCGCTGGGTGGGTGCTGTGCTGGTGTTTCCTGAGGGGGGAGGCTCTGTGGTGGTTTGTGACTGTGGCATGGTAACCGACTGTCCAGAGGTCCCTGATGGCCCAGGTTGGTGTTCGTGATCCAGGCGCGCAGAGCTGCTGTCATCACTGTGGGCCTCTTCTAGGGGGGGCTGTATGTAGCTGCCACCTCTTATAGGGTGACATTGGGTAGGGGTCCTGTTGGGATCCAAATGCATTGTTATTGTATCTGTGTGTGCCATCTTGTGCAATGGGTGTGTTTCCTTGTATAATTGTGCTTTCACTGTCGCTTGTTTGAGTGGTGATTATATGGGCTGGGTAGATCTACATAGTGTGCATGCTGTGGTGATGGGTGTCCATGCAGGTCTGTGATGGGTGTCCATGCATTGGTGTGGCATGCAGGGCTTTGCATTGGGATGGGTGGGTTGTGATAGTGGGTTATGTGTGAGGTGGTGGAGTGATGGGGTGAGGGTAGGGGTAGCAGTTATTGATAGCATGCAGGTAGGGTGGGGTATATAATAGTAAAGATTTGACTTACCAGAGTCCAGTCCTCCTGCTATTCCTGCAAGGCCCTCAGGATGCATGATTGCCAAGACTTGCTCCTCCCATGTTGTTAGTTGTGGGGGAGGAGATGGGGGTCCGCCGCCAGTCCTCTGTACAGCAATCTGGTGCCTGGAAACCACGGAACGCACCTTCCCACGTAGATTGTTCCACCTCTTTCGGATGTCATTCCTGGTTCTTGGGTGCTGTCCCACGGCGTTGACCCTGTCCACGATCCTCCCCCATAGCTCCATCTTCCTTGCAATGGATGTCTGCTGCACGTGTGATCCGAATAGCTGTGGCTTCACCCGGATGATTTCCTCCACCATGACCCTTAGTTCCTCCTCAGAAAACGTGGGATGTCTTTGGGGTGCCATGGATGTGGTGTGAGTGATATGTGTGTGGATGTGTGAGGTGAAATGTGGGGTGATGTGTTGGGGTGTATACTGTGATGTGCGTGGATGGTGTATGGGTGATGGTGTTCTGTGCCTCAGATTGAGTGGGTGCTCTTTGCTTGTCTCTCTGTGCTTGGTCACTTTTTTTTCATTGTAAGGGGTTGTGGGTAATGTGGGTGTGTGACTGTGTGGATGTAGTGGGTGTATTTGTGTCAGGTGTGTGTAGTTTGAATTGTCTAATGGGGTGTAGTTTTGTAGGTGTGTGTTTATTTTGAGCGCAGCGGTATATACCGCCAATGGCTTACCGCGGTTGAAAGACCACCGCTTTGATTCATGGGTCGTGATACTGTGGGCGTATTACTGTTGGCGTAATGGAGTGCGTTTTGCTATCACCAATTTATCACTGAACCTTTGGTGTGGCGGACTTGTGTGGGTCATAATACCCGTGGCGGATTATCACCGCAGTCACGGTATCTTGGCAGCCATCAGCACGGCAGTTAGCAGCATTTAACGCCAGGGTTGTTATGAGGGCCATAATCTGAAGCTTCCTTTGAAATTGTTGAACAAGGTTGGGAAGGCCTGATGTCTTCCAAGCCGAGAGGGTGAGAGAATTGTTGAGAATTAGATTCTGGGAACAAGGGGAGAACTATCGGGAAGTCTGTGATTAGCTGCAGAAGAGGGGGATACCATACCTGAGATTGCCATAGGGGAACTCCGAATATGAGCGAGGCTTGTTGACGTCCGACCTGGGAGAGAACTCTGTTGATCATTAGGAAAGGTGGAAATACATAATTGATTGATTGAGACTAATCTTGCTGGTCTCCAACTGAAGAACTGAGGTAATTTTGCATTTAGACGTGATGCGAATAGATCTATGTGTAAGGGCCCCCATTTGTGAAGTAGAGTTTAGAAACCCTGAAGGGTGGAGCTTCCAATCGCTGGAATCGGTCAGAAAATGTGAAGTCCAATCAGCCACTCGATTGAGGTTTTCCCGGCAAGTATTCTGCCCAAACTGAAAGTTTTTGGCGTAGACAAAATTCCCAAAAACATTTGGCTAGCTCCGCCATAGGTTTGGACTTTGTACCTCCCAAATGGGTGATGTAATGAACTGGCGACAGGTTGTCCGTGCAGAGGAGAATAGTACATTGGACTTTGTTCTTTGCGAGGCTTTTGAGTGAGAAGGAGACCGCAGGCATCTCTAAACAGTTGATGTTCAATGAAGACTCCTGTGGAGACCATGTACCTCCAGTCGATATTTGACCACATCGTGCGCCCCAACAGGTCTGACTTCCATATGATTCTAACACAAGATCTGGGGCTGATGCAAAGATAGACCTGCCGTTTCAAGCGTCGAGGTGATCCAACCACCATTGAAGTTCTATATGGGATTTGTGAGCTAGGAGGATAGAATCTGAATAAGCAAGACCCTTGCGAAGATGTTGAATCTTTAGTCTCTGGAGAGCACGATAATGGAGAGGGCCGGGGAAAATCACTTGAATTGAGGAGGAGAGTAGACCTACAATCCTTGCAAGAAACCTGAGGGAAATAGAAGGGAGGAGTAAAGAGCGGGTTATTTCTGATTTTATGGCTTTGATTTTTGATTCGGGTAACTGGAGAGAAGCTTCTACGGAATTTATAAGAAAGCCGAGGGACTCCAATTTTTGAGACGGGACGAGGACTGATTTTTCCCTGTTTATAAGAAAACCCAAATCTGTGAGAAAGGAACAAGTCAGATGCATTTGGGAAAGAAGGAATTGAAGATTCTGAACTATTAACAGAATGTCATCTAAATAAATGATGAGACGTATACCCAGAGTCCTGAGATAGGAAACCACGGGTTTCATTAACTTGGTAAAACACCAAGGAGCTGAAGAGAGACCAAAAGAGAGGGAGGAAAACTGGTACATTGAACCTTGCCATTGGAATTGAATAAATTTTCTGTGGTCTGGGTGAATAACGATGGTGAGTTAAGCATCTTGGAGATAAACTACAAAACGGTTGAAATCTCGGAGATTTATGACCGGTCTCATCTTTTTGTTTTTCTTGAGAACTAAGAAGATGGAGCTTAGAAATCCAAAGGGGTGTAATAGAGTGCGTTGAATTGCATGTTTTTGAAGGAGAGACTGAACCTCTTGGGATACTAGAGAAGTTATTTCTGCCAAGAATTTTAAAGGAAGGGGAATTTATGTTTGAAAAGGAGTGTCGTAAAACTAAATAGAATAACCCTGAACCGTACTTAGAACCCATGGGTCTGAACTTATAGATTTCCATTTGTGAAGAAACCATTTTAGACGACCCCAACGGAAACATGGCCAAAAGGAACACATACTTGCTGGTCATGAGGATCTTTGGAAGTGTTGATTCCTTCCCCTGAAACCTCTGGCTCTCTGGGGGTAAAACTTGGGGCGGAATTTCTGTGAGGAGGAATTGTAGGAGCCTCAAACCCTGAGATCTTGGGTAGCGGCCGGTAAAGCGACTCCTACCTCTACCAGCCCTGGCAAAAACAGATTCATAAAGACTTTCTTTAGAGATTGCTGGGCTTTATCCAGTGATGCAAAAGTTGTCACGCATTTACTTAATTTCTTGAAGGAGTCACCAAATAGCAGTCCGTCAGCTTTAATGCCAGGGTCCATTGAAGCCAAGTTTGCTAGTTTAGGATCTAGCTTAAGGAGTAAACCTTTATGCCTCCCATGGTTCATAGCTGAATTGGCATTACCCAACAAGTAGAAAGCTCTTTGGACCCATAAAGACAATTCTTCTGAATCGATGGACAGATTGTCCAATCTGGCAGTTTTGGCCAAATCAAAAATTTGCGCTAAAGGACCCACAATATCCAACATTTTCTCTTGGCACACAGACCAGGCCCTATACATTCCTTTACATGGCTCTTTACCAAATTTTGTAAAGAAAGTTAACATAGAGGGGTCTATGGAGGGAGTAGCAGTGATGTGAAGAGGGACAGCAGGTCTAGGGCATTCCGCCTTGAGTTTTGATCTGGTTTGTTTGTTTAAAGGTGTGGGTAGTTTTGCCGATATATAATCCCCTACATGAGATGATGGAAACCATTCAGTGGAATTAGGGTGGTGGATAAGAGTTGGGTCAAACATAGGATTACCCTCCAAGTCCAAAATGGATTTGGCTGATGGGGTATCATTGCTGACCACCAGCTTTTGTCTCTTAGGAGGAGGGCCAGACCAGGAGTCGGAGATATCATCGTCATCATCATAATTATTGTTATCTGAATCAGGGTGAATTTCATCTTCCGTATCATGGATGGTGGAAATCACAATCTTTTGTGCACTATTATTAATGTGCTTTACTTTTCTTTTGCTCTTTTCTCCTGAAATTATCCCCTCCTTGTTTGGAGGCCTGAGAGGAACTTCTTCCTCAATCTCGTGTGAGATAGACTCACCATCCAAAAGCGCAGATTTTTTAGGTGTTCGTTGATTTTTGGAAGTCACTGTGGCTTTGCGCTTTCTGCATTCCCCAGCAGATAGGGCCGATGTAGATTGTGACATAAGGGATAAAAACAGAGCTTTCCAGTTTTTTGTGACCCTGTTTATAGACAGAGAAACAGCTTTGGCAATAGAGGACTGAATAAAATCATTTAAGTTAGATTTGAACTCTTCCTCACTGTCATTGCCTTGGAAAACGTTTGAAAAATCAATTTTTCAAAAAGGAAACAAACAAAAATGAGGAAACTCGTAAGTAAAGGGTTTATTTGAGGAGACACGAGGAGCAGGCATGTTTAAAGGCAAAGCCGCACCCCTATTTGGAAAAAATAAGCCAGGACACACCCAGCGACGCTGAGAGCTTATGGGAAGCATCGGAGAGGGAGCAGAGTGTGTTGCCGGTAAAAAAAGAATGCCAAAAAGCAATAAAATCGATGAAGCTTGGCTAAAATTAGTAAAAATGGCTGCATTGAGCAGCTCGTCACGAAGGGGAGAGTCGCTGAGTCAAGGCGTTTAGAACACGGGCGACAGAGGAACGGCGCAACGGGCACCAGGCAGCACCAAATGAAGCAACGAGTGGGGAAGCAAATGCTGACAAAACTGTAAGGCGAGTTATGAAATATACATACGGTGTAATGTAGAAACAAATAATAATGCATGCAATTAAGAGACAAAGCAGACACGCGATAAAGAGCAATGTATAACCAATATATACTTATCTTGACTGAGAGCAGCAAGAAAAGAGAGGACTGCTCATGGTTTAGATAGGTATATATTGGTTATAGTGGGCTCTGATTGGCCCATTCTAGTCTGTATTTTTTCCCATTGGCCCAGATCTTTCTTCAGCCTTCATGGGATTAGCGTTCTTTCGTTTCTTGACTGTGCTGCTATTCAAATTAAAAGAAAGAAATAAGCGTAATAAGTTCATCAAAATGTGTGTGGCATGCGCTCTTAAATGGTACTGATTGGTTAATCTGGGACACGTGACCTAACCCCTGTGTGATAAAAATAAATAAAACCCTCCTATTATGTCATACATGTCTTGTTATGAATTTAACAAAACTTGAATACATTCTATAAAGTGAGATAAAATAAATCCCTCAAATGACGAATATTCATTGAACTGAACATCATACAAAATTACAAAAGATAAACCCAGCATATTTCTATGGATTGAAAGACAGTTATATACAACCCATTCACATAATAACTGTGGCTTCACACAATATGTATTAGTTGTTAAATGAACAAGTGTCCACAAATTTCATCTATAAGTCAAGCCATGAATAAAAGTGAGCCTGTAATACTGGTAATGCTGCATGCGTGTTTCAACCAGTGCATTCACTCTAACCACATATTCCAATGAGGGTGCAAACAGTTCAGATATATAATATAAATAGTTCAAGACATGGCAACATGAACACCAATGTCTTGAACATTGGATTAAAATATAAATGATAACTATTGTTTACATTTCATTATTTTGGGTAATATTTGATGGCAAAGGAGGATGTATGTTGTGAATATTTTATAGCGCAGAAAATTTTCGTTTTTTTGCATTGCTGAATTAATGTTAGATGTTAAATTAAATTTTTTGGTTTGGTTTGACTTTACATTGTGTGATTACATTTGTATTTATTACGTAAGTAACCACACTAATATTGCATTTGTCTTTACTATTTCATTCTGCAACAATGCCATGTTTGACTAACTACATGTTTTTTTTTGCTTGGTTGCTTTTATGTGCACAGTAAAAGAGACGTCCCATCATCTGTAGTATTTACGAAGAGAAGGCCTGTATAGTTATTTTTCAGTTCTCAAATCCCTTCTGCTTGTTCAACTTAGTGTCACTGCTAATTGAGCTTTAAGATGGCCACAAAGAAAGTTGCTCCCAAGAAAGTGGTCAGTGAGAAGAAGGAGATTTGCAACAGTGCTGTGCTCACTGTAACATTTTTCAGGAGACGTGTACCTGCCACACCAGCCTCCAGGGAGGAACTGAGGAGCAGCCCTCCTACATCAACAGCCCTACCCCAAACTCTGCCGAAGACCATGTCTGTCAGTGAGGCAGCCACTGCAAGCATGACAATGCCAATGAGCAGTGACATTGAATTTGATTTGTGCCTTTCACAAAGTAGTCTCCAATTGTTTCAGGAAACAGAGCAAAGTGAACAGCAGCAAGAGCCAGCAATAGTAGAGCTTCCCGGCATTGGAGCACAACAGGTTTAGAGCTTCCTGCCAAGCAAGAACCTCCTCTTTTACAATCAATGGCTGTAGGAGGCTGGACTGGCTTGTAGTGAGTACCAGGGGGCACTTACACCTTGCACCAAGCCCAGGTATCCCTTATTAGTGTATAGGGTGTCTAGCAGCTTAGGCTGATAGATAATGGTAGCTTAGCAGAGCAGCTTAGGCTGAACTAGGAGACAAGTGAAGCTCCTACAGTACCACTAGTGTCATATGCACAATATCATAAGAAAACACAATACACAGATATACTAAAAATAAAGGTACTTTATTTTTATGACAATATGCCAAAGTATCTCAGTGAGTACCCTCAGTATGAGGATAGCAAATATACACAAGATATATGTACACAATACCAAAAATATGCAGTATAGTATTAGAAAACAGTGCAAACAATGTATAGTTACAATAGGATGCAATGGGGACACATAGGGATAGGGGCAACACAAACCATCTACTCCAAAAGTGGAATGCGAACCATAAATGGACCCCAAACCTATGTGACCTTGAAGAGGATCGCTGGGACTGTAATAAAACAGTGAGGGTTAGAAAAATAGCCCACCCCAAGACCCTGAAAAGTGAGTGCAAAGTGCACTAAAGTTCCCCAAAGAGCACAGAAGTCGTGATAGGGGAATTCTGCAGGAAAGACCAACACCAGCAATGCAACAGCAATGGATTTCCAGACGAGGGTACCTGCGGAACAAGGGGACCAAGTCCAAAAGTCACGATCAAGTCGAGAGTGGGCAGATGCCCAGGAAATGCCAGCTGTGGGTGCAAAGAAGCTGCTACTGGACAGTAGACGCTGAGGATTCTGCAGGAATGACAAGGGTTAGAAACTTCCCCTTTGGAGGATGGATGCCCCACACCATGGAGAGTTGTGCAGAAGTGTTTTCCTGAAGAAAGACCGCAAACAAGCCTTGCTATCTGCAAGTCATGCAGTTAGGGTTTTTGGATGCTGCTGTGGCCCAGGAGGGACCAGGATGTCGCCAATTGTGTCAGGGGACAGAGGGGGTGCCCAGCAAGACAAGGAGCCCTCTCAGAAATAGGCAGCACCCGCAGAAGTGCCAGAACAGGCACTACAAAGAGGAGTGAAATGGTGCTCACCCGAAGTTGCACAAAGGAGTCCCACGCCGCCGGAGGACAACTCAGGAGGTCGTGCAATGCAGGTTAGAGTGCCGTGGACCCAGGCTTGGTTGTGCACAAAGGATTCCTTCGGAAAGTGCACAGGAGCCGGAGTAGCTGCAAAAGACGCGGTTCCCCGCAATGCAGTCTGGCGTGGGGAGGCAAGGACTTACCTCCACCAAACTTGGACTGAAGAGTCACTGGACTGTGTGAGTCACTTGGACAGAGTTGCTGGATTCAAGGGACCTCGCTCGTTGTGCTGAGAGGAGACCCAGGGGACCGGTGATGCAGTTCTTTGGTGCCTGCGGTTGCAGGGGGACAATTCCGTCGACCTACGGGAGATTTCTTTGGAGCTTCTAGTGCAGAGAGGAGGCAGATTACCCCCACAGCATGCACCATCAGGAAAACAGTCGACAGGATCAGCGTTACAGAGTTGCAGTAGTCGTCTTCGCTACTTTGTTGCAGTTTTGCAGGCTTCCAGCGCGGTCAGCAGTCGATTCCTTGGCAGAAGGTGAAGAGAGAGATGCAGAGGAACTCTGATGAGCTCTTGCATTCGTTATCTAAGGAAATCCCCAAAGCAGAGACCCTAAATAGCCAGAAAAGAGGGTTTGGCTACTTAGGAGAGAAGATAGGCTAGCAACACCTGAAGGAGCCTATCAGAAGGAGTCTCTGACGTCACCTGCTGGCCCTGGCCACTCAGAGCAGTCCAGTGTGCCAGCAGCACCTCTGTTTCCAAGATGGTATAGGTCTGGAGCACACTGGAGGAGCTCTGGGCACCTCCCAGGGGAGGTGCAGGTCAGGGGAGTGGTCACTCCCCTTTCCTTTGTCCAGTTTCGCGCCAGAGCAGGGCTGAGGGGTCCCTGAACCGGTGTAGACTGGCTTATGCAGAAATGGGCACCATCTGTGCCCATGAAAGCATTTCCAGAGGCTGGGGGAGGCTACTCCTCCACTGCCTTAACACCTTTTTCCAAAGGGAGAGGGTGTAACACCCTCTCTCTGAGGAAGTCCTTTGTTCTGCCATCCTGGGCCAAGCCTGGCTGGACCCCAGGAGGGCAGAAACCTGTCTGAGGGGTTGGCAGCAGCAGCAGCTGCAGTGAAACCCCTGAAAAGGCAGTTTGGCAGTACCCGGGTCTGTGCTACAGACCCGTGGGATCATGAGATTGTGCCAACAATGCCAGGATGGCATAGAGGGGGTAATTCCATGATCATAGACATGTTACATGGCCATATTCGGAGTTACCATTGTGAAGCTACACATAGGTAGTGACCTATGTGTAGTGCACGCGTGTAATGGTATCCCCGCACTCACAAAGTCCGGGGAATTTGCCCTGAACAATGTGGGGACACCTTGGCTAGTGCCAGGGTGCCCACACACTAAGTAACTTTGCGCCTAACCTTTACCAGGTAAAGGTTAGACATGTAGGTGACTTATAAGTTACTTAAGTGCAGTGGTAAATGGCTGTGAAATAACGTGGACGTTATTTCACTCAGGCTGCAGTGGCAGGCCTGTGAATTGTCAGAGCTCCCTATGGGTGGCAAAAGAAATGCTGCAGCCCATAGGAATCTCCTGGAACCCCAATACCCTGGGTACCTCAGTACCATATACTAGGGAATTATAAGGGTGTTCCAGTATGCCAATGTAAGTTGGTGAAATTGGTCACTAGCCTGTTAGTGACAATTTGGAAAGAAATGGGAAAGCATAACCACTGAGGTTCTGGAAAGCAGTGCCTCAGTGAGACAGTTAGTCATAACACAGGTAACACATTCAGGGCACACTTATGAGCACTGGGGCCCTGGCTGGCAGGGTCCCAGTGACACATACAACTAAAACAACATATATACAGTGAAAAATGGGGGTAACATGCCAGGCAAGATGGTACTTTCCTACACAACCCCACCCCCCCCCCCCCAAACGAAGGACAATAAGACTAGTCATTACCTGATGGGTCTTCATTGTCTAAGTGGAAATATCTGGAGAGTCCATTTGCATTGGAGTGGGTACTCCCAGGTCTATGTTCCACTGTATAGTCCATTCCCTGTAGGGATATGGACCACCTCAACAATTTAGGATTTTCACCTTTCATTTGTTTTAGCCAAAGTAGAGGTTTGTGGTCTGTCTGAACAATGAAGTGAGTGCCAAACAGGTATGGCCTCAACTTCTTCAGTGCCCAGACCACAGCAAAGGCCTCCCTCTCTATGGCAGACCAACGCTTTTCTCTAGGGGTCAACCTCCTGCTGATAAAAGCAACAGGTTGATCCTGGCCCTCAGAATTAAGTTGTGATAAGACTGCCCCTACCCCTAATTCAGATGCATCAGTTTGGACAATGAGGTCCGTATTTATACTTTTTTTAGCGCTGCATTTGCGCCGCTTTTTGACTCAAAATGGCGCAAACCTACCAAATACAATGGTATTTTGCAAGTTTGCGCCGTTTTTGCGTCAAAAAACGACGCAAATGCGGCGCAAAAAAAGTATAAATACGGGCCTGAATTTCTTGGAGTAACAGGGGCTTTTCAGGACAGGTGCAGAGCACATGGCCTGCTTCAGCTCCTCAAAAGCTTTCTGACAGTTTGCTGTCCATAATACCTTCTTAGGCATTTTCTTTGAAGTGAGGTCATTAAGAGGGGCTGCAATGGAGCCATAGTTCTTTATGAACCTCCTATAGTACCCAGTGAGGCCTAAAAAGGCTCTCACCTGAGTCTGAGTTGTAGGGGGAACCCAATCTATAATATTTTGGATTTTCCCCATGAAGTGGTGCAATCTGTTCTCCACCATCCAGGTGTCCCAGATAAACAACCTTCCCCTGCCCTATCTGGCACTTTGAAGCCTTGATAGTGAGGCCTGCCTTTTGCAGGGCCTCTAAAACTTTCCATAGGTGGACCAGGTGATCATCCCAGCTGGAGCTAAAGACAGCTATATTGTCTAGATATGCTGCACTAAAAGCTTCTAGCCCTTGCAGGACTATGTTCACCAACCTCTGAAAAGTGGCAGGTGCATTTTTCAATCCAAAAGGCATTACTGTGAATTGGTAATGGCCTCCAATGGTTGAAAATGCAGTTTTTGCTTTTGCATCTTCTGATAACTTGATCTGCCAATACCCTGCAGTCAAATCAAAAGTGCTTAGATACTGGGCAGATGCCAGTGTATCTATGAGCTCATCTGCCCTGGGTATAGGGTGAGCATCAGTTTTGGTTACCTGGTTGAGACCTCTGTAGTCAACACAAAACCGCATTTCCTTCTTTCCATCCTTGGAATGAGGTTTTGGTACAAGTACCACAGGAGAGGCCCATGGACTTTCAGAGTGCTCAACCACTCCTAGTTCAAGCATTTTCTGCACCTCTTGCTTTATGCAGTCAATGGCATGGTCAGGCTGCCTATAGATCTTACTTTTGACAGGCAAGCTGTCTCCAGTATCTATAGTGTGCTCACACCAAGAAGTGGTACCTGGCACAGTAGAAAAGAGTTCAGAAAACTGACCCAGGAGATTTATGCAGTGGTCTTTCTGCTCAGCAGTAAGACAATCTGCCAGTACTACACCTTCCACTAGAGCATCTTGTTCTGTGGAAGAGAAGAGATCAGGGAGAGGGTCACTCTCTTCTTCCTGTCCCTCATCAGTTGCCATGAGCAGGGTGAGATCAGCCCTGTCATAGTAGGGTTTCAGGCGATTGACATGGAGCACCCTAAGGGGACTCCTGGCAGTGCCTAGGTCAACTAAGTAGGTGACTTCACCCTTCTTTTCAACAATTATGTGGGGTCCACTCCATTTATCTTGGAGTGCTCTTGGGACCACAGGCTCCAAGACCCACACTTTCTGCCCTGGTTGGTACTGAACCAAAACAGCCTTCTGGCCATGCCATTGCTTTTGGAGCTCTTGGCTGGCCTGAAGGTTTTTACTGGTCTTTTTCATGTACTCAGCCATCCTTGATCTGAGGCCAAGTACATAGTCCACTATGTCTTGCTTTGGAGCTTTTAAAGGTTGTTCACAACCCTCCTTAACAAGTGTTAGAGGACCTCTCACAGGGTGACCAAATAGGAGTTCAAAGCCCACTCCTTTCTGGGGTACCTCCCTGTAAGCAAAAAGGAGGCATGGTAAAAGGATATCCCATCTCCTGCGGAGTTTTTCAGGGAGTCCCATAATCATGCCTTTGAGAGTTTTGTTAAATCTCTCCACCAGTCCATTTGTTTGTGGATGATAGGGTGTAGTGAACTTGTATGTCACACCACACTCCTTCCACATGGCCTTTAAGTAAGCAGACATGAAATTGCTTCCCCTGTCTGATACCACCTCTTTTGGGAATCCCACTCTGGAAAATATTCCCAGGAGGGCCTTTGCCACTGCAGGAGCTGTAGTGGTCCTTAGAGGAATTGCTTCAGGATATCTGGTGGCATGGTCCACTACCACCAAGATAAACCTATTGCCTGAAGCAGTAGGAGGGTCAAGGGGGCCAACTATGTCAACCCCTACCCTTTCAAAGGGAACCCCCACCACAGGCAGTGGAATAAGGGGTGCCTTTGGAGTGCCACCTGTTTTGCCACTGGATTGACAGGTTTCCCAGGACTTACAACATTCCTTTGTGTCCTCTGACATTCTAGGCCAATGAAACAAGGGAACAAGCCTGCCCCAAGTTTTCATTTGCCCCAAATGTCCAGCTAAGGGAATGTCGTGGGCTAGAGTTAGGAGGAACTTTCTGTACTCCTGAGGAATCACCAATCTCCTGGCAGCTCCAGGTTTTGGATCCCTTGCTTCAGTGTACAAGAGGTTGTCCTCCCAGTAAACTCTGTGAGAGTCACTGACATCCCCATTTGCTTGTTTGACAGCTTGCTGCCTTAGACCCTCTAGTGTGGGACAGGTATGCTGTGCCACACTCAGCTCCTCCCTGGCAGGCCCCCCTTCACCCAAAAGCTCAGCAGTGTCTGCTTCCAGCTCCTCTGGTGTAGGTTCTGCACAGGGTGGGAATTCTTCTTCCTCAGAAGTAGAATCCACTGTAGAGGGAGGGATAGTAGGTAGTGTTTTACTTCTACTAGCCCCAGCTTTAGGGAGCACTTGGTCCATTGTTCCAGGATCCAAGTCACCCTGTCCTTTTTGCTTTTTGGCCTGAGCCCTGGTCAAAGCAAAAATATGCCCTGGAATGCCCAGCATTGCTGCATGAGCCTCCAACTCCACTTCTGCCCAAGCTGATGTCTCTAAATCATTTCCTAATAGACAGTCTACAGGTAAATCTGAGGCAACCACAACTTTCTTTGGGCCAGTAACCCCCCCCCAGTTGAGACTCACAACAGCCATGGGGTGGCTAAGGGTGTTGTTATGAGCATCGGTTACTTGGTACTGGTGACCAAGTAGGTGTTGTTAAGGGTGGACCAGTTTCTCTATTACCATTGTAACACTGGCACCTGTGTCCCTGTAGGCCTGAACCTCAACCACCATTTATTAGGGGTAGTTGCTTGTACTTATCCATGTTAAGGGGACAAGCAACCAAGGTGGCTAAATCAATAGCCCCCTCAGAGACTAACACAGCCTCTGTGGTCTCCCTAATTAGACCAACCCCAACTAAGTTACCAAAAGTGAGCCCAGCTACTCCCTTGGATTGGCTATTAGTAGGTTTGCTCCCATCACCACTGCTATTAGTAGGGACACTAGGTGTAGCAGTAGGGGTTGTAGTGGTAGGAGGCTTGGTGCCTTTCTTTGGACAACTGGGATCTGTTGTCCAATGGCATTTTATTTTACATAAATACACCATGGTTTCTTTTCTTTGTTTTGATTTGAAGAGGATTTGGGCCCACCACCCCCACCAGGGTGTTTTTGTGGGCCTGATGAAGACTCATTTTTAGATTTGTCCCCACGCCTGTCAGAAGACTTACCATCCTTCTTCTTGCAATCTTTGTCACCCCCTGTATGAACTTTTCTGTTCACCCTTGTTCTGACCCATTTGTCTGCCTTCTTTCCCAATTCTTGGGGAGAGGTCAGATCAGAGTCCACCAGGTACTGGTGCAACAAATCAGACACACAATTATTAAGAATATGCTCTTTCAAGATTAAGTTATACAGGCTTTCATAATCAGAAACTTTACTGCCATGTAACCACCCCTCCAAGGCCTTCACTGAATGGTCAACAAAGTCTACCCAGTCTTGTGAAGACTCCTTTTTGGTTTCTCTGAACTTGATCCTGTACTGTTCAGTGGTTAAGCCATAACCATCTAGGAGTGCATTCTTAAGAACTTTGAAATCATTGGCTTCACTTTCTTTCACAGTAAGGAGCCTATCCCTACCCTTTCCACTAAATGATAGCCATAGGATAGCAGCCCACTGCCTTTGAGGGACATCCTGTACAACACAGGCCCTCTCAAGTGCAGCAAACCACTTGTTAATGTCATCCCCCTCCTTATAAGGGGGAACTATCTTGTGCAGATTCCTAGAATCAAGCTCTTTTGCAGGATGACTATGGGGAATACTGCTGCTGCCACCATGGGTTTCTAAACCCAATTTCTGTCTTTCTCTTTCCACTTCTAAGGACTGTCTATCCAAATCCAGCTGTTGCTTCTTGAGCTTCAGTCTGGTTTGTTCCACTCTCAATCTATTGAGCTCCCTTACTAACACTCTATCATCAGGGTGGGTGGGTGGGACATGCCTTGAAACAGAAGTATGGTGAGAATGAACAGAAGGAGACCTGTCCCTAACAGAAGGCATCCTAACAACTTGGCTAACAGAAACATCACTTCTACTATGATGAGAAGGAATACTCTTGCTATGATGTGAGACAACACTATCAGTATGGTGTGACTCTACATCAGTACCAGCTATGCTAGGTTGTCTGATAATGGGCAGGCTAGGAAGTTTCCTTTCTAAATCTTTTGCTAGGGGTGCCCCAGGGTCAGATTGGGAACTATCAGCTACTTTTTCAACAGAAGTGGCACCTCTGGCCTTATCCTTTTCAACAAGCATGTTAACTAACAGTTCTCTAGAGGGATTCTTCCCTACACTTAAACCTCTTTCTATGCAGAGACTCCTTGCTCCTTTCCAGCTAAGGTGATCATAAGCAAGTTTGGACAGATCAACAGTTTTGCCTGTGCCAGACATTTTAGAAAGTGTTTAAGTGATAGAAAAAGTGAGAATTTTTTTTTCCAGAACTTTTGGAAAGACAGAAAAAAAAACCTTTTAAAACTTTTTAAGAAATGTTTAGAAAGTTTAGAGGTACTTTTCAGCACTTAGAAAAGAAGGGAAAGGAGAAAAGCAAAACTTTTTGGTTAGGTGTACATACACTGAACTTGTTTTGTATATTTTTCTCTTATGAAAAGTACAATGACAAAAGTGGCAAGTAGTTGCAAAGTACTTATCCCACCGCTGCACAACCAATGTAGGTGGCTGGACTGGCTTGTAGTGAGTACCAAGGGTACTTACACCTTGCACCAGGCCCAGGTATTCCTTATTAGTGTATAGGGTGTCTAGCAGCTTAGGCTGATAGATAATGGAAGCTTAGCAGAGCAGCTTAGGCTGAACTAGGAGACGAGTGAAGCTCCTACAGTACCACTAGTGTCATATGCCCAATATCATAAGAAAACACAATACACAGAAATACTAAAAATAAAGGTACTTTATTTTTATGACAATATGCCAAAGTATCTCAGTGAGTACCCTCAGTATGAGGATAGCAAATATACACAAGATATATGTACACAATACCAAAAATATGCAGTATAGTATTAGAAAACAGTGCAAACAATGTATAGTTACAATAGGATGCAATGGGGACACACAGGGATAGGGGCAACACAAACCATATACTCCAAAAGTGGAATGCGAACCACGAATGGACCCCAAACCTATGTGACCTTGTAGAGGGTACCTGGGACTGTAATAAAACAGTGAGGGTTAGAAAAATAGCCCACCACATGACCCTGAAAAGTGAGTACAAAGTCCACTAAAGTTCCCCAAAGAGCACAGAAGTCGTGATAGGGGAAATCTGCAGAAAAGACCAACACCAGCAATGCAACAACGATGGATTTCCAGATGAGGGTACCTGTGGAACAAGGGGACCAAGTCCAAAAGTCACAATCAAGTCAAGAGTGGGCAGATGCCCAGGAAATGCCAGCTGTGGGTGCAAAGAAGCTGCTACTGGACAGTAGAAGCTGAGGATTCTGCAGGAACGACAAGGGCTTTGGAGGATGGATGCCCCACGCTGTGGAGAGTTGTGCAGAAGTGTTTTCCTGAAGAAAGACCGCAAACAAGCCTTGCTAGCTGCAAGTCGTGTGGTTAGGGTTTTTGGATGCTGCTGTGGCCCAGGAGGGACCAGGATGTCGCCAATTGTGTCAGGGGACAGAGGGGGCGCCCAGCAAGACAAGGAGCCCTCTCAGAAGCAGGCAGCACCCGCAGAAGTGCCAGAACAGGCACTATGAAGAGGAGTGAAACAGTGCTCACTCGAAGTTGCACAAAGGAGTCCCACGCCGTCGGAGGACAACTCAGGAGGTCGTGCAATGCAGGTTAGAGTGCCGTGGACCCAGGCTTGGCTGTGCACAAAGGATTCGCTCGGAAAGTGCACAGGAGCCGGAGGAGCTGCAAAAGACGCAGTTCCCAGCAATGCAGTCTGGCGTGGGGAGGCAAGGACTTACCTCCACCAAACTTGGACTGAAGAGTCACTGGACTGTGGGAGTCACTTGGACAGAGTTGCTGGATTCAAGGGACCTCGCTCATTGTGCTGAGAGGAGACCCAGGGGACCAGTGATGCAGTTCTTTGGTGCCTGCGGTTGCAGGGGGACGATTCCCTCGACCCACAGGAGATTTCTTTGGAGCTTCTAGTGCAGAGAGGAGGCAGATTACCCCCACAGCATGCACCACATGGAAAACAGTCGAGAAGGCGGCAGGATCAGTGTTACAGAGTTGCAGTAGTCGTCTTCGCTACTTTGTTGCAGTTTTGCAGGCTTCCAGCGCGGTCAGCAGTCGATTCCTTGGCAGAAGGTGAAGAGAGAGATGCAGAGGAACTCTGATGAGCTCTTGCATTCGTTATCTAAGGAAATCCCCAAAGCAGAGACCCTAAATAGCCAGAAAAGAGGGTTTGGCTACTTAGGAGAGAAGATAGGCTAGCTACAAATGAAGGAGCCTATCAGAAGGAGTCTCTGACATCACCTGCTGGCCCTGGCCACTCAGAGCAGTCCAGTGTGCCAGCAGCACCTCTGTTTCCAAGATGGCAGAGGTCTGGAGCACACTGGAGGAGCTCTGGGCACCTCCCAGGGGAGGTGCAGGTCAGGGGAGTGGTCACTCCCCTTTCCTTTGTCCAGTTTCGCGCCAGAGCAGGGCTGAGGGGTCCCTGAACCGGTGTAGACTGGCTTATGCAGAAATGGGCACCATCTGTGACCATGAAAGCATTTCCAGAGGCTGGGGGAGGCTACTCCTCCCCTGCCTTAACACCTTTTTCCAAAGGGAGAGGGTGTAACACCCTCTCTCTGAGGAAGTCCTTTGTTCTGCCATCCTGGGCCAAGCCTGGCTGGACCCCAGGAGGGCAGAAACCTGTCTGAGGGTTGGCAGCAGCTGCAGTGAAACCCCTGAAAAGGCAGTTTGGCAGTACCCGGGTCTGTGATACATGGCCATATTCGGAGTTATCATTGTGAAGCTACACATAGGTAGTGACCTATGTGTAGTGCACGCGTGTAATGGTATCCCCGCACTCACAAAGTCCGGGAAATTTGCCCTGAACAATGTGGGGGCATCTTGGCTAGTGCCAGGGTGCCCACACACTAAGTAACTTTGCACCTAACCTTTACCAGGTAAAGGTTAGACATATAGGTGACTTATAAGTTACTTAAGTGCAGTCGTAAATGGCTGTGAAATAACGTGGACGTTATTTCACTCAGGCTGCAGTGGCAGGCCTGTGTAAGAATTGTCAGAGCTCCCTATGGGTGGAAAAAGAAATGCTCCAGCCCATAGGGATCTCCTGGAACCCCAATACCCTGGGTACCTCAGTACCATATACTAGGGAATTATAAGGGTGTTCCAGTATGCCAATGTAAATTGGTGAAATTGGTCACTAGCCTGTTAGTGACAATTTGGAAAGAAATGAGAGAGCATAACCACTGAGGTTCTGGATAGCAGAGCCTCAGTGAGACAGTCATAACACAGGTAACACATTCAGGGCACCTTATGAGCACTGGGGCCCTGGCTGGCAGGGTCCCAGTGACACATACAACTAAAACAACATATATACAGTGAAAAATGGGGGTAACATGCCAGGCAAGATGGTACTTTCCTACAATGGCTCCCAGATCTCTAGTAAGAAAAAGGAAGGTTACTATCCCACCATCTTCTCCAAGCGCCACTTCTGATGACAATGATAGGGGCATTGAGTGGACCCCAGCAGAGTCCAGAAGATGCCACGGGCATTTTTAGGGAAATTGGCACTGCACACAGTTGTGTGCAGTGAAGAAGCCCCCATGTTCCTTTGAAGACAATGGAGACAATGCCTGCCTCCCTCACATGCCAGTGCTTGTCCTTTTTTTTACATCACCTAGCAGGGATGCCCCAGAAGATCACTGATTAAAAGACAGCCAGTACCAATGCCAAATGTCCATGTGTTGCTACCATCAAAGAGGAGATACTATTTTATATCATCAACCACTGTGCTTTCTTTTGGAAGAAGTTAGTCCACGCATCTCTTGCACCAATAACACTTGGTGAAAGCTCAACACACTCTAGCTTACCTGTCGGTCAAGTTCAACCAGGCACTCAAGAGTGACAGGCATTTCTAGAAGAATGGAGATGCACCACCCAAGTTGGCAATACAGTGTCATTTTCCTTTTAACAATCATAATTTTTGGAATTGTGTGGCTTAACTTCAAACTTCCATAATTTGTATTTTTCAAACCTAGAAGACATAATACTTAGAGACATGAGACTTGGCAATCTATTTAACTGAACTATGTCATACTTATCCCTTCATCGTTTCCTTCAACAACATATTGATGATGATGTGTTGCTCAGAGCCCAGATGAATATTGTGGTTGTTTTATTTGTGTAGTGTTTGTCTTTGTCACATCTTTCCACAAATCCCCTTCCCATCCATTCATCGACTCCCCCAACCCTCTTCCCCGGGCTGAGTGATTTATGGAGGTGTGACTTAATTTTACACCATAAATGGATCACACACTTGCTGGCGTGGATGGGGTGAAAACGACACCACCTCACTGCGCAGCATTCTATTACCTGAGCAATATTTCACACCTACCCCATCAACATCATCATAAAGACATCATGTTGCATAAATGCTTAACCTTGTCCAACCATTCCTGACTGGAAGAACACTTCTCCTGACTCAAGCATTTAATTTCCTAAGTTTAGTTTTCATACAAGCTCCCCATTGCTCAGAAGAAGTTGTTGTTGCTAGTTTTTATTATCAGAGCAGGTCTTGTTTATTGTGTGTCAAATACTATAATTGTGGTAGCATGGTCTCAGTCTTCCTAAAGTTATCATATAATACTTGACCCACTAACTGTCTGTTTTCTTTCAATCTAGTTGACAGTGATGGATAACCATTTGATAAGTCCTGCATTTAGAGTTTGCATAGTTGGGAGTGGCAACTTGTGCTTCCCTGTTAGCACGCTAGCCTGCTACTACTATCACCTCTTAAGATAAAATGGCAACTTGGGAAAGCCCTGCAGTAAGAAGACTGAGGTATCAGCTCTCGCTTCATCTATTCAGGTAAGAGAAGAACTATGAATAAAAGTTAACTTATTTAGTTAGTAATTAACTCTTACTGAAGAAGGTGTTGTTTGTGTGTATAAAGGTTTTTGTAGGAAAAAAAGCAATTGCAATCCTCCCCTAGTGATCATTATACTTACAGAGGGCCATAGAGCAAGGATCTAAGTAAATGACATACCTTTTTTGGTAGATTTAAAAAGCAGGCTACACTAATAGACAGCAGTGCAAGCTAAAACACCAAAATAAACATGTGAGGCACAAATGAAGTAAAATAAAATATCCCCTTTTTTGGTTTCATAAACAGAGGTCCCACCTTTTCCACCTACAACAGGCCCGCTCATCTCCCCAAACAAATGGCTCAATCCCTAAAAAGTTCAACAAAAGTTCATGGTGAAACCCAGTCCCAACTCCCTTATCTACCACTCTCCACCCACAACAAGTCCCTCCCACCAAAACAAACATTTTAAAAAAGGGCTCAGAAGAGGGTGTTGTCTATTTGGGTCCAGAGCTGGTCCAGGATCCACTCTATCCTGTCGATCCGGCTCTCAATACTATCCATCAACTGCAGGATGTGATGCAGCAATGCTCTGTCAGAATGGGAGGGTACAGCAGCAGTTGCAGGTAGCCCTCAGGACAGCTGGTGTAATTTCCGGGAGGCTGGGGGTCGGGTGCTGCTGTACTGGAGTCTGGGACAGAGGCAGCTATTTCTGCTTCTTCATTCTCCAGGGCCACCAGCTGCTGGTATTCTGCCTGGATAGTCTCCAGCCTCTGCCATTGCAGATGGGCTGCTGTCTCCTGCCTGCTGGGTTGTGCTGGTGGACCTATATCAAGACAAACAAAAATAAAAAAGTCAATTTGTAAACAAGGTTCCATGCAAACACTTTAAAATTAAGTAGTGGGTGGCACAGTAGTAGTACATTGCTGGTCCTAGGGACATTGGAACTTGATGCGCATGTGGTTAGGAGACTCACAAGGCCAATTTTCTTTGTTTACCCACACATGCCTCACATGATGCCTTTCACTTTCTACCCTAACTCCAAAGAGGCAGATGAATAATAAATAAGATTCTACTTCACACTCATTACGTATAACGTGACATAGATATTATTATCCTGTTGCTGTACGTAGATGGTGGGGAAAATGTTGATCTGGACTACAGGGAAAGGAACAGGCTACATAGATTGCATTTGGCACATTCTTCACAGAGTATCCCTTACTCCAAACTTAAAATCAAATCAGGCACTTACTGGTCCCACATTACTTATTGGCCTTGCCCACCACCAAAAGTTATTTCCTAGAAATGTATTCACTGGGCAGAAAGGAAAGGAAACTTGACTTACTCTATTGCACGGTAAGGTAGGGGGAATATATGGGTAGGTAGAGCTTTTGCAATAGATTTGAGGGGTGTCACTGATCATCGATTCATCGTGTGCTTAAGATTTGGCTTATTCAGTCACTATAATGATTGGAAAAAATCAGAATAAGCATAAAATAAATCTGTAATGGGAAGCCATGAAACATATTTGGAATCACTTCACACGGCCATAAAATTGTGACACATGCCAGGAATGGATCTTTTAAATTTTTTGTTAGGCTGGGATGGAAGAACTTATGAAAGAATAAAGGAGTGAAGTAGTAAGAGGTGACTGACTGGGCAAAGGGAAATACACCTTGTGTGGTTTGTTTCCAGTGCATTGAAAACTTTGTAAATGCTGCATTAACTGAGGAAGACGCACTTTGCACAGCCAACACTGCAGTCACAAATTGAACCATACTGCACTTCTTCAGTCATGTGTGGTGAAATGCCATGGGCAGGGAGGGGATTGATGAATGATGATGGATGGGATACGCATTTGCTTTGCTTAACAAATACCCCCCACTTTCAACCATAGCATTGATAACCATAAAACAAATTAAGTGAAGTAGGTGAGCAGCATGTCCCTCTCTCTTGTTTATTCATCCAAGCAATTATTAAATCATCATTTCATTCTTACTACTATATTCACTTATAGCCACCATGATTTAAGTTTTACCTTCTTTCATCCAATCTTTCACCAAAATGTCCAATCCATTATCCATCCATTCAGTATCCACCCTTTTTTTCAATCATCCTTTCACCCATCCATTCATTTATCCAATACTCACCCATGCCTCCTTTCACCCACCCACGTATTCTTTCCTTTCACTCATTTCACACATCCTTTCTTTTAACCTTCCATTCTCTCCCACTTCACCAAACCATCATTTTTAGTATACATTATGTGAGCTTTTGCCGAATTGCAGATAAAAGATGCCATAACTTAACCACCACTGTAACTGGTAAAGCGGGGGTTTCATGATCACAAGTCAAAACAACGCCCTTGTAGCTAGTGAGTATAATAGTAAATGGCAATAAGCTAGCACTTACCACCGCACGTCGATGTCGCTGCTTCTACCCCTCCAACCAAATATCCTCCTGCAGTGGTAACTGCTGTTTGGTTAGCACTACAGTAAATTCTATCAAAAATATCACCCTGGGCATTTTGTGGGTTCATACTGTTAGAAAAGCCAGGTAGTCAAGTCAACCAAAGACTTTTGGTAATGGAGGTGCAGAGCTATAGCCTATGATGATGATGTCTCTGAATCATTGAAGTGCAATGAATGGGTGGAATAATAATAGTCAATGAAAGACATATGGTGTTTGTTGGCAAATGCAATGGGACCTCATTCTTTCCACCCATGCTGCACTGTCATGGGAACTGCTGGTATACTTTATAAATGAATGAATTACACAGCACAACATTGGGGTTTAGAGGGTGGTCCTTGACCATGAACACTCTCGGGTTAACTGTTAGAGCATGAACGAAAACATTAAAACCTTCTCAACAAATATACTTAGTGAATATTATTTATAATACTAGCTTACTTCGGCCTGCAGCCTTCATAGTAGACAGTAGAGTACCAAAAAACTATTCTTTGGCTTACAGCACCACAAGGTATATAGGGGAGAGGGAAAGCCACCAAAACAGAAGAAATCTACAGACTAGTACAGACCAGAAAAAGTCAGCTATAAAAAAAAAAGAGAAACATGAAATAAGGAATTAAAGATTATGCAAGGATAACAGGAATTAAACAAAAATTAAAAGTAGTATAATAGTGGGCAGAGGTAAAAGTTAGAAAAATACGAATAATAAATAATAGGCATTACTGGGGTGAGCAAAGCCCTCAGCAGTGGCGTTGGTGGTCAGTGCCTCCTCCTCCCCAGCTCTTCCTGGACCTGCCTCAACATTGCCCCTCTACTTGCCCTTGGGTGCTGATGTAATAAAACAATTAATAGATTGGTGGTACAATTAATATCCACAAAATTATTATAACAGGCAACCACAGTAACATTGTACTTAACTAAATCAGTTTGCCTTTGGAGTTGGCTTTACTAATCCTAAAATCCCTATTCCAAATATGCTTAACAAAAAATACATTTGGGACTACTGCATTGCAATGAATGATCTTTTATTCTATTCTCATTTCTCAACCCCTTGAAGGACCAACTCAATCTCCCTTTTTTTCAATGCCTAGATGCACACTAGTACTACACCTCACTGTGAATTTGCTTGGACTGTACAAGCTACACAAAAGTTACAGAGAACGCTAACTCACTGATATCACTAATTCACTATAGTGACAGGAGGATAGAGGAGTCTACATCGCAATGGCTTTTTTAAATAATCAGCCAAAGCAAATGCCAACAAGTACAATTAGGTAGTGCCGAGCACCTGCCTAGCTCAAACTGGATCATGTAATAATATTCTTAGCATGACCTAAATGTAACTTAACTCTGAGTGTGAACAATATGCTTTTGGAAAAAAATAGCATTGTAGGACACAAACACAACAAATTATATAATTAATAGTCAGCTCAAGCTGGATTCAGTGTAACATTCGGATCCCAAGCAGACATGCTGTAGCAGTGACAGATGGATGACCTTGACAAGGTAAGTCAGGTAGGGGATGAGGTCACAGCTGGGAATCGCAGTCCATCTCGGAGCGATTGCTGGACATGAGCATGACTCTAGGCACTGCCCCCACGGGGAACAGTGTCGTCCTAGTTGATAGCAACAGTAGTAGGTGACACTCTGGGGAAACTTCCACCTGTTTACTGTTCCTCTGAGTGTGAGATCACGCATCTTTGTGCCAAATATGCTGTGTGGCACCAGGCAACATTGATGTTCTGCCTGATTGCACTAGTGGTTATGATTACTTGTGAATGATATGGTAACAAAGAGCCATGAGGTGCTCGTAATTACAACTAGTGGTATGTGACAAAGGTAATGAGAGCACACTTGAAAGAGAAATTGCCATTTAATATTATGAAGGACTACACACACTCAATTGGTATCTAAGGTGATTTTCATACACAGACCCATACATGTGTTAGACAACTGCATGTGTCTTGAATACAACATGTGTGCGTGAAAACCTGGACACATTTCTCCAGATACATGATGAGCATGTTGTATGAGGCAATATTGCTGTACCAGCTCTACATTATCTTCATCAATGCCATTAAACTCTACAATGTCTTGATGTATTATGTCTCTCTCTCTCTCTCTGTATTCACTGTCTACAGATACTGCAAGAATTTGGGTGAAAATTGGAAGTCACGAATAAACCACCACATATATGCATGCTTTAGTGTGTGTGTTCACGATGTAGGGCTTTTTAGCCCTAACACCTTGGTCCTGCAGAAAACCACTGTAACTCAACAAGCACGCGCTATTGGCTGACACATGTCAACCAAACACTAGGATGCAAGAGACCATTGATTTCTCACTTTATATCCACCACTGTTTTTAACCCTACCCAAGGAGTCTATTATGAAATGTTACCCTTCAGGGGCGAATGTCCTGGAGGAATTTTTAAGAATTTCACTCACATATTCACCTCATTACAAAGAAAGAAACCAGCTCTGCTGTAATCAGGCATCACGGCACACCTAAAATGCACTCAGCATCGTAGGTGGGAACCCAATGATGAAGCATGCCACCAGCTAGGTTGGTGGGTGAGAGTTCATTGAGGAAAAACCTAATGTTTTTTTCGTGAGAAGGTAGTTAATTGACATGAGTGACAGTTGAATGGCATTCAGCAAGCTCATTCTTCTGGTTGGACATATGAACTAATGGAAGAGGGCAGGCTCTTAATTCTCTTCTCACTCTCTCTGTTGTTTAGAGAACAAAATTACAGCACCAATATGTAAAAAGGATGGAGAGTTCAGTTCCTGGTGAAGATGAGTAAAATGCTATATAAAGATCCTAATTACTTGTGAATTTAAATGTCCAAGGAACTACTGCGTCCCCATTCTTCTGGGTTGGCTTCATAAAGATGTTTTTTACTTCAGTCTATTTATAATTAATTGACTGCCACATTCAGTGACTACTCCCTCAATCAGGTTCTAAGGGCCATATTTACTAACCTTTCATACAATACAGTGTAGCAGGGCAACTAGCTGGACTGCATTGCGTGAAAGGGAGAAAGCAGAAATGTGCCACATCTACTAAGATAGGACACATTTTTGCACTCTCAAAGCCCTGGCGCACTGAAGGCAGCCCTACCGTCAATGCAGACTCCTTGCACCATGGTGTAAGGGCGCCTGTGTTACAAGGAGAATTGTATTAGTGTAGGAAGAGACACCTTCCTGCACAAAAAAAATTTCTCTTCAGGCATTTTTCTCTTTCTGTGTGTGCTGCAGATTGCAGCACACACAGAAAGAAGAAATAATAAGGAGGAAAATAAGATTTTTCTCATTGTTACACCATCCTCTGGGAGGCATGGTGATTTCATCAATCTTAGGTTTACAGACCTTTGTAAATCTGGGATTGAGTGAAATCCATGGATGGCTGCATGGGAAGATCCTACACATGGAATGCCTCCCAGAATGAAATGTAAGGCAATACAGTGGAAGTCACTGCATTGTGTTATATTTTTTTTACAAAGTCATGCAACGTGGTGCAAATCACTCCTAGTGTGGTTTGTAAATATCTACTAGCATTTGGCTAGTAGATATTCACAAAGCGGTGCAACAATGATGCAAAATGTTAGGAAATCTGGCCCTGAGTGCCTTAGATAAAATTGTTGGTTGAAGGGGTTGTGAGCCCTTCCCAGACAACAGCCAGAATCCCCACCAGGGTGAACAACTAAAGTAAATAACTTAACCTGTGCTTTACCCTCTAGTAGCATGGCTTAAATTGTGTAAAGTATTTATAGACACACAAACAGTAATGAAGTGAAAAAACTAAACAAGAATAAAATGCTTAGCCAGTTTAGAAAAGAGAGTAAATGTAACAAATTAAATTACACCAAAACTACAAAAATCAGTTGAACTGGAGTTAAGAGTATTTAATGTTGTAGGTGAAAACACAGCCAAGAAGCAAAAAAAGAGCTACTCCTGGGTATCTGGTCGAGGTGGACAGGGTCAAAGTCACACGTTCAGGCTTACTGCGTGGAGCTCATATCAGATACAGGGACCAAGTTCACCCGGTGAAGAACTTACCATCTTGGCATCCATGTCCGTGAGAGCATGCTCAGCTGGAGCTTTGCATTCATGGGGGACACATTCAGTTTTCGGCACAAGGAGCAGTTGCAGCATGAGCTTCGCATTGGTGGGAAATGCAGGCAGACACTGTTTGCACAAAGAGCAGGTGGGCATGAGAACTTCACTGTGACAGGTGATGTGTTGAGGGTTAACTGCTAGGGTTACATGTTTTTCACAAATTTTACCCGTATTTTCACATTTTTGTGTAACATTTTTGGTATAGCTGTTTTTCCTTTATTCTTTGCTTCTTTTGTTTTAGTAAAACATGTTGTTGAATTTTCTGTAGTTGATAGAGTAGAAAATAGAAAAAATATTATGGTTACTTATCATTATTCTATATATGGTATTCATTTTAAAGGAATCTTCATAATTGTAAGTATTTTTTTAATTCTAGGTTTGCTTTAGTGAAAATCAAGTGCTTTCTTCTCAGGCAGTGATACAGACTTTCTTTGATAAGGGGGCAGGGACATTCTTTGGTAAGGGTGTAGGCACATTGTATGGTTGGCATTTCCTATAGTTATAGTACTTTAGTTATTGGTAGTTTGTTGTGTTTTGTTAACTATTTTCTTTTGAATCTGATTATTTTTCTTGTTCTGGTTTTCATTTTTTTTTACTATGTTCTAATTTATTTGAAATTTGAATACAATGTTTTTTTGGATGAAGCTTTTATTATGTTGATAATGGGAATTCCTGTATGTTAAACATTTATAGCACTTATGATATATTCTAATTAGCATTGCAAGTTTTGATAGTTTTGTTTGTTTACATTAAATTAGAGATTAACTCCTGATGGATACTTCTAACTGCAGATTCCTCATCTTAAAATACTCCCCAGGTGCAAGTCTGGATCCAGAAACAATTATCCAGCAATGCTCTTGCATGCCACTATGAGTGGTTATCAGTTCTGCACTGACTCTGTAAGTAATGGAGCTGAGCCTCATGTAAGCATCACCCAGGTGCGCTGATGTCGCTTCCTTTCTTTCTGTGCTTTGTGATAATGATCCGGAGCTCCACTCCCAACTTTGTAGGTTTTCCAATGACTTCCAAACTAAATCCAGGGTGATAGCAAATTACTTCCCCATCTAAGATGACAATTTTCAATCCATGCCATAATTGTCAAAAGGAAATGTTTATGTGCCTGCACAAGGTGTGTCTCAGGTATTTATACCTGGACACAACTCGAAATTGAGTGATAAATGTACCCTCATATGCCGAAAGGTGATTCGGGACTGAGAAGTAACATTTTATGTCACCAGACCTAAGAAGAAGTTGCAACCCCCGCGTAAGTTCTACTCCTTCTCCAAGTTGTGGGTATAGAGTAGATCCCTCTACTGAGGCCGTTTGCAAAATAGGTCAACTTAACAATCAAAATTCTCTGTTAAATCTAAAAGAAAGTCTAAACGCAAACTAAAAAATATCAAAGATGGACTCAACCCCTTCCCACTATTTTGTAACCTTAGAAAAAGGATGAGGGTGTCATGATGTGAGTCAGTCTCCCTCTAGGAACTTGGTCACGGAGTAGATTCCCCAAGTGATCCGAGTCTGCCCTGAATTTCCTGCACCATCATCAATACTACCACCGATTGAAGCCTTCAAGAAAGCCAAACTGTAGATTTTCGCTGCAATTCAGGTTCCTTCTAGTGTGCTTTCAGGTCCCAAGGATCCAATGAGTCTTCCAGTCTGGTTGCCAGCGCAGATCTGTCCTCAGTGCTATCTGAGCCCTAGGGATGCACTCCAAGCCCCTTACTGACTCCCGTACAAACGTCCACTGTTGCTTCAAGACATGCACCAGGCCCTCCCATGCCAGCACTGGAAGATGAACTGGTACTGATTCCAATGTCTGACCCTGAACTGAATTTAGCTTGACCACAACTAATTTCTTACTCAAGGCTGCAAAAGTGCAACTGGTTATAGTACAGCCTGACTCTGAATCACTCCCCATAGCACAGTGGATGGGCAGAACAGAGACACCATTATCTTTTTGGCCGTAATTCTGAACGTGGTACACCCGAAGATCGAAGATGGAAATAATGAAGATGGGTGAAGCTGGGGAGAGGAATAGTTTTCAACCCCTCACTTCATAGATGGCATTTTTCATATTGAGTTCCAAAAGGATTGAAAGTATGATACTTTCTCTTATACAGGATTTTATTCACCACTTGGACAACCAAGGGAAGAGTGCATCATTTGCAGTTGAGAGCAGACAGGGCAACAGCAGTCTTGATTTGCAACAGCCTTCTCCTGAATCCTATAACCTACACCGCCCTATCCAAAAAACTAGCCCAACCACTCCACTGCCACCCTGAACCCCAAAACCTACCCCACCCTGTTCTATAAACTACCCTGACCCCCCACCTCTGCTATGAACCCTAAAACCTACCCTGCTTTGACCTAAAAACTACTGTGAACCCTATAACCTACCCCACCCTGTCCTAAAATATACCCTGACACCCCACCCCTGCCCTGAACCCTAAAACCTACCCCACCCCATCCTAAAAAATACCCCGACCCCTGGCCCCTGCTCTCAACCCTAAAACCTAGCAAGCCCTGCACTGAAAACTACCCTGACCCATCCACCCTCAACCCTAAAACCTACCCCGCCATGTTCTGAACCACCCTCAGCCCCCCCAGCCCCTCACCCAGCCACCACATTCCTCTCTCAGATGTTCCAGCTGTGTGCCTTACCACGCATTTGCATGGTTCAGGCAAGCATGGTTGCGCTTCCGTGGTTACAGCTGCAGAGTAAAGGCCATTTCCCTTGAAAGACCGGGACAGGAATTCAGCAGATAAAGCCCTGTAAAGAGATTTGTCTGTCTCACAGAAACCAGGTTCCACAGTATGTTGTCATTCAGCCCTATTTTCCGTTGTTGTTGTTCTTTCTCAAAGAGGTGAGTCTAGGCTATCCTGACCACTTTCCAGTTGTTCAATTACCACTTTAAGAAATTACCCATCATCTTCATGGTATTTTGTTTGCAACTCATGGTGCTGCGATGTTCACAAATCCTGGTTTTCCCCAATATTTTTACACCCCACCATAACCCCACATAATGTTTGGTTGGGACAATCCTTTCCAGCTAGGCTAACCACCCTACTTCCCTCCCAACCGGAGGCTTCCTTTTATAGGGAGAGGGAGGAGATGCTGAGGCAGAAGAAGAAGGGGGGAGAATCAGGTACATTGGGAGCAGAACACCATGGGCATGAACACTAGTAGCAAGTCCAAGGAACCACAACCAGGGACCAGCACACACATGGAATTGTGACCAGTATGTGCTCAATAACACAGGCACTCAGGTGAGGGTCCTCAATAAAGGTCTAGGTGTTGTGTTCACTGCACACCTTGACATATTCTGCCTCAATTGTGAACTGGCAGAATACTTCATAAAACTAAAACTAAAAGTGTTTTATGAGAAATCTGAACCTTTTGAGAATACAGGCCCTAGACGAGACACAGGACTGAAAAATAAATCCACTTTGTGCCCGCAGGCCACCACCATACCAATTGATCTACTCACCTTTTAACATTTAACAGGCAGTATTCAATGAGATAGTGGGGATACAAGAGAAGGGCACCTACAACAATATGAGAAAAGAGGAAATTAAAGCATTGAAGGACCTACAATCAGATGATGCCAACACAAGGGGATGTGTGGTATTATAAGACAAGGAGGACAACAGGGCGGAGTCCAGACACCTCCTGGATGGTATGAAAAACCATAGAATCTTAGCCCAGGATCCCTCTCCAGAACTAAGGAACAAGATCAAGAATTTTGGAGAAGTGGCAGAATCAAAAGGTGACATCTAGAAGCAAGAAGCAGACTTTCTCTGCACTATGAATCCAACAAGACCGTATTTCTATACGCTCCCAAAGACTCATTAAAAAAGGATTCCACCACTGGGACAACCAATTGTTTCAGGAAAAGGCTACCTCCTTGTGCCACTTTCACAGTTTTGTGACTTTTTCCTAAAACCCTTGATTCAGGGCACCTCATCTTATTTGAAGGACATCAATGATTTTCTAAACCTACTCATTGAAGTTTACTTTGATCTGGAGAACAATCTTTTGATGACCCTCGACATAGAGAGCCTGTACATTAGCCTTCTACAAGAGAAAACCATGATCATGGAGGAAACGAATCTTGGAGGAAACATAATGTGAATATAATACCCTAAATAATGGACTGTGCATGTTTGTGGTCCTGATGGAGAATTCTTTGAGATTGAAGGAACATTATATACAAACGTTCGCAACGTCAATGGGAAACCCATTTGCCCCTAGTGTGGTGGGACTCTATGTGTTCAACTTTGAGAAAAAACGTATTTTAGGCACTAACAACCCCTGCAGAGGAAGAATAAAACTATGTAAACGATACATAGATGTTATTTTGATCATCTGGGATGGTCAAACCATTTTCAAATGGATCAATGAATGAGATATTAATCTGAAAGTTACACATACAGTGGATGCCAGAACAATCGCTTTCCTGGATGTGACAATATTCACAGAGGATGGCAAACTACAAACAAAAACTTACCATAAGCCAACAGACAACAACACCCTACACAAATTTGACAGTTTCCACCCAAGAGCACTAAAGGGAGATTCTACCTGGGCTCAGAACTCTACTCCACTGGTTTTTGGAATTTTTTCACTTCACGCTACACACAAAGTAGGGCGAAGTACCCAAAATCCATCTTTCCACATGGACCCGAGATCATTCACTCACACTTCTTCTAGCCACAACGGCAGCAAAAAAAGTGCTTCTCACAAGCATTCTGGAGTAAATTTTCTAATCAAGATGCTTCTAAATCTAGTCAAAAAGAGATTTTCGACCGGATTTTGTTCTCCAATTGATCCCTCAAATTGTTGTTAGTGTGTGCAACATTTTATTTCAAACGGGAAGGAAGAGACTCCATCTTCCTATTCCTGTCCAGCAGGCTTCCCTCGGGGCTTTGCCCATCTCCTGGTCACTTTTCATTTGGATTTTGTGGTGGAAGGATCACTCTCTTTGTCTCCTGGATATACCTTTGGATTTAAGGACTTTGGTGGTCATTGTGACTTCGCCGGTCTTTTCCCAGGAGCGCTAAAGCTGCTGCTGCCCAGACTACCAGTGCTGGCGGTCCAAAGGCGGACTTATTTGACATAGGTAGGATTTTGGCCCGTTTAAGGGCGGAAATCTGATTCTGTCTGCCTGGCCGATGGAGGAAGAGAGGAGGTTCCATCACTAGCACCGCCACGCCAACAAGACTCCGCCCGCCATATTACGATACATAATACGGCATGGCGGAGTCCTGTCAGCAGTGCAGAGCTGGCAGTGGAAAACGCCAGGACACATCCCCTCCCGGCCCACCACCTTGCCGGAAAAGGTAAGTAGATCGTCTGAACAGGGAGGACGTTGTGTGAATGTGAGTGGTGTCTGCGGGTATGAATGAATGCGGGGGTGTCTGAGTGTGTGTGTGAGTGCATGTATGTTTGTGTGAATGTGGGGGGAAGGGGTGTCTGTGTGTGTGTGTATGTGAGTGCGTGTATGTTTGTGTGAATGCAGGGGGAGGGGGTGTATGTGTGAGTGTGTGAATGTCTGTGCGAATGGAGGGGTATGGGGTATGTCTGAGTGCATGCATGGGAGTGAATGTGTATGTCTGAGTGCATGCATGCGAGTGAATGGGTGTATCTGAGTGAGTGTTTGGGTGCAAGTGTGTGGGGATGTATGTAAGGGAATGCATGGATGAGTGGGAGTGCAAGTATGTAGGTATGTGGTTGTGTGGGGGAGTATCTGCAGGTGACAGGAATAGAGATTCCTGTCGCCGGGTCCATGACCACCAGCATTTTCGTGGCAGTGCAACCTCCATGAAAATGCTGGTGGTCTACAAAGTCGGAACCGATGGCGGTATTGTTGCTACTGCCTGCCAAGAGGTGCTCATAATGTTGCGGTCTTCACTGCGGGCCTGGCAGTAGACCGTCTGCCTCCACTGCCATGGAGATCAGGTGACCCCAATATCATAATGACCATATACCCACCTTTGTTTTTTGTGAAATAGCACAAGTAAGTTAAAAAACTATTGAATAAAAGAGTGTTGTTTGTTTGCCTGGGCATGTACCAGTATTTCTTTGTACTTTAATATGATTTTAAAATGAAATAGCCTGGAGCTTAAGGATGGGCCTAGTTATTATTTATCTTGCATTTAGTGAATTATTCATCTTTTGTAAAGAAAATAGTTGCACAGCTCAGTACCTTTTCTATATGTTTGTAACATTTGCAATATTATTTTACTATGTGGCCTGAATTTCTAAAGGGCCATCTAGCCAGTAGGCCCAGTACTAGTAATCATCAGTGCATGAAATACATGTTTCAGTGGTAAATGTGTTTTTAATCATCACGTAGGGCTGAGATGGCATTGGATTAACTTATGTGTATCAAGAAACTGGAACCTCATCAATTATCCCACACCCAGGATGCATCACCATAATATAATTTTGTATGTGGTAAACAATCAAATAAACTTTGATAATTTTCTCCATAATTGTAATAAAATGTGTATTCTTCCTTTTATCTTCCAAGCAACAAGTTCAAACAATATATTCAACAACATGCCAATATAGACCTTCTTTTGATAGCATATGGCAGGTTCACCATTCGCCGTGAATCAATGTAAAAAATCTATACCCAATGCATTTTGGCCCAATGGCCTTCGTTGGGGGTTACTGTGATAAAAGAAACACTCATATTAGAATAAACTTTCTCTGGCCCTTAATCAAATTATACTTGTTGCATTGCCGCATGTAAAATGACTAAACATTGTTTAATGGTGTAAAATGATCTTGTTTCAACCACATCATAATGTGAAATCATTTAAACATGTGTGTAAGTGGTGACAAAAAATCCAACTCTTTGTATAATAAATAAACGTAATGAATAAACTGAAAAAATTTAATTGAGTGAGTAAATAATGTGGCCCCAAAATTACAAAAAGATGACTGTGTCAAAAACGGTGTTCGAAGGTCAAGCCCATGTCCATACCACCCATTCTAAAGCTGCTCAGCCAACGGCCATGTTTAAAAGCCTCTTAATTGTACCTCCTGAGATCAAATGAACCAAAACTTGTCAATCACTTGAAGAAAATTTAGATTTTTCTAGTAATTTAAGAAGGAAAGTCTTAATTTTATTTAAGACACGGAGGTGAATATTATGCTTATTTCTTGCTTTCAATTTGAATAGCTGCACAGTCAACAAACAAAAGAACACCAATCCCATAAAGGCCCGAAGAAAGATCTGGGCCAATGGGAAAAAATGCAGACTAGAATCGGCCAATCAGAGCCCAACATAACCAATATATACCTAGCTAAACCACGAGCAGTCCTCTTTTCCTGAGGGAGAAGTCTAGTTATAAGAAGAAAACATTGGGAAAATGGAACTATCAATCAGAATGGCCAAAACCAAAGAAAAACAGTCTTGAATGTGGTGAATCCAATGAAGAAGTTGATCGGGGAAGCAAAGCAGGCTTGAAGTGGAGATCTCTGAAAGGAAAGGTGTAACTTCAGAATTCCGTGAGATGGTTTCAGGAATAGGCCAATCTTCATGCGTTGTTTGCTGAAGAGGCAGCGGGTGCAACTGAAGGGTGGGAAGAGAAAATAATTAGTATGAGTTTTTGTGGTGGGATAATACTAGCCTCTGTGTCTTCAATAAAATGAAGACTGTCCTTCGTAAATTACTAGGAAAATCTACATTTTATGAAAAGACCGGGAGGCTCTTATTATGCTCCTTCAAAGCATATCAATCACCACCAAAGCAACTGAATCAATTGGTTTGCAATAGAAGCTTAAAAAAAGACCAATCTACAGATACTAGAATGTCCTCCATGCGAGATCCAGCCCAGAAAGCTTTAGAAGCCATAGCACCCCTGGAAGAATGAGCACCAGATTTGGAAGTATCAATCCCAGCCAGGTACATGACCCACTTGACCCAACGGGCTAAAGTAGGAGATGAAACCGGCTTGTGAGGTTTTTTGAAAGAGATGAGAAGTTGTGAGGCAGAGAACACTCTAAGATGTGCTGTCTTTCGTTCATATACTTTTAAACAATTTCCTACACATAATTTAGGTTTGGAAAATAAGGATAAAAAAATAAGAAATTTAAGTTTTGGTCCATCTGTAAATTTTAAAAAGGATACCTGTGGGTGTGAAATGACGACCGGAAATGTCTAATGCTTTGATGTCAGATAATGGTTTTATGAAAACAAAACATAACAACATTGTCAATTTGGCAGAAAGCATCCTAAGGGATAAAGATGTGTTGGCCACGAGAGCAACAGTTGTAAAACTACATTGACGTCCCATAATTCACTATATTTGCGAATAGGAGGATTAGAGAATTTTACTCCCTTTTAAAAATCGGCAAATAAGGAGATGTTCTCCGACTGGTTTTCCATTGACAAGGTCATGATTGAGAGAAATTACAGAACGGTAAAGATTAATGGTTCTGTAGGACTTACCTGAACTTGCTTGGGCTGCAAGAAAGTTAACAATTAGAGAAATATCAGCTGAAAAGGGATCGCAAGATTTTCACACACAACCAGCTATGCCATAAAGACCAGGCTGATTTATAAGCCTTTGTGGTTACGGGAGCCCATGCTTTAGAGATATAGGCCCTCATTACACCCCTGACGGTCAGTGTTAAAGCAGCGGTAATACCGCCAACAGGCCGGCGGAAAACAAAATGGGATAACGACCACGGCTGAAACCGCCATCATAGGCAGCCACTTCAACACTACGACCGTCAGGGCGGTAGCAACAAACAGCGCGGTGGTCACTGGCAACAGACAGGCGGAAGACAATGTACCGCCCACCGTATTACAAGGCACCAATCCACCAGCTTTTCTGGGGCGGTACCAACGAAATCAAAAGTAGGGCGGAAACAGTACACTGAAGGGCAACCACTCACCTTTCGACATTCAACGAAGACACAGGACGCCATGGAGCCCGAACTGCAGGTCCTCCCCATGCTGATGTATCTGTTAATACACCAGGAATTTCAAAGAAGGCGGTGGCGACGACCACGGTGAGTACTGCACCTAGCACACAGAGGACAGGGGGAGAAAAAAGAGAGTGACACACACACACGCAACATGCAACACCCCCACCCTCACCCACAACACCATACACACAAAAACATGCAGCAACATCACATTTACACCCCATAAACCCCTGGAAGAACACCATGACAAAAGGATTAGTCAAATATGTGATATTTAGAAAATGCATTTAAAGGTAACAATTGTAAACCACAGTTCATACAAATATTTACAATATGTACAGAGGGTCGTACACTGTCCATTGCAAATGTCCATGGACCAGTGGCCCAAAAAATCATGGGCCAAGCCCACACTTGACTCCTGCCTCAAAACGGAGAGAACACTGCAGGAGCATCAGGTCGAAAAAACAGAGGCACCTCAGGGGAAAGGGGAGGGGATCACCTCAGCCAGAGAATGGTACTTCGCCACTGCTCCAGGAGGGGGCAACATGCCCACAGCGATGTCCTGGGGAGTGCAAAGCCACAGTCTCTCAAGTTTCTCCAGTGGGTGGTTTGCCCACTGCTTGGTCCTGGGGAGTGCAAAGCCACAGTCTCTCAAGCCTCTCCAGTGGGTGGTTTGCCCACTGCGTGGTCCTGGGGAGTGCAAAGCCATAGTCTCTCAAGTCTCTCCAGTGGGTGGTTTGCCCACTGCGTGGTCCTGGGGAGTGCAAAGCCACAGTCTCTCAAGTCTCTCCTGTGGGTGGTTTGCCCACTGCTTGGTCCTGGGGAGTGCAAAGCCACAGTCTCTCTAGTGGGTGGTTTGCCCACTGCGTGGTCCTGGGGAGTGCAAAGCCACAGTCTCTCAAGTCTCTCCAGTGGGTGGTTTGCCCACTGCTTGGTCCTGGGGAGTGCAAACCCACAGTCTCTCTAGTGGGTGGTTTGCCCACTGCTTGGTCCGGGGGAGTGCAAAGCCACAGTCTCTTTAATGGGTGGTTTGCCCACTGCTTGGTCCTGGGGGTGCAAAGGCACAGCCTCTCTAGTGGATGCCTTCTCCACTGGTTCTGGAGAGGGACTTGTGCCCAGTCTGCTTCATCCTGCCAAGGAAAGTGATAGTGGATGCATATCTCCACTGGTTCTGGAGGGGGTCTTGTGCCCAGTCTGCTTCATCCTACCAAGTAGAGTGATGGTGGATGCATAGCTCCACTGGTTCTGGAGGGGGTCTTGTGCCCAGTCTGCTTCATCCTGCCAAGGATAAGGGGAGTGGATACATATCTCCACCGGTTCTGGAGAGGGGTTTGTGCCCAGTAAAGCTGCACCTGTGGTGTGGCTGTTCCCACTCCTTCACCTGTGTGTTTGAGGTACAAGTTGTGCCGGAAACAGGTAGCATGATACTCCATGGAGGCAGAGCCATATTCCATCCTGTGGCGACTTAGGCTGCAAGCTGCTGGTAGCGCCAGTGCTGGTGGTGGTGCTTCAAGTGGTGGGTGCAGGGTCCAGGCCATCTCCTGCAGCCTTGGACGGCTGCCCACTGGGGATGCTGCTGGTGTCCGATGTAGTAGCAATGACTGGGCATGTGGCGGTGCATATGGCAGTGCAGGTGGCCGTGTCTGCGGCGGAGATGCTGCCGGTGATGCCCGTGGTGCAGGTGCTGGTAGTAGTGGAGGGAGACACCAGGCAGTCTCCAGTAGCCTCGGACAGCTGCCCACTGGGAATGATGCTGCCGACTGTCGTTGTGGCAGCGGCGGTTCAGGGGCCGGTACAGGTGGTGGTGCAGGTGGCGGTGCAGATGGCAGTGCAGGTGGCGGTGCTTGCGGCAGTGCTTACCACAGTAGAGGTTGCTGGCCTGTCAGAAATGATGGTGCTCACCGGTCCCTCACCTGGAGGCTACTAGCCCTGGAGTGCCTTGCCTTTGCTCTTTTTTTCCCTTCCCCACCTTGGTAGACGCTGCTGGGACCTTGGCACTCTCCTCTTGTTTTTTGGATGAGGCGTTGCTGGGTGGGCCCTGTGTATTGTCTGTAACCTTGGCAGGTGGCGGAATTGGTTGGTCTTTCGCATTGGTAGGTGGCACACTGCCAGCCCTGACGGGTGCCCCCTTCAATCCCCTCAGACTTGCAGGGACCACAGCGGACGCCAAGTTGGTGGCTGAGGTGCTGGCCTGTAATCTCGACACCCTGGCCCTAGGGGAAAGACGGGGGGAGGGAGGTTTAGGGAAGAGGACAAAGTTTGCCAGGAAACGTTTTTTAGACACACTGGAGTGGAGGGGGTTTGGGAGTGGAGGAAGAAGTAGTAGTTGTAGGAGGTGTACGTCTGCTGAGTTTGGGTGAAGGTGCATGGGCTAGAGGCTGTTGTGAGGTGAATGGCTGTTGAGTGGGTGTGTGCCTGCGTTTGTGTACTTTGGGAGGAGGGCTCACAGACACACTGGGAGAGGACACAGGGAACGTGTGCATGGTTGTGGGGGTGGAGATTGCTCATGAGGGGTGTGTTGTGATGGGCGTGCTGGTGATGGAGGTAGTGGCTGAAGATGTAGTGCATGCAGGTGTGAGTGGAGACGCTACTGGGAGGGAGGTGAACGAAGAGGAGGAGGGGGACACAGTGGAGGAAGTGGATGTTGGTATGTCTGCATGGGTTTGGTGCTCGTGTGAGTGCCTGTGTGAGGATGTGTGGTGCTTATCTTTTCCTGAGCCACTTTGTGTGTTGATGTGTGTGCATGCTGGTCTGAAGGTGTGCTTGGGATTGGGTGATGTACAGGGTATTGGGTCTGGGTAGTGGAAGTTGGAGGGGGGAGGCTAGACACAGGGACAATGGTTGCCATAAGTGCTGAGGCCAGAGCCTGAAATGCTCTCTATTGGGCCGCCATGCCAGAATGAATGCCCTCCAGGTATGCATTTGTTTGTTGCAAATGCCTCTCGACACCCTGGATGGCATTTAGGATGGTTGACTGTCCAGCAGTGAGGGATCTCAGGAGGTCAATAGCCTCCTCACTGAGGGCAGCAGGGCTGTCTGGGACAAGGCCTGAGGTGCCTGGGGCGACAGAGAGGCCCTCCCTCCTGGGTGAGCGGCCACAGGAAACACGCTGAGGAGCTGCTGGGAGGGCAGTGCTGATAGGGGGGTGGAAGCTGTACCTGTTGTTGGGGTGGGCACAGAGGTGTCCGCCACCGCCAGGGAGCTTCCATCAGAGGAGGAATCACTGTCACAGGTATCCTCTCCTGTCCCCGTCGTGGAGCTCCCCTCGCCCTCCGTCCCACTGGTGCCTTCACCCTCAGTGGATTCACCTTCAAAGGCCATGTGGGATGCAGCTCCCTCCATCGCCGGTGCCTCTGCTCCTCCGCCAGATGATGCTAATGCACACAAGGACAGGGTGACAAAACAAAAAGGGGCAGGAGAGACAGAGGATACACTTGGTCAATGCCAGCAACACCACTACCATTGGCGGACACAATACACACAATGAGCTGCCCTATGCACTAGGCCATGCCCAACCAGTCACTAAGGTAGTCACCAGCCCATGGTGTACAATGCCTAACATCAGCATCTGCACACCTGACACCCACAGGACCCTGCCCAGTAGTAGTTGCCCATTTGTACCATTGGGGTAGGAGTGCTTCAGAGCCTGCACACAAGGGACCTACCCTGCCATGATCGCCCTGGCCTAGGGGCACACACCGCCCACATCCCCCACCCAGCTACCTCCTAAAGCGCGCTAAGTCAGCTTTCCGAATCACCCCCTTGTGGCTGCTGTGATGCCCTGTCCACCCAACTCGGGGTAGGCCACTACCAGGATACGGAACATCAGGAGGGTCATGGTGCGACGAGCACCCCTTCCACTTTGGGATGCCAGCCCCAGCTGGGCCTCTGACGTCTTCTTGGTCCAGCGGCGCAGGTCCTCACATCTCTTGCGGCAGTGGGTGCTCCGCCTGTGATAGACCCCCAGGGTCCGCACCTCCTTTGCGATGGCACACCAAATACCCTTTTTCTGGTGGGCACTGACCTAGCTAGAAAAGACAGTGGAAAATGTAATTACTCACCCATCCGGACCGGCATACTCATTGCACCCCAGCTCCCACCCATGCTCTGGAACACATACACTGACCACCTCTCATGCAGCACTCAGGCCAGGATTCCTCAGCAACCCCCAACATGTGGCTTACATACACACCACTTAAAACATGCATTGCCCACATATCATGCTCTCAGTGAACTCACCTGTTTGTCTGGAGGACCGTAGAGTAACGTGTACTGAGGTAGGACCTCATCCACAAGTTTCTCCAAGACCTCCGTAGTGAAGGCAGGGGCCTTTTCCCCAGACACTGTAGACATTGTCGCTTCCAGACACAGGTCACAGCAGCACTTGCAGTGTAGGTCCTCTCTTGTTGAAGGTCAGGTAGCAACTGAGTGAATAGCTAGAAAACGTCAGTGACGTCCGTGGTGGTGCGTATCGTCACCACTGGCGTACATCGCCATTGGCTCCTGGGACCCATAGAGCCGAATGATAACCAATGCGAGGTTGCGCGGTGGACATTGTCCGCCTACCACTACAGCGCACAACGCCAGCACACTTACCTCATTTCCTCTTGTCCCTCCTCACCGGTCAGGCAGCCACCATTTCAGGGGGGCACATGGCATGGCAACTAACTGCGTCACAGCACATATTGGCACTTCTACTGACTGTCAACTTCACACACTGCTTCTGTGACATACATTCACAAACAGTTGTGCCATCTCTGTGGAAATATGACCTTCTGCTCACTGTTTTCCTCCATAGGCTACAACCTCTAAGGCAGATGATGAGATGGTGGCATCCTCCAGTGTACAGATCCCCGGTGGACCTGGCGACAATGGACGTCAAACACATTATCATCACATACAGACTTGATCGTGCCACAATCCAAGAACTGTGTGCCCAATTGGAGCCAGACCTGATATCAGCTATTCGCCAGGCCACAGAAATCTCCCCTCTAGTGCAGGTTCTGCCAGTGCTCCATTTCCTGGCAAGTGGTTCCTTTCAAACAACAGTGGCCATGGCAACAGAGATGTCTCAGCCAATGTTCTCTAACGTGTTAACCAGAGTGTTGTCGGCCCTGCTGAAACACATGTGCAGCTACGTTGTATTTCCCCAAGTTGAGGATTTGGCCACAGTGAAAGCTGACTTTTATGCCCTGGGACATATCCCCAACATCATTGGTTCCATTGATGGTACACACATGGCATTTGTCCCCCCGCAGAAATGAACAGGTCTACAGGAATAGAAAAAGCTATCATTCAATGAATGCGCAAATGGTGTGTTTGGCGGACCAGCACATCTCCCATGTGAATGCCAAATATCCTGGCTCAGTGCATGACGCCTATGTCTTGAGGAATAGCAGCATCCCTTATGTGATGGGCCAACTCCAGAGGCACCGGGTGTGGCTATTATTTGAGGCCAACGTCCCCACACAGTATAAGTTGGGGTCTGAGTATGGGTGTGAGAAAACAGGGCTGATTGCAGAGGCCCCCTAACTTTTTGCCCCCATTTTCCACCTTTTGCTGGTGTTTTCCTGACTCTGATGGTGCCCTGGGTACTGCTAACAAGTCCCAGGGCCTGTGCTCTGTGTAAAATGGATATGCAAATTAGGCTAATTATAATTGGCTAAGTTAACCTACCTATAAGTCCCTAGTATATGGTAGGGCATGAAGGTTTAGGAACCACAGCATAGGTAGTGCACCTATAGGTGCACTGCTGAGGTGCCCTGTGTCATTTTAAAGGCAGGCCTGCCTTGCTGGCTGCTTTTAAATTAAAGTTATATGCAAATTCGACTTTGGAATTAAAAGTAGTTCCAAAGTCTCAAACTGCCTTATTTTTACATATAAGTCACCCCTAAGATGTGCCCTAAGTGCCCCTAGGGCTGGGTGCCATGTAACTATAAGCAGGGACTTTATAAAAATAGTTTTATAAGCCCTGGGGAGGTAAAAACAGCCAAATCCGTTTTTCCCTCATTGTAGTAAATGGCCTTCATAGGCTAGAATGGGGAGACTTTATTTTATTTTTTAAAGTCTCCTTTAATTATGCATACCAAGAATCTGGTATCAAATTAATTGTTGTAATAAATCCCACAACTTCCAGTTGTTGGATTTAATATAACTTGTTCAGGTAAAGAGTTTTAAACTTTACCTGAAAAGTTGCCCATTTCAGCCCTGCATTCTTTTTGCTGCTGTGCTCTGATTGGCCAGCTCTAGTAGCTTGGCCAAGCTGCCTTGATAAGGTGTGAAGTGGCCTGGCTTCACACAAAGGAATGTGCCTGTGGGAGGGAATCTCCCCTCAGCAGATGGGGAGGCAGGAAGGGGGAGGGCTGCCAAACTGGTCTTCAAAGGCAGAGAAGGACATTTGGAGCAACCAGCAACACCCCCACATGCTGCAACCCCAGACAACTAGGTGCCCCCTTGATTAGATTAGGAGAGGGCAGGAGAGGGGTGTGTTTATGATTTTTAGCCACACCAGTGGGTGGGCTCAGCCAGATGTAACATCCAAACATCAGATTCAGCCATGATGGATTTTTAGAGAATGTTGCCTCCTGGGATTTATTTTTGCCACACTTCCCAGGAAGTGGTCATCACAGGGGGAAGGACCCCGCACCTGATTGGAGAACCAGGACCCCCCTGCTTTTCACCCAGGAGCAAGGATAAAACTGGCAGACCTGCACCCACACCTCAGTTCCCTACCACATCCAACAAGGAAGAACAACAGAAGAAGAAGGACTGCCCTGCTGGACCCCTGGCCTGCACCTGGAACCTGCACTCAGAAGGACTGCACCAGCTGCACACTTGGGCTTCACCACAAGAAGGACTTTGCCTGGCTTCAACTGGTTCAAGGAGGGACTCCCTGTTTGCTACAGGTGAACAATTGCTATCCAGAGTCCCCTGCACCAACTCCTGAAGAAAGCGACCAGCTGACCACTGTCCAGTGGCCAAAAAGGAGTTTGCGCCAGGTGCATTCTGGGAGTTGTAGTCCGCACCCCCCCAAGGACCATCTCAAACTTCTGGACCCTTGGGGTGAGCTGTGGACCCCAAAAGAACCTTAAAAGAACATCTAGGAGAAGCCCCAGAAGTTTGGAGAAGTTTGGACAACTTTTGTAAAAAAGCTCCATAGAGGGACCGACCCGCCGCGGCAACTCTAGCCGGCTTGCCTCAACCGTGACCCGACCTGATTTGCTGGTTCATCCCGGTAAAGAAAATCTCAGAAAAAGAGACTAAGGGGGTGATTCTAACCCTGGCGGTCGGTGTTAAAGCGGCGGCCAACCCGCCAACAGGCTGGCGGTAAAAAATATGGAATTCTGACCCTGGCGGGAACCGCCAACACAGACAGCCACTTTAACACTCCGCCCGCCACGGCGGTACAAACAAACAGCGCGGCGGTCACCGCCAACAGCCAGGCGGCAGATAATGTACCGCCCACACTATCACAACTCACCAATCCGCCACCTTTTCCGGGGCGGGAGCACCGCCGATAAAAACACGCCGGAAACAGACTACGGACGGGAAAATGCTCACCACTACGCACTCCAGGAGGAAGGAGGACAGCATGGAACCCGAATTAAACATCCTACCTGCTCTCGTCTACCTTCTCATCTACCACGAGTACGAAGTCCGGCGCAGACGACAACGGTGAGTACTGCACCTACGACACACGGGAGGGGGGAGGACGAAAGGTTACGGGCACACACATATGCGACCCCCCCCCCCAACTATGTACACACCAATGCAGAGCAACAAGTCACAGTGACACCACCCAAACACCCCTGAAAAATGCTAGGACATAATCAAATTTGGAATAAATATTTATGTACCAAAAAGCTCCTGAAAATTATCGTACAACCATGAAAGATATTCACAAGAAAACAAATGACATACACATCAGTGTATAACTGAAGTAACAAGTCCTGCACATCCTACGAATTCATCATGTCCGTGGGCCAAAGTTTTGAGAAACAAGGGCAAAGCCCACACAGGAGACCTGAGTCCTTTGGAGAGAACACTGCAGGGGCATCAGATGTAAAAACTACAGGCACCTCAGGGGGAAGGGAAGGGGGGGGCACCACAGCCACATGAGTCCACGACGCCAGATCCACCAGGAGCCACCATGCCCACTGTACCATCCTGGGGAGTGCAAAGCCACAGTCTCTCAATGTCTCTACAGTGGGTGGGCTGCCCACTGTACCATCCTGGGGAGTGCAAAGCCACAGTCTCTCAATGTCTCTACAGTGGGTGGGCTGCCCACTGTACCATCCTGGGGAGTGCAAAGCCACAGTCCATCAGGTGGATGACAGTCTCCACTGGTCAAGGAGGAGGCATGGTGGGCACAGTGAACTATAAACAGTGATTGAGACGGCGGTGCCCAGCGGAGCGGTGCTTGACAGGAAGGGCCCAGCGGAGCAGTGCTTGAGACGGCGGGGCCCAGCGGAGCGGTGCTTGAGACGGCGGGGCCCAGCGGAGCGGTGCTTGAGATGACGGGCCCAGCGGAGCGGTGCCTGAGATGAAGGGCCCAGCGGAGCGGTGCTTGAGACGGCGGGACCCAGCGGAGCGGTGCTTGAGAAGAAGGGCCCAGCGGAGCGGTGCTTGAGATGAAGGGCCCAGCGGAGCGGTGCTTGAGACGGCGGGGCCCAGCAGAGCGGTGCTTGAGAAGAAGGGCCCAGCGGAGCGGTGCTTGAGATGAAGGGCCCAGCGGAGCGGTGCTTGAGAAGAAGGGCCCAGCGGAGCGGTGCTTGAGAAGAAGGGCCCAGCGGAGCGGTGCTTGACAGGAAGGGCCCAGCGGAGCGGTGCTTGAGAAGAAGGGCCCAGCGGAGCGGTGCTTGAGAAGAAGGGCCCAGCGGAGCGGTGCTTGAGACGGCGGGGCCCAGCGGAGCGGTGCTTGAGATGACGGGCCCAGCGGAGCGGTGCCTGAGATGAAGGGCCCAGCGGAGCGGTGCTTGAGACGGCGGGGCCCAGCGGAGCGGTGCTTGAGACGGCGGGGCCCAGCGGAGCGGTGCTTGAGATGACGGGCCCAGCGGAGCGGTGCCTGAGATGAAGGGCCCAGCGGAGCGGTGCTTGAGACGGCGGGGCCCAGCGGAGCGGTGCTTGAGACGGCGGGGCCCAGCAGAGCGGTGCTTGAGACGGCGGGGCCCAGCGGAGCGGTGCTTGAGATGACGGGCCCAGCGGAGCGGTGCCTGAGATGAAGGGCCCAGCGGAGCGGTGCTTGAGACGGCGGGGCCCAGCGGAGCGGTGCTTGAGAAGAAGGGCCCAGCGGAGCGGTGCTTGAGAAGAAGGGCCCAGCGGAGCGGTGCTTGACAGGAAGGGCCCAGCGGAGCGGTGCTTGAGACGGCGGGGCCCAGCGGAGCGGTGCTTGAGATGACGGGCCCAGCGGAGCGGTGCCTGAGATGAAGGGCCCAGCGGAGCGGTGCTTGAGACGGCGGGGCCCAGCGGAGCAGTGCTTGAGAAGAAGGGCCCAGCGGAGCAGTGCTTGAGAAGAAGGGCCCAGCGGAGCGGTGCTTGACAGGAAGGGCCCAGCGGAGCGGTGCTTGAGACGGCGGGGCCCAGCGGAGCGGTGCTTGAGATGACGGGCCCAGCGGAGCGGTGTCTGAGATGAAGGGCCCAGCGGAGCAGTGCTTGAGACGGCGGGGCCCAGCAGAGCGGTGCTTGAGAAGAAGGGCCCAGCGGAGCGGTGCTTGAGACGGCGGGGCCCAGCGGAGCGGTGCTTGAGATGACGGGCCCAGCGGAGCGGTGCCTGAGATGAAGGGCCCAGTGCTTGAGACGGCGGGGCCCAGCGGAGCGGTGCTTGAGACGGCGGGGCCCAGCGGAGCGGTGCTTGAGATGACGGGCCCAGCGGAGCGGTGCCTGAGATGAAGGGCCCAGCGGAGCGGTGCTTGAGACGGCGGGGCCCAGCGGAGCGGTGCTTGGGTGGCGGGGCCCAGCGGAGCGGTGCTTGAGATGGCGGGGCCCAGCGGAGCGGTGCTTGAGATGACGGGCCCAGCGGAGCGGTGCCTGAGATGAAGGGCCCAGCGGAGCGGTGCTTGAGACGGCGGGGCCCAGCGGAGCGGTGCTTGAGAAGAAGGGCCCAGCGGAGCGGTGCTTGAGATGAAGGGCCCAGCGGAGCGGTGCTTGAGACGGCGGGGCCCAGCGGAGGGGTGCTTGAGAAGAAGGGCCCAGCGGAGCGGTGCTTGAGACGGCGGGGCCCAGCGGAGCGGTGCTTGAGAAGAAGGGCCCAGCGGAGCAGTGCATGAGACGGCGGGGCCCTCTTCAGCGGTGCCTATCCTCACGGCAGGCCCTGTTCAGCGGTGCTCTTCTCCACAGCGGGCCCTGTTCAGCGGTGCTCTTCTCCACGGCAGGCCCTGTTCAGCGGTGCTCTTCTCCACGGCGGGCCCTGTTCAGCGGTGCTCTTCTCCACGGCGGGCCCTGTTCAGCGCTGCCTATCTTCACGGCGGGGCCCTGTTCAGCGGTGCTCTTCTGCACCGCAGGCCCTGTTTAGCGGTGCTCTTCTCCACGGCGGGCCCTGTTCAGCGGTGCTCTTCTCCACGGCGGGCCCTGTTCAGCGGTGCTCTTCTCCACGGCGGGCCCTGTTCAGCGGTGCTCTTCTGCACCGCGGGCCCTGTTCAGCGGTGCTCTTCTCCACGGCGGGCCCTGTTCAGCGGTGCTCTTCTCCACGGCGGGCCCTGTTCAGCGGTGCTCTTCTGCACCGCGGGCCCTGTTCAGCGGTGCTCATCCAGCAGGTCAAGGGAGCCAGACCTGGCCTGGACTCCCTGCTCAGTCGCCCTCGGACCGTGACGTTTCTGGACCCTTCGGGGACGGACTCCTGGCCTCCTTATTGTCCTCCTTCCCAGCTGGGATGTGACATGTGGGGTCCACCTTCTCCGCGCTCCTGCTGCCCTTCCGCTCCTTTGATGGGGCTCTCGGGCCCTTGCCTCCCCTAGATGGTGTGGGTGGTGAAGTGGCCGTACATTGCTCCTTGGGGGCAGCCCTGTCGGTCCTCGCACGGCGGCCCTTGTTTTTGCGGGTCCTCTTGCCGGGGGGGGCTGGACGTGTCCTTGCTGCTGATCGATGTGTCACTGCTGGCAAAGGGTGGGCTCCAGAACCCATGCACAACAGTGACACCCAAAGCTGGGCTGGTGGTGGCTGCGGTGCTCTTGGGACTCTTTGCAGATTGAGGGGGGAGCTCATCGGAGGGAAAGAGGTCAAGATTAGCCAGGAAAAGTTTTTTAGGGCCAAGGTAAAGGGTAGGAGAAGTGGAGATGGAAGTGGAGGAAGAGGAGGTGGTTGTAGGAGAGTCAGGTGTGCTGTCATTGGGTGAAGGTGCTGGTGCTGTAGGCTGTCGTGAGGTGGATGTCTGTTGGGTGGGTGGCTGCCTGAGTTTGTGTGTCTTGGAAGAGGGGGTGACAGACACAGTGGGAGAGGACACAGGGGACGTGTAAATGGCAGTGGGGGTGGTGACTGCACGAGTGTGGACTGTACTGGAGGGTGAGGTGGTGATGGAAGCACTGGCTGATGTTGGGGTGCATGCAGGTGTGAGTGTAGACGTCACAGGGAGGGAGGAGGGAGACGAGGAGGAGGGGGACACAGAGGTGGTTGTGACTGTTGGAATGTCTGCATCTGGGTGTTGCTTGGGTGAGTGTTTGTGGGATCTGTGGTGCTTGTGTTTGGATGAGCTGCTCTTGGGTGTTGAGGTGTGTGCAGGCTGGTCTGATGGTGTGGATGGGATAGGCTGAGGAACAGGAGACAGAGAAAGGCTGGAGGCAGTCAGAAGAGGGAGGCTGGAAACAGGGACAATGGCTGCCGTCAGTGCTGAGGCCAGAGCAGTGAACGCTCGTTGATGGGCAGCCTGACCCGAATGAATGCCCTCCAGGTACGCATTGCTCTGTTGCACCTCCCTTTGCACCCCCTGGATGGCATTCAAAAGGGTCGTCCGCCCAACAATGAGCGTCCTCACCAGGTCAATGAGCTCCGCACTGAGGGCAGCAGGGGCAACAGGGGCAGGGGCTGAGGTGCCTGGGGCGAAGGAGACGCGCGCCTTCCTGGGCGAGCGGGCACGGAGCGTAGGCTGAGGGGCTGCTGGGAGGGCGGTGCTGGTGCGCTGGGTGGCGGCTGTACCTGTATAGGCGGGGGGCCCGGATGTTGCCGCCACCGCTAGGGAGCTCCCATCCGAGGACGTGTCGCTGTCGCTGCTCTCACCAGCGGTCCCCGTCGTGGTGCTCCCCTCGCCCTCCGGATCACTGGTGCCCTCGGTGTCTGTTCCTGGGCCCACCGGGGCCTTGTGTCCTGCAGCTCCCTCGTGCTCCGATGCCAAATCTCCTCCGCCTGATGATGCTAATGCACACATGCACAAGAAGATGAAGAGAAAGGGTGGGGGGAGAAAAAAGAAGACCAGGTTGAGTGCATGCAATGTCAACACCGTTGGCGGAGAGGACAGACACAGGAGTCTAATGCACTAAGCCACGCATTCGGGGTACACTACTCAGTACTACTGACTAGGACAACAGGCCAAGAGACGTCAAACACGCACATGGGAGATGCTGGACCTTCAATGGCTGTACTTGTCACCCTACAGAGGTGGGGGCCGGGGGCACACGGCCATGCCTAAGGAAGAGGACTACACTACAGAAAGCGCCCTGGCCTAATGTCACCCACAGCCCTCCTCCCCACCCAGACGCCTCCACTGCGCAGAAAGATAGGAGAATGTGCTGATACTCACCCCCTTGTGTCTGCTGTGATGTCTTAAGGCGCCCATCCAATTCAGGGTAGGCCACCGCCAGGATCCGGGACATCAGGGGGGTCATGGTGCGACTGGCACCCCTCCTAGGTTGGGAGGCCATCCCCAGCAGTGTTTCTGCGATCTTCCTTGTTCCGCGGCGGATGTCCTCCCACCTCTTGCGGCAGTGGGTGCCCCGTCTGTTGTGGACCCCCAAGTTCCGAACTTCCTTGGCGATGGCACGCCAAATCTCGATCTTCTGATGGGCGCTGACCTAATTGACATGTACAGGGTGGAAAGGAGGAAATCATCAATGACCTGCATGTTCGATGTGATTGGCCCCCCCCCACCAACTTTGCCATATGGCACATGCTCTCATCTGTCGGGCGTTGCACTCCTCATTCGCCCCCCACCCCACCAACTTACATCCACCCCAATCCACACAGGCATAGCCCATTCCATGTGCACCCGGTGTACTCACTTGTTGGTCTGGAGGACCGTAGAGTAGCGCATACTGGGGGAGGACCCCATCCACGAGCTTCTCCAACTCTTCAGACGTGAAGGCAGGGGCCCTTTCCCCAGTCGCAGCAGCCATTGTATCTTCCAGACCGAGGTCACAGCAGCACTTGCAGTATAGGTCCTCTCCTGTGGATGATCAGGTCTCGAGTGATTAATCAGATAGAAAATGGCGGTCACGCCCGCGGCGGTGCGTACCGCGGCGGTGCGTACCGCGACCGCCGGCGCACATCGTCATTGGCTCCTGAAACCCATAGGGTTCAATGTTAACCAATGCGGCTTTGCGCCGCGGTCTTCGACCGCCTACCGCCACGGTGTGCCCTGCCAGCGCATTGACCTCACATCCCATTGTCCCACTTCACAGGTCAGGCAGCCGCCATTTCAAGGGCCTACATGGCTTAATTTTGACTGCGACACACAGGCCTAGGCCTTGCATTGCCACACATACACGCCTTTCAACCCATTGCCATTCTTTAACTGTGCAAGCTGTCCGTACGTACCTGTGGTTTGCCTGACTCTGTGCTCCATGTTGTCCTTCCTAGGCACCGTCCGCTGGGACTTGCGAGGAGAAGGACGAATCCTCGCGTGTACCGACCGCTGGTGGACCTGTCGACAATGGAAGAACGCCATATAATACTTCGATACAGACTTGACCGTGCCACTATCCATGAACTGTGTGCCCAGCTGGAGCCAGCCCTGATGTCCCCCATCCGCCAACCCACAGGGATTCCCCCTCTGGTGCAGGTTTTGTCAGTCCTCCATTTTTTGGCAACTGGGTCATTCCAGACCACAGTGGCCATGTCATCTGGAATGTCTCAGCCTATGTTTTCAAAGATTTTGAGCAGAGTGTTGTCTGCCCTGATGAAACTCATGCGGAGCTACATCATTTTCCCAGAGGAGGGTGACTTGCCTACAGTGAAGGGTGATTTCTATGCCCTGGGACATATCCCCAACATCATTGGTGCCATTGATGGGACCCATGTGGCTTTGGTACCCCCAAAAGACGATGAGCAGGTGTACAGAAACAGAAAAAGTTATCATTCGATGAATGTCCAGGTGGTCTGTTTGGCTGACCAGTACATCTCCCATGTAAATGCCAAGTTCCCAGGGTCAGTGCATGAGGCGTATGTGATGCGAAATAGCAGCATCCCCTATGTGATGGAGCAGCTACAGAGACAACGTGTGTGGCTAATAGGTGACTCTGGTTACCCCAACCTGCCTTGGCTACTGACCCCAGTGAGGAATCCCCGGACCAGGGCAGAGGAACGGTACAATGAGGCCCATGGGCGAACTCGGAGGATCATCGAAAGGACCTTTGGCCTCCTGAAGGCCAGGTTTAGGTGCCTCCATATGACTGGGGGATCCCTGATGTACTCACCAAAGAAGGTGTGCCACATCATCGTGGCCTGCTGTATGCTTCACAAACTGGCATTGCGACGTCAGGTTCCTTTCCTGCAGGAGGATGGTGCAGATGGTGGTGTTGAAGCAGCTGTGGAGCCTGCGGAGAGTGAAGAGGAGGAAGACTCAGAGGACGACACAGACAACAGGGACAGAGTAATAGAACAGTATTTCCAGTAGCACACAGGTAATAATCACCCATGCCATTTTACATTTCCTGAAAGCCTCCTGCATCTCAACTTTGTCGATTTCCCCCCAGACCTATAAACATGATGTTTGATTTTCCCTTCCCTTTTCTGTGCTGTATGAGCCACTGCGTGACCTCGGCTTGGTTGGCCCATGGACTAATGCTAAGTTACCTCGGTATGTGTAATTCACAATGTTAATAATACGTAATTGATATGTAATGTGTCATACATTTGTAAATAAGACAGGCTGAGTCCTGATTGATTTCAGTGCAATGTGTGATTTATTATTAGTGCATAGATATCGGTACATGATAGTGAAACAGTGATGGGTGGGGGTGGAGTAATGTCCATGGCGGAGTCCAGTTCTCAGTCTCACAGGTGCATTGTCCATATGCCTGTGGCAGGATGGAGCAGGGGCAGGTCAAGGTTTGACAGGGTGGCAATGTGGAACAGTGGGAGGACTTCAGGGGGTATGTGATGCTGGCCGGGGACTTGACATCCTACTCTGTCGTTTTTTTTTATCTCAGGCTCCTTTTGCGGGGCGGTTGTTGTTCAGCAGGAGGTGGGGTTCTGGTGGGCTGTCGTTGTGGTGGGGCCTCCTGTCCACTAGCGCCGGCGGAGGTGGTAGGCTGTTCCTGTTCCTGGCTAGTGACAGGGGCCCTGTGTGATGCCACATGGTCTCGAAATGTGTCCTCTATACGGTTCAGGGCCTGGACTATGCTCCCCATAGCGGTTGAGATGTTGCTGAGTTGGTCGCTGAACCCCATGTAGCGTTGCTCCTGCTGTGCCTGGATCTCCTGGAACCTGGCCAGTACCGTCGCCATCGTCTCTTGTGAGCGGTGGTAGGCTGCCATGATGGTGGTGAGGGCCTCTTGGAGAGTGGGTTCCCTGGGCCTCTCCTCCCCCCCCCTGTCGCACAGCAGCCCTCCGAGTTGCCCTGTTTCCCTGGGCCTCTGTCCCCTGGACGGTGTGCCCACTCCCACTGCCCCCAGGTCCCTGTTGTTGTTGGGTTGGTGGGTTACCCTGGGGGCCCTGTAGTGGTAGACACACCGCTGCTTGACCTGTCCTAGAGACAGAGGCATGGGCCCGCTGGGTGGGAGCTGTGCTGTTGTTCCCAGAGGGGGTTGGGTCTGCAGTGGCCTGTGTCTGGGTGAGGGGAACCGACTGTCCAGAGGTCCCCGATGGTCCGGGCTGGTCGTCAGGTTCCAGGTCGACAGAGCTGCTGTCATCACTAGGGGCCTGTTCCGGGGGTGGGATGGACATTTCTGGTCCCTCCTGACCGGTGTGTTGTCGTTCGGGTCCTGCATGGGGTAAGAGGGTATGGTTATTGTTTCTGTGTGTGCATTAGCTTGCGTTTTATGGGTGCCCTTGTCCCCCAGTGCTGGCATTCCCTTGGGGGAGGTGTTTTGAGGGTGTTTTGTGGGGGGGGGATGGGTATGTGCAGTGGTCATGCTTAGGTGATGGGTGTCCATAGTTTGGGGGTGGCATGCAGGGGTTGGTGTTGGGTGGGTTGTGCTGGGGAGACATTCTCAGGGAGGATGTGTGCTGGGGGGTTGGGGGTGAGGGTGGGTGTTAGCATGCTGGGGGGGGGGGGTGAAGTGGTTGGCCTTGTACTTACCAGAGTCCATTCCTCTGTGTACTCCAGCGAGGCCATCAGGATGCAGGATGTTTAGTACCTCTTGCTCCCATGTTGTGAATTCGGGTGGAGTGGGTGGGGGTCAGCCCGCCAGTCTTCTGCACTGCGATGTTGTGTCGCAAGACCATCGAGCGCACCTTCCCCCGTAGGTCGTTCCATCGTTTGCGGATGTCCTCTCTATTTCTGGGATGCTGTCCCACCGCGTTGACCCTGTCCACGATCCGCTGCCAGAGCTCCGCCTTCCTCGCTATGGTGGTGTGCTGGACCTGTGAGCCGAAGAGCTGGGGTTCCACTCTTATGATCTCCTCCACCATGACCCGGAGTTCTTGGTCCGAAAAGCGTGGGTGCCTTTGTGGTGCCATGGGGTGGTGTGTATGAGGTGTGGGGTGGTGTATGTGATGATGTGTGTGTTGGTGTGTGGTGCTTTGTGCTTCTATGTGGTGTGTGTGATGTTGTGGTGTGCCTCTGTGTGTCTGGCTCTCTATTCTCTGATGTGTCTCTCTCTCCTTCGTCTCTGGTTTTTGTTGGTAGGGGTTTGTGGGTGATGTGGGTGTGTGTTTTATATGGTATTGGATGTGTGGGAGTGGTGTGTGTATGTGTTTCAGGTGTGTGCCTTTCAAATTGTCCAATGTGGTAGGGGTTTGTAAAGGTGTGTGTATTTTGACCGCGGCGGTGTGTACCGCCAATGGAATACCGCGGTTGAATGACCGCCGCGTGGATTTGCGGGTCATAATGGGATGGGCGTATTTCTGTTGGCGTGGCGGTGGAGGTTTGGTCTTCTCCAGTTTACCGCTGGCCGCTGATGTGGCGGACTGCAGTGGAGGGTGGATTTTCTGAGGTTTCGCAGTTGTGGGTCAGAATGTCCGTGGCGGCTGACCGCGGCCGCGGCGGTATTGTGGCGGCCTTCTGACCGGCGGTAAGCGGCTTTTACCGCCGAGGTCAGAATGACCCCCTAAGTCCGAAGGTAAAAAGTTGACCGGGACCTCCCAGCCAGCGTATCCGAGAAGGGCTCCATGGATGTCGGATCAAGATCCAGGTTTATCCCGGTCAAAGGATTTTCACCTCGAAAAAATGACTAAGTCTGAAGGTAAAAATCTCCACCGAGGATTCCAGCATCGCGTATCCGGAGAAGGGCTCCAGGAGGTCGGATTGGACTGGCAGGTTCGTCCCGCTGAAGAAAATCTAAGTGTGAAGGTAACATTTTAACCGAGGCCTCAAGCGGCCTGTAGCCGAGCAGGGCTCCATTGCGGTCGGCCTGAAACTTTGACTTTGCCCCGGTCGAGCTGCAACCAGATGACCCGATTGGCGCTTTTTGTTTCTAGGCGCTAAAAATAAAATAATTCTTTAAAAATTCATATCTCCGGTTCCCCTTATCCGATTTTATTCGTTTTGGTGTCATTTTAAAGATAATCCATTTTTATAAATTGGTTTTGGATTTTTAAACTGTTTCCTGTGTTGTATTTAATTACTGTTTTGTGATATTTGAATGCTTTACACTCTGTCTCCTAAGTTAAGCCTTGACGCTCGTTGCCAAGCTACCAAGTGTTGAGCTGGGGTTAATTTACTGAGACCTAACTGGACCTTAGTGGAGGTTAGTGGCCTATTGCTAAGTGTAGGTACCTACCTGCCCTTACCAATAACCCATTTTCCAACAATGGGGTTGTCCCTAAGGGTTGGTGTGTCTCTAACAGTTGTCCCTCGATATTTATAGGGGATTCTGGTTACCCCAACCGCTCATGGCTACTGACCGCAGAGAGGAATCCCAGGACAAGGGCAGAGGAACGTTACACTGAGGCACATGGGTGTAAAGGAGGATTATTGAGAGAACCTTCGGCCTCCTGAAGGCCAGGTTCCTATGCCTCCATCTGACTGGTAGATCCCTGAACTACTCACCCAAGAAGGTGTGCCAGATCATTGTTGCATGCTGTATGTTGCACAACCTGGCCTTGAGACGCCAGGTGCCTTTTCTGTAGGAGGATGAGCCTGGAGATGGTCTTGTGGCAGCTGTGGAACCTGCGGACAGTGAGGAAGAGGAGGCAGATGAAGAAGATGTGGACAACAGAACAAACATTATACAGCAGTACTTCCAGTGACACACAGGTAAGAGACTGTAACTCAACTTCACATTTCAGTATAATTTTGGACACTGTGCATGGCAGCCTCTAACCCTCTGTCTATGGACGCTGACTGTTCCCTTTGGATTCCCTTTTTTCAGATCTGTGTACCCCATTTTGGCTCCTGTTATATGGGCTGCTGCCCACAAACTGTCATAGTGTGGTATAATTCACTGAACATAGATGTTGCAATGCTTTGAGAATGATGTAAGAATACATCTTTCCAATCATTACACTGACTCCAGTATGGTTTATATTTCAAGGGTGTTTGTTTTTTGTGCTAAATAGTTTGGGGGTAAGTGCAAGGGGCTATGGTGATGGTGGAGGAAGGTCCAGGGTAGAGTCCAGTCTCTCACAGGTGCATTGTCCAATGGGACATAGGAAGGGGAGTAATGGCAGTTCTAGGTGGACAGGTGACAGAGTGGGACAGAAGGGTGACAATCAGGAGAGTCCTTTTTCCTGGCGGGGGTCTTGGCAATGTTCTCTGTCTTCTGCCTGGATCGCAGGGACTGTTTGTGGGGTGGTTCTCCTTCTGCAGGGGGTGGGGTGCTGGTGGCCTGCTGGTCCTGTGGTGGGGCCTCCTGTCCACTAGTGCCGGTGGAGGTGGAAGGCTGTTCCTCCATTTGGCTAGTGTCAGGATCCATTTGTTGTGCCACTGCCTCCCTCATGGTCTTGCCCATGTCAGCCAGCACCCCTGCAGTGGTGACCAGGAAGGTGTGGATTTCTGTGAGGTCCTCCCTAATCCCCAGGTACTGTGCCTCCTCCAGCCGCTGGGTCTCCTGTAACTTGGCCAGTACCATGCCCATGGTGTCCTGGGAATGGTGGCATGCTCCCATGATGTCTGAGAGTGCCTCATGGAGGGTCGTTCCCTGGGCCTTTCCTCCCCCTGTCGCACAGCAGACCTCCCAGCTTCCCTGTTGTCCTGTGCCTTGTCCTGTGCCTCTGTCCCCTGAACCGTGTGCCCACTGCCACTGACCTCAGGTTCTTGATCTTCCTGGGTTTGAGGGGTTGCCTGGGGTCCCTGTAGTGGTGGACACACTGCTGATTGACGTGTCCTGGGAACAGAGGTATGGGCCCGCTGGGTGGGTGCTGTGCTGGTGTTTCCTGAGGGGGGAGGCTCTGTGGTGGTTTGTGACTGTGGCATGGTAACCGACTGTCCAGAGGTCCCTGATGGCCCAGGTTGGTGTTCGTGATCCAGGTGCGCAGAGCTGCTGTCATCACTGTGGGCCTCTTCTGGGGGGGGGCTGGATGTAGCTGGCACCTCTTATAGGGTGACATTGGGTAGGGGTCCTGTTGGGATCCAAATGCATTGTTATTGTATCTGTGTGTGCCATCTTGTGCAATGGGTGTGTTTCCTTGTATAATTGTGCTTTCACTGTCGCTTGTTTGAGTGGTGATTATATGGGCTGGGTAGATCTACATAGTGTGCATGCTGTGGTGATGGGTGTCCATGCAGGTCTGTGATGGGTGTCCATGCATTGGTGTGGCATGCAGGGCTTTGCATTGGGATGGGTGGGTTGTGATAGTGGGTTATGTGTGAGGTGGTGGAGTGATGGGGTGAGGGTAGGGGTAGCAGTTAGTGATAGCATGCAGGTAGGGTGGGGTATATAATAGTAAAGATTTGACTTACCAGAGTCCAGTCCTCCTGCTATTCCTGCAAGGCCCTCAGGATGCATGATTGCCAAGACTTGCTCCTCCCATGTTGTTAGTTGTGGGGGAGGAGATGGGGGTCTGCCGCCAGTCCTCTGTACAGCAATCTGGTGCCTGGAAACCACGGAACGCACCTTCCCATGTAGATTTTTCCACCTCTTCAGGATGTCATTCCTGGTTCTTGGGTGCTGTCCCACGGCGTTGACCCTGTCCACGATCCTCCCCCATAGCTCCATCTTCCTTGCAATGGAGGTCTGCTGCACGTGTGATCCGAATAGCTGTGGCTTCACCCAGATGATTTCCTCCACTAGGACCCTTAGTTCCTCCTCAGAAAACGTGGGATGTCTTTGGGGTGCCATGGATGTGGTGTGAGTGATATGTGTGTGGATGTGTGGGGTGAAATGTGGGGTGATGTGTTGGGGTGTATACTGTGATGTGCGTGGATGGTGTATGGGTGATGGTGTTCTGTGCCTCAGATTGAGTGGGTGCTCTTTGCTTGTCTCTCTGTGCTTGGTCTCTTTTTTTTCATTGTAAGGGGTTGTGGGTAATGTGGGTGTGTGACTGTGTGGATGTAGTGGGTGTATTTGTGTCAGGTGTGTGTAGTTTGAATTGTCTAATGGGGTGTAGTTTTGTAGGTGTGTGTTTATTTTGAGCGCAGCGGTATGTACCGCCAATGGCTTACCGCGGTTGAAAGACCACCGCTTTGATTCATGGGTCGTGATACTGTGGGCGTATTACTGTTGGCGTAATGGAGTGCGTTTTGCTATCACCAATTTATCACTGAACCTTTGGTGTGGCGGACTTGTGTGGGTCATAATACCCGTGGCGGATTATCACCGCAGTCACGGTATCTTGGCAGCCATCAGCACGGCAGTTAGCAGCATTTAACGCCAGGGTTGTTATGAGGGCCATAATCTGAAGCTTCCTTTGAAATTGTTGAACAAGGTTGGGAAGGCCTGATGTCTTCCAAGCCGAGAGGGTGAGAGAATTGTTGAGAATTAGATTCTGGGAACATGGGGAGAACTTTCAGGAAGTCTGTGATTAGCTGCAGAAGAAGGGGATACCATACCTGAGATTGCCATAGGGGAACTCCGAATATGAGCGAGGCTTGTTGACGTCCGACCTGGGAGAGAACTCTGTTGATCATTAGGAAAGGTGGAAATACATAACTGATTGATTGAGACTAATCTTGCTGGTCTCCAACTGAAGAACTGAGGTAATTTTGCATTTAGACGTGATGCGAATAGATCTATGTGTAAGGGCCCCCATTTGTGAAGTAGAGTTTAGAAACCCTGAAGGGTGGAGCTTCCAATCGCTGGAATCGGTCAGAAAATGGGAAGTCCAATCAGCCACTCGATTGAGGTTTTCCCGGCAAGCATTCTGCCCAAACTGATAGTTTTTGGCGTAGACAAAATTCCCCAAAACATTTGGCTAGCTCCGCCAAAGGTTTGGACTTTGTACCTCCCAAATGGGTGATGTAATGAACTGCCGACAGGTTGTCCATGCGGAGGAGAATAGTACATTGGACTTTGTTCTTTGCGAGGCTTTTGAGTGAGAAGGAGACCACAGGCATCTCTAAACAGTTGATGTTCAATGAAGACTCCTGTGGAGACCATGTACCTCCAGTCGATATTTGACCACATCTTGCGCCCCAACAGGTCTGACTTGCATATGATTCTAACACAAGATCTGGGGCTGATGCAAAGATAGTCCTACTGTTTCAAGCGTCGAGGTGATCCAACCACCATTGAAGTTCTATATGGGATTTGTGAGCTAGGAGGATAGAATCTGAATAAGCAAGACCCTTGCGAAGATGTTGAATCTTTAGTCTCTGGAGAGCACGATAATGGAGAGGGCCGGGGAAAATCACTTGAATTGAGGAGGAGAGTAGACCTACAATCCTTGCAAGAAACCTGAGGGAAATAGAAGGGAGGAGTAAAGAGCGGGTTATTTCTGATTTTATGGCTTTGATTTTTGATTCGGGTAACTGGAGAGAAGCTTCTACGGAATTTATAAGAAAGCCGAGGGACTCCAATTTTTGAGACGGGACGAGGACTGATTTTTCCCTGTTTATAAGAAAACCCAAATCTGTGAGAAAGGAACAAGTCAGATGCATTTGGGAAAGTAGGAATTGAAGATTCTGAACTATTAACAGAATGTCATCTAAATAAATGATGAGACGTACACCCAGAGTCCTGAGATAGGAAACCACGGGTTTCATTAACTTGGTAAAACACCAAGGAGCTGAAGAGAGACCAAAAGAGAGGGAGGAAAACTGGTACATTGAACCTTGCCATTGGAATTGAATAAATTTTCTGTGGTCTGGGTGAATAACGATGGTGAGTTAAGCATCTTGGAGATAAACTACAAAACGGTTGAAATCTCGGAGATTTATGACCGGTCTCATCTTTTTGTTTTTCTTGAGAACTAAGAAGATGGAGCTTAGAAATCCAAAGGGGTGTAATAGAGTGCGTTGAATTGCATGTTTTTGAAGGAGAGACTGAACCTCTTGGGATACTAGAGAAGTTATTTCTGCCAAGAATTTTAAAGGAAGAGGAATTTATGTTTGAAAAGGAGTGTCGTAAAACTAAATAGAATAACCCTGAACTGTACTTAGAACCCATGGGTCTGAACTTATAGATTTCCATTTGTGAAGAAACCATTTTAGACGACCCCAACGGAAACATGGCCAAAAGGAACACTTACTTGCTGGTCATGAGGATCTTTGGAAGTGTTGATTCTTTCCCCTGAAACCTCTGGCTCTCTGGGAGTAAAACTTGGGGCGGAATTTCTGTGAGGAGGAATTGTAGGAGCCTCAAACCCTGAGATCTTGGGTAGCGGCCGGTAAAGCGACTCCTACCTCTACCAGCCCTGGCAAAAACAGATTGGTAAAGACTTTCTTTAGAGATTGCTGGGCTTTATCCAGTGATGCAAAAGTTGTCACGCATTTACTTAATTTCTTGAAGGAGTCACCAAATAGCAGTCCGTCAGCTTTAATGCCAGGGTCCATTGAAGCCAAGTTTGCTAGTTTAGGATCTAGCTTAAGGAGTAAACCTTTATGCCTCCCATGGTTCATAGCTGAATTGGCATTACCCAACAAGTAGAAAGCTCTTTGGACCCATAAAGACAATTCTTCTGAATCGATGGACAGATTGTCCAATCTGGCAGTTTTGGCCAAATCAAAAATTTGAGCTAAAGGACCCACAATATCCAACATTTTCTCTTGGCACACAGACCAGGCCCTATACATTCCTTTACATGGCTCTTTACCAAATTTTGTAAAGAAAGTTAACATAGAGGGGTCTATGGAGGGAGTAGCAGTGATGTGAAGAGGGACAGCAGGTCTAGGGCATTCCGCCTTGAGTTTTGATCTGGTTTGTTTGTCTAAAGGTGTGTGTAGTTTTGCCGATATATAATCCCCTACATGAGATGATGGAAACCATTCCGTGGAATTAGGGTGGTGGATAAGAGTTGGGTCAAACATAGGATTACCCTCCAAGTCCAAAATGGATTTGGCTGATGGGGTATCATTGCTGACCACCGGCTTTTGTCTCTTAGGAGGAGGGCCAGACCAGGAGTCGGAGATATCATCGTCATCATCATAATTATTGTTATCTGAATCAGGGTGAATTTCATCATCCGTATCATGGATGGTGGAAATCACAATCTTTTGTGCACTATTATTAATGTGCTTTACTTTTCTTTTGCTCTTTTCTCCTGAAATTATCCCCTCCTTGTTTGGAGGCCTGAGAGGAACTTCTTCCTCAATCTCGTGTGAGATAGACTCACCATCCAAAAGCGCAGATTTTTTAGGTGTTCGTTGATTTTTGGAAGTCACTGTGGCTTTGCGCTTTCTGCATTCCCCAGCAGATAGGGCCGATGTAGATTGTGACATAAGGGATAAAAACAGAGCTTTCCAGATTTTTGTGACCCTGTTTATAGACAGAGAAACAGCTTTGGCAATAGAGGACTGAATAAAATCATTTAAGTTAGATTTGAACTCTTCCTCACTGTCATTGCCTTGGAAAACGTTTGAAAAATCAATTTTTCAAAAAGGAAACAAACAAAAATGAGGAAACTCGTAAGTAAAGGGTTTATTTGAAGAGACACGAGGAGCAGGCATGTTTAAAGGCAAAGCCGCACCCCTATTTGGAAAAAATAAGCCAGGACACACCCAGCGACGCTGAGAGCTTATGGGAAGCATCGGAGAGGGAGCAGAGTGTGTTGCCGGTAAAAAAAGAATGCCAAAAAGCAATAAAATCGATGAAGCTTGGCTAAAATTAGTAAAAATGGCTGCATTGAGAAGCACGTCACGAAGGGGAGAGTCGCTGAGGCAAGGCGTTTAGAACACCGGCGACAGAGGAACGGCGCAACGGGCACCAGGCAGCACCAAATGAAGCAACGAGTGGGGAAGCAAATGCTGACAAAACTGTAAGGGAAGTTATGAAATATAAATACGGTGTAATGTAGAAACAAATAATAATGCATGCAATTAAGAGACAAAGCAGACACGCGATAAAGAGCAATGTATAACCAATATATACTTATCTTGACTGCGAGCAGCAAGAAAAGAGAGGACTGCTCATGGTTTAGATAGGTATATATTGGTTATAGTGGGCTCTGATTGGCCCATTCTAGTCTGTATTTTTTCCCATTGGCCCAGATCTTTCTTCGGGCCTTCATGGGGTTAGCGTTCTTTCGTTTCTTGACTGTGCTGCTATTCAAATTAAAAGCAAGAAATAAGCGTAATAAGTTCATCAAAATGTGTGTGGCATGCGCTCTTAAATGGTACTGATTGGTTAATCTGGGACACGTGACCTAACCCCTGTGTGATAAAAAAAAATAAAACCCTCCTATTATGTCATACATGTCTTGTTATGAATTTAACAAAACTTGAATACATTCTATAAAGTGAGATAAAATAAATCCCTCAAATGACGAATATTCATTGAACTGAACATCATACAAAATTACAAAAGATAAACCCAGCATATTTCTATGGATTGAAAGACAGTTATATACAACCTATTCACATAATAACTGTGGCTTCACACAATATGTATTAGTTGTTAAATGAACAAGTGTCCACAGATTTCATCTATAAGTCAAGCCATGAATAAAAGTGAGCCTGTAATACTGGTAATGCTGCGTGCGTGTTTCACCCAGTGCATTCACTCTAACCACATATTCCAATGAGGGTGCAAACAGTTCAGATATATAATATAAATAGTTCAAGACATGGCAACATGAACACCAATGTCTTGAACATTGGATTAAAATATAAATGATAACTATTGTTTACATTTCATTATTTTGGGTAATATTTGATGGCAAAGGAGGATGTATGTGGTGAATATTTTATAGCGCAGAAAATTTTCGTTTTTTTGCATTGCTGAATTAATGTTAGATGTTAAATTAAATTTTTTGGTTTGGTTTGACTTTACATTGTGTGATTACATTTGTATTTATTACGTAAGTAACCACACTAATATTGCATTTGTCTTTACTATTTCATTCTGCAACAATGCCATGTTTGACTAACTACATGTTTTTTTTTGCTTGGTTGCTTTTATGTGCACAGTAAAAGAGACGTCCCATCATCTGTAGTATTTACGAAGAGAAGGCCTGTATAGTTATTTTTCAGTTCTCAAATCCCTTCTGCTTGTTCAACTTAGTGTCACTGCTAATTGAGCTTTAAGATGGCCACAAAGAAAGTTGCTCCCAAGAAAGTGGTCAGTGAGAAGAAGGAGCTTTGCAACAGTGCTGTGCTCACTGTAACATTTTTCAGGAGACGTGTACCTGCCACACCAGCCTCCAGGGAGGAACTGAGGAGCAGCCCTCCTACATCAACAGCACTACCCCAAACTCTGCCGAAGACCATGTCTGTCAGTGAGGCAGCCACTGCAAGCATGACAATGCCAATGAGCAGTGACATTGAATTTGATTTGTGCCTTTCACAAAGTAGTCTCCAATTGTTTCAGGAAACAGAGCAAAGTGAACAGCAGCAAGAGCCAGCAATAGTAGAGCTTCCCGGCATTGGAGCACAACAGGTTTAGAGCTTCCTGCCAAGCAAGAACCTCCTCTTTTACAATCAATGGCTGTAGGAGGCTGGACTGGCTTGTAGTGAGTACCAAGGGGTACTTACACCTTGCACCAGGCCCAGGTATCCCTTATTAGTGTATAGGGTGTCTAGCAGCTTAGGCTGATAGATAATGGTAGCTTAGCAGAATAGCTTAGGCTGAACTAGGAGACGAGTGAAGCTCCTACAGTACCACTAGTGTCATATGCACAATATCATAAGAAAACACAATACACAGATATACTAAAAATAAAGGTACTTTATTTTTATGACAATATGCCAAAGTATCTCAGTGAGTACCCTCAGTATGAGGATAGCAAATATACACAAGATATATGTACACAATACCAAAAATATGCAGTATAGTATTAGAAAACAGTGCAAACAATGTATAGTTACAATAGGATGCAATGGGGACACATAGGGATAGGAGCAACACAAATCATATACTCCAAAAGTGGAATGCGAACCACAAATGGACCCCAAACCTATGTGACCTTGAAGAGGGTCGCTGGGACTGTAATAAAACAGTGAGGGTTAGAAAAATAGCCCACCCCAAGACCCTGAAAAGTGAGTGCAAAGTGCACTAAAGTTCCCCAAAGAGCACAGAAGTCGTGATAGGGGAATTCTGCAGGAAAGACCAACACCAGCAATGCAACAGCGATGGATTTCCAGACGAGGGTACCTGCGGAACAAGGGGACCAAGTCCAAAAGTCACGATCAAGTCGAGAGTGGGCAGATGCCCAGGAAATGCCAGCTGTGGGTGCAAAGAAGCTGCTACTGGACAGTAGAAGCTGAGGATTCTGCAGGAACGACAAGGGCTTTGGAGGATGGATGCCCCACGCTGTGGAGAGTTGTGCAGAAGTGTTTTCCTGAAGAAAGACCGCAAACAAGCCTTGCTAGCTGCAAGTCGTGCGGTTAGGGTTTTTGGATGCTGCTGTGGCCCAGGAGGGACCAGGATGTCGCCAATTGTGTCAGGGGACAGAGGGGGCACCCAGCAAGACAAGGAGCCCTCTCAGAAGCAGGCAGCACCCGCAGAAGTGCCAGAACAGGCACTATGAAGAGGAGTGAAACGGTGCTCACCCGAAGTTGCACAAAGGAGTCCCACGCCGCCGGAGGACAACTCAGGAGGTCGTGCAATGCAGGTTAGAGTGCCGTGGACCCAGGCTTGGCTGTGCACAAAGGATTCCCTCGGAAAGTGCACAGGAGCCGGAGTAGCTGCAAAAGACGCAGTTCCCAGCAATGCAGTCTGGCGTGGGGAGGCAAGGACTTACCTCCACCAAACTTAGACTGAAGAGTCACTGGACTGTGGGAGTCACTTGGACAGAGTTGCTGGATTCAAGGGACCTCGCTCATTGTGCTGAGAGGAGACCAGGGGACCAGTGATGCAGTTCTTTGGTGCCTGCGGTTGCAGGGGGACGATTCCCTCGACCCACAGGAGATTTCTTTGGAGCTTCTAGTGCAGAGAGGAGGCAGATTACCCCCACAGCATGCACCACATGGAAAACAGTCGAGAAGGCGGCAGGATCAGCGTTACAGAGTTGCAATAGTCGTATTCGCTACTTTGTTGCAGTTTTGCAGGCTTCCAGCGCGGTCAGCAGTCGATTCCTTGGCAGAAGGTGAAGAGAGAGATGCAGAGGAACTCTGATGAGCTCTTGCATTCGTTATCTAAGGAAATCCCCAAAGCAGAGACCCTAAATAGCCAGAAAAGAGGGTTTGGCTACTTAGGAGAGAAGATAGGCTGGCAACAAATGAAGGAGCCTATCAGAAGGAGTCTCTGACATCACCTGCTGGCCCTGGCCACTCAGAGCAGTCCAGTGTGCCAGCAGCACCTCTGTTTCCAAGATGGCAGAGGTCTGGAGCACACTGGAGGAGCTCTGGGCACCTCCCAGGGGAGGTGCAGGTCAGGGGAGTGGTCACTCCCCTTTCCTTTGTCCAGTTTCGCGCCAGAGCAGGGCTGAGGGGTCCCTGAACCGGTGTAGACTGGCTTATGCAGAAATGGGCACCATCTGTGCCCATGAAAGCATTTCCAGAGGGTGGGGGAGGCTACTCCTCCCCTGCCTTAACACCTTTTTCCAAAGGGAGAGGGTGTAACACCCTCTCTCTGAGGAAGTCCTTTGTTCTGCCATCCTGGGCCAAGCCTGGCTGGACCCCAGGAGGGCAGAAACCTGTCTGAGGGTTGGCAGACGCAGCAGCTGCAGTGAAACCCCTGAAAAGGCAGTTTGGCAGTACCCGGGTCTGTGCTACATGGCCATATTCGGAGTTATCATTGTGAAGCTACACATAGGGCCTCATTATGACCCTGGCGGGCGGCGGAGGCCGCCCGCCAGGATCCCGCCCTCCAAATTACCGCGCCGCGGTCAAAAGACCGCGGCGGGTATTACGAGTTTTCCCCTGGGCTGGCGGGCGGTTCCAGTTAAACCGCCCGCCAGCCCAGGGGAAAACGACCTTCCCACGAGGATGCCGGCTCGTAATCGAGCCGGCGGAGTGGGAAGGTGCGACGGGTGCTACTGCACCCGTCGCGTATTTCACTGTCTTCAAGGCAGACAGTGAAATACATTTTGGGGCCCTCTTACGGGGGCCCCTGCCGTGCCCATGCCATTGGCATGGGCACGGCAGGGGCCCCCAAGGGCCCCGCGACCCCCCCCTACCGCCATCCTGTTCATGGCGGCTTTCCCGCCATGAACTGGATGGCGGTAGGGGGGGTCAGAATCCTCATGGCTGCGGAGCGCGCTCCGCAGCCATGGAGGATTCCAATGAGCAGCGGAAAGTCAGCGGGAGACCGCTGACTTTCCGCTTCTGACCGCGGCTGAACCGCCGCGGTCAGAATGCTCATTGGAGCACCGCCAGCCTGTCGGCGGTGCATCCGTGGTTGGTGGCCCTGGCGGCCACCGGCCGCCAGGGTCAGAATGACCCTCATAGTGACCTATGTGTAGTGCACGCGTGTAATGGTATCCCCGCACTCACAAAGTCCGGGAAATTTGCCCTGAACAATGTGGGGGCATCTTGGCTAGTGCCAGGGTGCCCACACACTAAGTAACTTTGCACCTAACCTTTACCAGGTAAAGGTTAGACATATAGGTGACTTATAAGTTACTTAAGTGCAGTCGTAAATGGCTGTGAAATAACGTGGACGTTATTTCACTCAGGCTGCAGTGGCAGGCCTGTGTAAGAATTGTCAGAGCTCCCTATGGGTGGAAAAAGAAATGCTCCAGCCCATAGGGATCTCCTGGAACCCCAATACCCTGGGTACCTCAGTACCATATACTAGGGAATTATAAGGGTGTTCCAGTATGCCAATGTAAATTGGTGAAATTGGTCACTAGCCTGTTAGTGACAAATTGGAAAGAAATGAGAGAGCATAACCACTGAGGTTCTGGATAGCAGAGCCTCAGTGAGACAGTCATAACACAGGTAACACATTCAGGGCACACTTATGAGCACTTGGGCCCTGGCTGGCAGGGTCCCAGTGACACATACAACTAAAACAACATATATTCAGTGAAAAATGGGGGTAACATGCCAGGCAAGATGGTACTTTCCTACAATGGCTCCCAGATCTATAGTAAGAAAAAGGAAGGTTACTACCCCACCATCTTCTCCAAGCGCCACTTCTGATGACAATGATAGGGGCATGGAGTGGACCCCAGCAGAGTCCAGGAGATGCCACGGGCATTTTTAGGGAAATTGGCACTGCACACAGTTGTGTGCAGTGAAGAAGCCCCCATGTTCCTTTGAAGACAATGGAGACAATGCCTGCTCCCTCACATGCCAGTGCTTGTCCTTTTTTTACATCACCTAGCAGGGATGCCCCAGAAGATCACTGATTAAAAGACAGCCAGTACCAATGCCAAATGTCCATGTGTTGCTACCATCAAAGAGGAGATACTATTTTATATCATCAACCACTGTGCTTTCTTTTGGAAGAAGTTAGTCCACGCATCTCTTGCACGAATAACACTTGGTGAAAGCTCAACACACTCTAGCTTACCTGTCAGTAAAGTTCAACCAGGCACTCAAGAGTGACAGGCATTTCTAGAAGAATGGAGATGCACCACCCAAGTTGGCAATACAGTGTCATTTTCCTTTTAACAATCATAATTTTTGGAATTGTGTGGCTTAACTTCAAACTTCCATAATTTGTATTTTTCAAACCTAGAAGACATAATACTTAGAGACATGAGACTTGGCAATCTATTTAACTGAACTATGTCATACTTATCCCTTCATTGTTTCCTTCCACAACATATTGATGATGATGTGTTGCTCAGAGCCCAGATGAATATTGTGGTTGTTTTATTTGTGTAGTGTTTGTCTTTGTCACATCTTTCCACAAATCCCCTTCCCATCCATTCATCGACTCCCCCAACCCTCTTCCCCGGGCTGAGTGATTTATGGAGGCGTGACTTAATTTTACACCATAAATGGATCACACACTTGCTGGCGTGGATGGGGTGAAAACGACACCACCTCACTGCGCAGCATTCTATTACCTGAGCAATATTTCACACCTACCCCATCAACATCATCCTAAAGACATCATGTTGCATAAATGCTTAACCTTGTCCAACCATTCCTGACTCGAAGAACACTTCTCCTGACTCAAGCATTTAATTTCCTAAGTTTAGTTTTCATACAAGCTCCCCATTGCTCAGAAGAAGTTGTTGTTGCTAGTTTTTATTATCAGAGCAGGTCTTGTTTATTGTGTGTCAAATACTATAATTGTGGTAGCATGGTCTCAGTCTTCCTAAAGTTATCATATAATATTTGACCCACTAACTGTCTGTTTTCTTTCAATCTAGTTGACAGTGATGGATAACCATTTGATAAGTCCTGCATTTAGAGTTTGCATAGTTGGGAGTGGCAACTTGTGCTTCCCTGTTAGCACGCTAGCCTGCTACTACTATCACCTCTTAAGATAAAATGGCAACTTGGGAAAGCCCTGCAGTAAGAAGACTGAGGTATCAGCTCTCGCTTCATCTATTCAGGTAAGAGAAGAACTATGAATAAAAGTTAACTTATTTAGTTAGTAATTAACTCTTACTGAAGAAGGTGTTGTTTGTGTGTATAAAGGTTTTTGTAGGAAAAAAAGCAATTGCAATCCTCCCCTAGTGATCATTATACTTACAGAGGGCCATAGAGCAAGGATCTAAGTAAATGACATACCTTTTTTGGTAGATTTAAAAAGCAGGATACACTAAAAGACAGCAGTGCAAGCTAAAACACCAAAATAAACATGTGAGGCACAAATGAAGTAAAATAAAATATCCCCTTTTTTGGTTTCATAAACAGAGGTCCCACCTTTTCCACCTACAACAGGCCCGCTCATCTCCCCAAACAAATGGCTCAGTCCCTAAAAAGTTCAACAAAAGTTCATGGTGAAACCCAGTCCCAACTCCCTTATCTACCACTCTCCACCCACAACAAGTCCCTCCCACCAAAACAAAATTTTTAAAAAAGGGCTCAGAAGAGGGTGTTGTCTATTTGGGTCCAGAGCTGGTCCAGGATCCACTCTATCCTGTCGATCCGGCTCTCAATACTATCCATCAACTGCAGGATGTGATGCAGCAATGCTCTGTCAGAATGGGAGGGTACAGCAGCAGTTGCAGGTAGCCCCCAGGACAGCTGGTGTAATTTCCGGGAGGCTGGGGGTCGGGTGCTGCTGTACTGGAGTCTGGGACAGAGGCAGCTATTTCTGCTTCTTCATTCTCCAGGGCCACCAGCTGCTGGTATTCTGCCTGGATAGTCTCCAGCCTCTGCCATTGAAGATGGGCTACTGTCTCCTGCCTGCTGGGTCGTGCTGGTGGACCTATATCAAGACAAACAAAAATAAAAAAGTCAATTTGTAAACAAGGTTCCATGCAAACACTTTAAAATTAAGTAGTGGGTGGCACAGTAGTAGTACATTGCTGGTCCTAGGGACATTGGAACTTGATGCGCATGTGGTTAGGAGACTCACAAGGCCAATTTTCTTTGTTTACCCACACATGCCTCACATAATGCCTTTCACTTTCTACCCTAACTCCAAAGAGGCAGATGAATAATAAATAAGATTCTACTTCACACTCATTACGTATAACGTGACATAGATATTATTATCCTGTTGCTGTACGTAGATGGTGGGGAAAATGTTGATCTGGACTACAGGGAAAGGAACAAGCTACATAGATTGCATTTGGCACATTCTTCACAGAGTATCCCTTACTCCAAACTTAAAATCAAATCAGGCACTTACTGGTCCCACATTACTTATTGGCCTTGCCCACCACCAAAAGTTATTTCCTAGAAATGTATTCACTGGGCAGAAAGGAAAAGAAACTTGACTTACTCTATTGCACTGTAAGGTAGGGGGAATATATGGGTAGGTAGAGCTTTTGCAATAGATTAGAGGGGTGTCACTGATCATCGATTCATCGTGTGCTTAAGATTTGGCTTATTCAGTCACTATAATGAATGGAAAAAATCAGAATAAGCATAAAATAAATCTGTAATGGGAAGCCATGAAACATATTTGGAATCACTTCACACGGCCATAAAATTGTGACACATGCCAGGAATGGATCTTTTAAATTTTTTGTTAGGCTGGGATGGAAGAACTTATGAAAGAATAAAGGAGTGAAGTAGTAAGAGGTGACTGACTGGGCAAAGGGAAATACACCTTGTGTGGTTTGTTTCCAGTGCATTGAAAACTTTGTAAATGCTGCATTAACTGAGGAAGACGCACTTTGCACAGCCAACACTGCAGTCACAAATTGAACCATACTGCACTTCTTCAGTCATGTGTGGTGAAATGCCATGGGCAGGGAGGGGATTGATGAATGATGATGGATGGGATACGCATTTGCTTTGCTTAACAAATACCCCCCACTTTCAACCATAGCATTGATAACCATAAAACAAAGTAAGTGAAGTAGGTGAGCAGCATGTCCCTCTCTCTTGTTTATTCATCCAAGCAATTATTAAATCATCATTTAATTCTTACTACTATATTCACTTATAGCCACCATGATTTAAGTTTTACCTTCTTTCATTCAATCTTTCACCAAAATGTCCAATCCAATATCCATCCATTCAGTATTCACCCTTTTTTTCAATCATCCTTTCACCCATCCATTCATTTATCCAATACTCACCCATGCCTCCTTTCACCCACCCACGTATTCTTTCCTTTCACTCATTTCACACATCCTTTCTTTTAACCTTCCATTCTCTCCCACTTCACCAAACCATCATTTTTAGTATACATTATGTGAGCTTTTGCCGAATTGCAGATAAAAGAGGCCATAACTTAACCACCACTGTAACTGGTAAAGCGGGGGGTTCATGATCACAAGTCAAAACAACGCCCTTGTAGCTAGTGAGTATAATAGTAAATGGCAATAAGCTAGCACTTACCACCGCACGTCGATGTCGCTGCTTCTACCCCTCCAACCAAATATCCTCCTGCAGTGGTAACTGCTGTTTGGTTAGCACTACAGTAAATTCTATCAAAAATATCACCCTGGGCATTTTGTGGGTTCATACCGTTAGAAAAGCCAGGTAGTCAAGTCAACCAAAGACTTTTGGTAATGGAGGTGCAGAGCTATAGCCTATGATGATGATGTCTCTGAATCATTGAAGTGCAATGAATGGGTGGAATAATAATAGTCAATGAAAGACATATGGTGTTTGTTGGCAAATGCAATGGGACCTCATTATTTCCACCCATGCTGCACTGTCATGGGAACTGCTGGTATACTTTATAAATGAATGAATTACACAGCACAACATTGGGGGTTTAGAGGGTGGTCCTTGACCATGAACACTCTCGGGTTAACTGTTAGAGCATGAACGAAAACATTAAAACCTTCTCAACAAATATACTTAGTGAATATTATTTATAATACTAGCTTACTTCGGCCTGCAGCCTTCATAGTAGACTATAGAGTACCAAAAAAATATTCTTTGGCTTACAGCACCACAAGGTATATAGGGGAGAGGGAAAGCCACCAAAACAAAGAAATCTACAGACTAGTACAGACCAGAAAAAGTCAGCTATAAAAAAAAAAGAAAAACATGAAATAAGGAATTAAAGATTATGCAAGGATAACAGGAATTAAACAAAAATTAAAAGTAGTATTATAGTGGGCAGAGGTAAAAGTTAGAAAAATACGAATAATAAATAATAGGCATTACTGGGGTGAGCAAAGCCCTCAGCAGTGGCGTTGGTGGTCAGTGCCTCCTCCTCCCCAGCTCTTCCTGGACCTGCCTCAACATTGCCCCTCTACTTGCCCTTGGGTGCTGATGTAATAAAACAATTAATAGATTGGTGGTACAATTAATATCCACAAAATTATTATAACAGGCAACCACAGTAACATTGTACTTAACTAAATCAGTTTGCCTTTGGAGTTGGCTTTACTAATCCTAAAATCCCTATTCCAAATATGCTTAACAAAAAATACATTTGGGACTACTGCATTGCAATGAAGGATCTTTTATTCTATTCTCATTTCTCAACCCCTTGAAGGACCAACTCAATCTCCCTTTTTTTCAATGCCTAGATGCACACTAGTACTACACCTCACTGTGAATTTGCTTGGACTGTACAAGCTACACAAAAGTTACAGAGAACGCTAACTCACTGATATCACTAATTCACTATAGTGACAGGAGGATAGAGGAGTCTACATCGCAATGGCTTTTTTAAATAATCAGCCAAAGCAAATGCCAACAAGTACAATTAGGTAGTGCCGAGCACCTGCCTAGCTCAAACTGGATCATGTAATAATATTCTTAGCATGACCTAAATGTAACTTAACTCTGAGTGTGAACAATATGCTTTTGGAAAGAAATAGCATTGTAGGACACAAACACAACAAATTATATAATTAATAGTCAGCTCAAGCTGGATTCAGTGTAACATTCGGATCCCAAGCAGACATGCTGTAGCAGTGACAGATGGATGACCTTGACAAGGTAAGTCAGGTAGGGAAGGAGGTCACAGCTGGGAATCGCAGTCCATCTCGGAGCGATTGCTGGACATGAGCATGACTCTAGGCACTGCCCCCACGGGGAACAGTGTCGTCCTAGTTGATAGCAACAGTAGTAGGTGACACTCTGGGGAAACTTCCACCTGTTTACTGTTCCTCTGAGTGTGAGATCACGCATCTTTGTGCCAAATATGCTGTGTGGCACCAGGCAACATTGATGTTCTGCCTGATTGCACTAGTGGTTATGATTACTTGTGAATGATATGGTAACAAAGAGCCATGAGGTGCTCGTAATTACAACTAGTGGTATGTGACAAAGGTAATGAGAGCACACTTGAAAGAGAAATTGCCATTTAATATTATGAAGGACTACACACACTCAATTGGTATCTAAGGTGATTTTCATACACAGACCCATACATGTGTTAGACAACTGCATGTGTCTTGAATACAACATGTGTGCGTGAATACCTGGACACATTTCTCCAGATACATGATGAGCATGTTGTATGAGGCAATATTGCTGTACCAGCTCTACATTATCTTCATCAATGCCATTAAACTCTACAATGTCTTGATGTATTATGTCTCTCTCTCTCTCTCTCTGTATTCACTGTCTACAGATACTGCAAGAATTTGGGTGAAAATTGGAAGTCACGAATAAACCACCACATATATGCATGCTTTAGTGTGTGTGTTCACGATGTAGGGCTTTTTAGCCCTAACACCTTGGTCCTGCAGAAAACCACTGTAACTCAACAAGCACGCGCTCTTGGCTGACACATGTCAACCAAACACTAGGATGCAAGAGACCATTGATTTCTCACTTCATATCCACCACTGTTTTTAACCCTACCCAAGGAGTCTATTATGAAATGTTACCCTTCAGGGGCGAATGTCCTGGAGGAATTTTTAAGAATTTCACTCACATATTCACCTCATTACAAAGAAAGAAACCAGCTCTGCTGTAATCAGGCATCACGGCACACCTAAAATGCACTCAGCATCGTAGGTGGGAACCCAATGATGAAGCATGCCACCAGCTAGGTTGGTGGGTGAGAGTTCATTGAGGAAAAACCTAATGTTTTTTTCGTGAGAAGGTAGTTAATTGACATGAGTGACAGTTGAATGGCATTCAGCAAGCTCATTCTTCTGGTTGGACATATGAACTAATGGAAGAGGGGCAGGCTCTTAATTCTCTTCTCACTCTCTCTGTTGTTTAGAGAACAAAATTACAGCACCAATATGTAAAAAGGATGGAGAGTTCAGTTCCTGGTGAAGATGAGTAAAATGCTATATAAAGATCCTAATTACTTGTGAATTTAAATGACCAAGGAACTACTGCGTCCCCATTCTTCTGGGTTGGCTTCATAAAGATGTTTTTTACTTCAGTCTATTTATAATTAATTGACTGCCACATTCAGTGACTACTCCCTCAATCAGGTTCTAAGGGCCATATTTACTAACCTTTCATACAATACAGTGTAGCAAGGCAACTAGCTGGACTGCCTTGCGTGAAAGGGAGAAAGCAGAAATGTGCCACATCTACTAAGATAGGACACATTTTTGCACTCTCAAAGCCCTGGCGCACTTAAGGCAGCCCTACCGCCAATGCAGACTCCTTGCACCATGGTGTAAGGGTGCCTGTGTTACAAGGAGAATTGTATTAGTGTAGGAAGAGACACCTTCCTGCACAAAAAAATGTTCTCTTCAGGCATTTTTCTCTTTCTGTGTGTGCTGCAGATTGCAGCACACACAGAAAGAAGAAATAATATGGAGGAAAATAAGATTTTTCTCATTGTTACACCATCCTCTGGGAGGCATGGTGATTTCATCAATCTTAGGTTTACAGACCTTTGTAAATCTGGGATTGAGTGAAATCCATGGATGGCTGCATGGGAAGATCCTACACATGGAATGCCTCCCAGAATGAAATGTAAGGCAATACAGTGGAAGTCACTGCATTGTGTTATATTTTTTTTACAAAGTCATGCAACGTGGTGCAAATCACTCCTAGTGTGGTTTGAAAATATCTACTAGCATTTGGCTAGTAGATATTCACAAAGCGGTGCAACAATGATGCAAAATGTTAGGAAATCTGGCCCTGAGTGCCTTAGATAAAATTGTTGGTTGAAGGGGTTGTGAGCCCTTCCCAGACAACAGCCAGAATCCCCACCAGGGTGAACAACTAAAGTCAATAACTTAACCTGTGCTTTACCCTCTAGTAGCATGGCTTAAATTGTGTAAAGTATTTATAGACACACAAACAGTAATGAAGTGAAAAAACTAAACAAGAATAAAATCCTTAGCCAGTTTAGAAAAGAGAGTAAATGTAACAAATTAAATTACACCAAAACTACAAAAATCAGTTGAACTGGAGTTAAGAGTATTTAATGTTGTAGGTGAAAACACAGCCAAGAAGCAAAAAAAGAGCTACTCCTGGGTATCTGGTCGAGGTGGACAGGGTCAAAGTCACACGTTCAGGCTTACTGCGTGGAGCTCATATCAGATACAGGGACCAGGTTCACCCGGTGAAGAACTTACCATCTTGGCATCCATGTCCGTGAGAGCATGCTCAGCTGGAGCTTTGCATTCATGGGGGACACATTCAGTTTTCGGCACAAGGAGCAGTTGCAGCATGAGCTTCGCATTGGTGGGAAATGCAGGCAGACACTGTTTGCACAAAGAGCAGGTGGGCATGAGAACTTCACTGTGACAGGTGATGTGTTGAGGGTTAACTGCTAGGGTTACATGTTTTTCACTAATTTTACCCGTATTTTCACATTTTTGTGTAACATTTTTGGTATAGCTGTTTTTCCTTTATTCTTTGCTTCTTTTGTTTTAGTAAAACATGTTGTTGAATTTTCTGTAGTTGATAGAGTAGAAAATAGAAAAAATATTATGGTTACTTATCATTATTCTATATATGGTATTCATTTTAAAGGAATCTTCATAATTGTAAGTATTTTTTTAATTCTAGGCTTGCTTTAGTGAAAATCAAGTGCTTTCTTCTCAGGCAGTGATACAGACTTTCTTTGATAAGGGGGCAGGGACATTCTTTGGTAAGGGTGTAGGCACATTGTATGGTTGGCATTTCCTATAGTTATAGTACTTTAGTTATTGGTAGTGTGTTGTGTTTTGTTAACTATTTTCTTTTGAATCTGATTATTTTTCTTGTTCTGGTTTTCATTTTTTTTACTATGTTCTAATTTATTTGAAATTTGAATACAATGTTTTTTTGGATGAAGCTTTTATTATGTTGATAATGGGAATTCCTGTATGTTAAACATTTATAGCACTTATGATATATTCTAATTAGCATTGCAAGTTTTGATAGTTTTGTTTGTTTACATTAAATTAGAGATTAACTCCTGATGGATACTTCTAACTGCAGATTCCTAATCTTAAAACACTCCCCAGGTGCAAGTCTGGATCCAGAAACAATTATCCAGCAATGCTCTTGCATGCCACTATGAGTGGTTATCAGTTCTGCATTGACTCTGTAAGTAATGGAGCTGAGCCTCATGTAAGCATCACCCAGGTGCGCTGATGTCGCTTCCTTTCTTTCTGTGCTTTGTGATAATGATCCGGAGCTCCACTCCCAACTTTGTAGGTTTTCCAATGACTTCCAAACTAAATCCAGGGTGATAGCAAATTACTTCCCCATCTAAGATGACAATTTTCAATCCATGCCATAATTGTCAAAAGGAAATGTTTATGTGCCTGCACAAGGTGTGTCTCAGGGATTTATACCTGGACACAACTGGAAGTTGAGTGATAAATGTACCCTCATATACCGAAAGGTGATTCGGGACTGAGAAGTAACATTTTATGTCACCAGACCTAAGAAGAAGTTGCAACCCCCGCGTAAGTTCTACTCCTTCTCCAAGTTGTGGGTATAGAGTAGATCCCTCTACTGAGGCCGTTTGCAAAATAGGTCAACTTAACAATCAAAATTCTCTGTTAAATCTAAAACAAAGTCTAAACGCAAACTAAAAAATATCAAAGATGGACTCAACCCCTTCCCACTATTTTGTAACCTTAGAAAAAGGATGAGGGTGTCATGATGTGAGTCAGTCTCCCTCTAGGAACTTGGTCACGGAGTAGATTCCCCAAGTGATCCGAGTCTGCCCTGAATTTCCTGCACCATCATCAATACTACCACCGATTGAAGCCTTCAAGAAAGCCAAACTGTAGATTTTCGCTGCAATTCAGGTTCCTTCTAGTGTGCTTTCAGGTCCCAAGGATCCAATGAGTCTTCCAGTCTGGTTGCCAGCGCAGATCTGTCCTCAGTGCTATCTGAGCCCTAGGGATGCACTCCAAGCCCCTTACTGACTCCCGTACAAACGTCCACTGTTGCTTCAAGACATGCACCAGGCCCTCCCATGCCAGCACTGGAAGATGAACTGGTACTGATTCCAATGTCTGACCCTGAACTGAATTTAGCTTGACCACAACTAATTTCTTACTCAAGGCTGCAAAAGTGCAACTGGTTATAGTACAGCCTGACTCTGAATCACTCCCCATAGCACAGTGGATGGGCAGAACAGAGACACCATTATCTTTTTGGCCGTAATTCTGAACGTGGTACACCCGAAGATCGAAGATGGAAATAATGAAGATGGGTGAAGCTGGGGAGAGGAATAGTTTTCAACCCCTCACTTCATAGATGGCATTTTTCATATTGAGTTCCAAAAGCATTGTGAGTATGATACTTTCTCTTATACAGGATTTTATTCACCACTTGGACAACCAAGGGAAGAGTGCATCATTTGCAGTTGAGAGCAGACAGGGCAACAGCAGTCTTGATTTGCAACAGCCTTCTCCTGAATCCTATAACCTACACCGCCATATCCAAAAAACTAGCCCAACCACTCCACTGCCACCCTGAACCCCAAAACCTACCCCACCCTGTTCTATAAACTACCCTGACCCCCCACCTCTGCTATGAACCCTAAAACCTACCCTGCTTTGACCTAAAAACTACTGTGAACCCTATAACCTACCCCACCCTGTCCTAAAATATACCCTGACACCCCACCCCTGCCCTGAACCCTAAAACCTACCCCACCCCATCCTAAAAAATACCCCGACCCCTGGCCCCTGCTCTCAACCCTAAAACCTAGCAAGCCCTGCACTGAAAACTACCCTGACCCATCCACCCTCAACCCTAAAACCTACCCCGCCATGTTCTGAACCACCCTCAGCCCCCCCAGCCCCTCACCCAGCCACCACATTCCTCTCTCAGATGTTCCAGCTGTGTGTCTTAACCACGCATTTACATGGTTCAGGCAAGCATGGTTGCGCTTCCGTGGTTACAGCTGCAGAGTAAAGGCCATTTCCCTTGAAAGACCGGTACAGGAATTCAGCAGATAAAGCCCTGTAAAGAGATTTGTCTGTCTCACAGAAACCAGGTTCCACAGTATGTTGTCATTCAGCCCTATTTTCCGTTGTTGTTGTTCTTTCTCAAAGAGGTGAGTCTAGGCTATCCTGACCACTTTCCAGTTGTTCAATTACCACTTTAAGAAATTACCCATCATCTTCATGGTATTTTGTTTGCAACTCATGGTGCTGCGATGTTCACAAATCCTGGTTTTCCCCAATATTTTTACACCCCACTATAACCCCACATAATGTTTGGTTGGGACAATCCTTTCCAGCTAGGCTAACCACCCTACTTCCCTCCCAACCGGAGGCTTCCTTTTATAGGGAGAGGGAGGAGATGCTGAGGCAGAAAAAGAAGGGGGGAGAATCAGGTACATTGGGAGCAGAACACCATGGGCATGAACACTAGTAGCAAGTCCAAGGAACCACAACCAGGGACCAGCACACACATGGAATTGTGACCAGTATGTGCTCAATAACACAGGCACTCGGGTGAGGGTCCTCAATAAAGGTCTAGGTGTTGTGTTCACTGCACACCTTGACATATTCTGCCTCCATTGTGAACTGGCAGAATACTTCATAAAACTAAAACTAAAAGTGTTTTATGAGAAATCTGAACCTTTTGAGAATACAGGCCCTAGACGAGACACAGGACTGAAAAATAAATCCACTTTTTGCCCGCAGGCCACCACCATACCAATTGATCTACTCACCTTTTAACATTTAACAGGCAGTATTCAATGAGATAGTGGGGATACAAGAGAAGGGCACATACAACAATATGAGAAAAGAGGAAATTAAAGCATTGAAGGACCTACAATCAGATGATGGCAACACAAGGGGATGTGTGGTATTACAAGACAAGGAGTACAACAGGGCAGAGTCCAGACACCTCCTGGATGGTATGAAAAACCATAGAATCTTAGCCCAGGATCCCTCTCCAGAACTAAGGAACAAGATCAAGAATTTTGGAGAAGTGGCAGAATCAAAAGGTGACATCTAGAAGCAAGAAGCAGACTTTCTCTGCACTATGAATCCAACAAGACCGTATTTCTATACGCTCCCAAAGACTCATTAAAAAAGGATTCCACCACTGGGACAACCAATTGTTTCAGGAAAAGGCTACCTCCTTGTGCCACTTTCACAGTTTTGTGACTTTTTCCTAAAACCCTTGATTCAGGGCACCTCAGCTTATTTGAAGGACATCAATGATTTTCTAAACCTACTCATTGAAGTTTACTTTGATCTGGAGAACAATCTTTTGATGACCCTCGACATAGAGAGCCTGTACATTAGCCTTCTACAAGAGAAAACCATGATCATGGAGGAAACGAATCTTGGAGGAAACACAATGTGAATATAATACCCTAAATAATGGACTGTGCATGTTTGTGGTCCTGATGGAGAATTCTTTGAGATTGAAGGAACACTATATACAAACGTTCGCAACGTCAATGGGAAACACATTTGCCCCTAGTGTGGTGGGACTCTATGTGTTCAACTTTGAGAAAAAACGTATTTTAGGCACTAACAACCCCTGCAGAGGAAGAATAAAACTATGTAAACGATACATAGATGTTATTTTGATCATCTGGGATGGTCAAACCATTTTCAAATGGATCAATGAATGAGATATTAATCTGAAAGTTACACATACAGTGGATGCCAGAACAATCACTTTCCTGGATGTGACAATATTCACAGAGGATGGCAAACTACAAACAAAAACTTACCATAAGCCAACAGACAACAACACCCTACACAAATTTGACAGTTTCCACCCAAGAGCACTAAAGGGAGATTCTACCTGGGCTCAGAACTCTACTCCACTGGTTTTGGGAATTTTTTCACTTCACGCTACACACAAAGTAGGGCGAAGTACCCAAAATCCATCTTTCCACATGGACCCGAGATCATTCACTCACACTTCTTCTAGCCACAACGGCAGCAAAAAAAGTGCTTCTCACAAGCATTCTGGAGTAAATTTTCTAATCAAGATGCTTCTAAATCTAGTCAAAAAGAGATTTTCGACTGGATTTTGTTCTCCAATTGATCCCTCAAATTGTTGTTAGTGTGTGCAACATTTTATTTCAAACGGGAAGGAAGAGACTCCATCTTCCTATTCCTGTCCAGCAGGCTCCCCTCGGGGCTTTGCCCATCTCCTGGTCACTTTTCATTTGGATTTTGTGGTGGAAGGATCACTCTCTTTGTCTCCTGGATATAACTTTGGATTTAAGGACTTTGGTGGTCATTGTGACTTCGCCGGTCTTTTTCCAAGAGCGCTAAAGCTGCTGCTGCCCAGACTACCAGTGCTGGCGGTCCAAAGGCGGACATATTTTGACATAGGTAGGATTTTGGCCCGTTTAAGGGTGGAAATCTGATTCTGTCTGCCTGGCAGATGGAGGAAGAGAGGAGGTTCCATCACTAGCACCGCCACGCCAACAAGCCTCCGCCCGCCATATTACGATACATAATACGGCATGGCGGAGTCCTGTCGGCAGTGCAGAGCTGGCAGTGGAAAACGCCAGGACACATCCCCTCCCGGCCCACCACCTTGCCGGAAATGGTAAGTAGATCGTCTGAACAGGGAGGACGTTGTGTGAATGTGAGTGGTGTCTGCGGGTATGAATGAATGCGGGGGTGTCTGAGTGTGTGTGTGAGTGCGTGTATGTTTGTGTGAATGTGGGGGGAAGGGGTGTCTGTGTGTGTGTGTATGTGAGTGCGTGTATGTTTGTGTGAATGCAGGGGGAGGGGGTGTATGTGTGAGTGTGTGAATGTCTGTGCGAATGGAGGGGTATGGGGTATGTCTGAGTGCATGCATGGGAGTGAATGTGTATGTCTGAGTGCATGCATGCGAGTGAATGGGTGTATCTGAGTGAGTGTTTGGGTGCAAGTGTGTGGGGATGTATGTAAGGGAATGCATGGATGAGTGGGAGTGCAAGTATGTAGGTATGTGGTTGTGTGGGGGAGTATCTGCAGGTGACAGGAATAGAGATTCCTGTCGCCAGGTCCATGACCACCAGCATTTTCGTGGCAGTGCAACCTCCATGAAAATGCTAGTGGTCTACAAAGTCGTAACCGATGGCGGTATTGTTGCTACTGCCTGCCAAGAGGTGCTCATAATGTTGCGGTCTTCACTGCGGGCCTGGCAGTAGACCGTCTGCCTCCACTGCCATGGAGATCAGGTGACCCCAATATCATAATGACCATATACCCACCTTTGTTTTTTGTGAAATAGCACAAGTAAGTTAAAAAACTATTGAATAAAAGAGTGTTGTTTGTTTGCCTGGGCATGTACCAGTATTTCTTTGTACTTTAATATGATTTTAAAATGAAATAGCCTGGAGCTTAAGGATGGGCCTAGTTATTATTTATCTTGCATTTAGTGAATTATTCATCTTTTGTAAAGAAAATAGTTGCACAGCTCAGTACCTTTTCTATATGTTTGTAACATTTGCAATATTATTTTACTATGTGGCCTGAATTTCAAAAGGGCCATCTAGCCAGTAGGCCCAGTACTAGTAATCATCAGTGCATGAAATACATGTTTCAGTGGTAAATGTGTTTTTAATCATCACGTAGGGCTGAGATGGCATTGGATTAACTTATGTGTATCAAGAAACTGGAACCTCATCAATTATCCCACACCCAGGATGCATCACCATAATATAATTTTGTATGTGGTAAACAATCAAATAAACTTTGACAATTTTCTCCATAATTGTAATAAAATGTGTATTCTTCCTTTTATCTTCCAAGCAACAAGTTCAAACAATATATTCAACAACATGCCAATATAGACCTTCTTTTGATAGCATATGGCAGGTTCACCATTCGCCGTGAATCAATGTAAAAAATCTATACCCAATGCATTTTGGCCCAATGGCCTTCGTTGGGGGTTACTTTGATAAAAGAAACACTCATATCAGAATAAACTTTCTCTGGCCCTTAATCAAATTATACTTGTTGCATTGCCGCATGTAAAATGACTAAACATTGTTTAATGGTGTAAAATGATCTTGTTTCAACCACATCATAATGTGAAATCATTTAAACATGTGTGTAAGTGGTGACAAAAAATCCAACTCTTTGCATAATAAATAAACTTAAAGAATAAACTGAAAAAATGTAATTGAGTGAGTAAATAATGTGCCCCCAAAATTACAAAAAGATGACTGTGTCAAAAACGCTGTTCGAAGGTCAAGCCCATGTCCATACCACCCATTCTAAAGCTGCTCAGCCAACGGCCATGTTTAAAAGCCTCTTAATTGTACCTCCTGAGATCAAATGAACCAAAACTTGTCAATCACTCGAAGAAAATTTAGATTTTTCTAGTAATTTAAGAAGGAAAGTCTTAATTTTATTTAAGACACGGAGGTGAATATTATGCTTATTTCTTGCTTTCAATTTGAATAGCAGCACAGTCAACAAACAAAAGAACACCAATCCCATAAAGGCCCGAAGAAAGATCTGGGCCAATGGGAAAAAATGCAGACTAGAATCGGCCAATCAGAGCCCAACATAACCAATATATACCTAGCTAAACCACGAGCAGTCCTCTTTTCCTGAGGGAGAAGTCTAGTTATAAGAAGAAAACATTGGGAAAATGGAACTATCAATCAGAATGGCCAAAACCAAAGAAAAACAGTCTTGAATGTGGTGAATCCAATGAAGAAGTTGATCGGGGAAGCAAAGCAGGCTTGAAGTGGAGATCTCTGAAAGGAAAGGTGTAACTTCAGAATTCCGTGAGATGGTTTCAGGAATAGGCCAATCTTCATGCGTTGTTTGCTGAAGAGGCAGCGGGTGCAACTGAAGGGTGGGAAGAGAAAATAATTAGTATGAGTTTTTGTGGTGGGATAATACTAGCCTCTGTGTCTTCAATAAAATGAAGACTGTCCTTCGTAAATTACTAGGAAAATCTACATTTTATGAAAAGACCGGGAGGCTCTTATTATGCTCCTTCAAAGCATATCAATCACCACCAAAGCAACTGAATCAATTGGTTTACAATAGAAGCTTCAAAAAAGACCAATCTACAGATACTAGAATGTCCTCCATGCGAGATCCAGCCCAGAAAGCTTTAGAAGCCATAGCACCCCTGGAAGAATGAGCACCAGATTTGGAAATATCAATCCCAGCCAGGTACATGACCCACTTGACCCAACGGGCTAAAGTAGGAGATGAAACCGGCTTGTGAGGTTTTTTGAAAGAGATGAGAAGTTGTGAGGCAGAGAACACTCTAAGATGTGCTGTCTTTCGTTCCTATACTTTTAAACAATTTCCTACACATAATTTAGGTTTGGAAAATAAGGATAAAAAAATAAGAAATTTAAGTTTTGGTCCATCTGTAAATTTTAAAAAGGATACCTGTGGGTGTGAAATGACGACCGGAAATGTCTAACGCTTTGATGTCAGATAATGGTTTTATGAAAACAAAACATAACAACATTGTCAATTTGGCAGAAAGCATCCTAAGGGATAAAGATGTGTTGGCCACGAGAGCAACAGTTGTAAAACTACATTGACGTCCCATAATTCACTATATTTGCGAATAGGAGGATTAGAGAATTTTACTCCCTTTTAAAAATCGGCAAATAAGGAGATGTTCTCCGACTGGTTTTCCATTGACAAGGTCATGATTGAGAGAAATTACAGAACGGTAAAGATTAATGGTTCTGTAGGACTTACCTGAACTTGCTTGGGCTGCAAGAAAGTTAACAATTAGAGAAATATCAGCTGAAAAGGGATCGCAAGATTTTCACACACAACCAGCTATGCCATAAAGACCAGGCTGATTTATAAGCCTTTGTGGTTACGGGAGCCCATGCTTTAGAGATATAGGCCCTCATTACACCCCTGACGGTCAGTGTTAAAGCAGCGGTAATACCGCCAACAGGCCGGCGGAAAACAAAATGGGATAACGACCACGGCTGAAACCGCCATCATAGGCAGCCACTTCAACACTACGACCGTCAGGGCGATAGCAACAAACTGTGCGGTGGTCACTGGCAACAGACAGGCGGAAGACAATGTACCGCCCACCGTATTACAAGGCACCAATCCACCAGCTTTTCTGGGGCGGTACCAACGAAATCAAAAGTAGGGCAGAAACAGTACACTGAAGGGGAACCACTCACCTTTCGACATTCAACGAAGAACCAGGACGCCATGGAGCCCGAACTGCAGGTCCTCCCCATGCTGATGTATCTGTTAATACACCAGGAATTTCAAAGAAGGCGGTGGCGACGACCACGGTGAGTACTGCACCTAGCACACAGAGGACAGGGGGAGAAAAAAGAGAGTGACACACACACACGCAACATGCAACACCCCCACCCTCACCCACAACCCCATACACACAAAAACATGCAGCAACATCACATTTACACCCCATAAACCCCTGGAAGAAAACCATGACAAAAGGATTAGTCAAATCTGTGATATTTAGAAAATGCATTTAAAGGTAACAATTGTAAACCACAGTTCATACAAATATTTACAATATGTACAGAGGGTCGTACACTGTCTATTGCAAATGTCCATGGACCAGTGGCCCAAAAAATCATGGGCCAAGCCCACACTTGACTCCTGCCTCAAAACGGAGAGAACACTGCAGGAGCATCAGGTCGAAAAAACAGAGGCACCTCAGGGGAAAGGGGAGGGGGTCACCTCAGCCAGAGAATGGTACTTCGCCACTGCTCCAGGAGGGGGCAACATGCCCACAGCGATGTCCTGGGGAGTGCAAAGCCACAGTCTCTCAAGTTTCTCCAGTGGGTGGTTTGCCCACTGCTTGGTCCTGGGGAGTGCAAAGCCACAGTCTCTCAAGCCTCTCCAGTGGGTGGTTTGCCCACTGCGTGGTCCTGGGGAGTGCAAAGCCATAGTCTCTCAAGTCTCTCCAGTGGGTGGTTTGCCCACTGCGTGGTCCTGGGGAGTGCGAAGCCACAGTCTCTCAAGTCTCTCCTGTGAGTGGTTTGCCCACTGCTTGGTCCTGGGGAGTGCAAAGCCACAGTCTCTCTAGTGGGTGGTTTGCCCACTGCGTGGTCCTGGGGAGTGCAAAGCCACAGTCTCTCAAGTCTCTCCAGTGGGTGGTTTGCCCACTGCTTGGTCCTGGGGAGTGCAAACCCACAGTCTCTCTAGTGGGTGGTTTGCCCACTGCTTGGTCCGGGGGAGTGCAAAGCCACAGTCTCTTTAATGGGTGGTTTGCCCACTGCTTGGTCCTGGGGGTGCAAAGGCACAGCCTCTCTAGTGGATGCCTTCTCCACTGGTTCTGGAGGGGGACTTGTGTCCAGACTGCTTCATCCTGCCAAGGAAAGTGATAGTGGATGCATATCTCCACTGGTTCTGGAGGGGGTCTTGTGCCCAGTCTGCTTCATCCTACCAAGTAGAGTGATGGTGGATGCATAGCTCCACTGGTTCTGGAGGGGGTCTTGTGCCCAGTCTGCTTCATCCTGCCAAGGATAAGGGGAGTGGATGCATATCTCCACCGGTTCTGGAGAGGGGTTTGTGCCCAGTAAAGCTGCACCTGGGGTGTGGCTGTTCCCACTCCTGCACCTGTGTGTTTGAGGTACAAGTTGTGCCGGAAACAGGTAGCATGATACTCCATGGAGGCAGAGCCATATTCCATCCTGTGGCGACTTAGGCTGCAAGCTGCTGGTAGCGCCAGTGCTGGTGGTGGTGCTTCAAGTGGTGGGTGCAGGGTCCAGGCCATCTCCTGCAGCCTTGGACGGCTGCCCACTGGGGATGCTGCTGGTGTCCGATGTAGTAGCAATGACTGGGCATGTGGCGGTGCATATGGCAGTGCAGGTGGCGGTGTCTGCGGCGGAGATGCTGCCGGTGATGCCCGTGGTGCAGGTGCTGGTAGTAGTGGAGGGAGACACCAGGCAGTCTCCAGTAGCCTCGGACAGCTGCCCACTGGGAATGATGCTGCCGACTGTCGTTGTGGCAGCGGCGGTGCAGGGGCCGGTACAGGTGGTGGTGCAGGTGGCGGTGCAGATGGCAGTGCTGGTGGCGGTGCTTGCGGCGGTGCTTACCACAGTAGAGGTCGCTGGCCTGTCAGAAATGATGGTGCTCACCGGTCCCTCACCTGGAGGCTACTAGCCCTGGAGTGCCTTGCCTTTGCTCTTTTTTTCCCTTCCCCACCTTGGTAGACGCTGCTGGGACCTTGGCACTGTCCTCTTGTTTTTTGGATGAGGCGTTGCTGGGTGGGCCCTGTGTATTGTCTGTAACCTTGGCAGGTGGCGGAATTGGTTGGTCTTTCGCATTGGTAGGTGGCACACTGCCAGCCCTGACGGGTGCCCCCTTCAATCCCCTCAGACTTGCAGGGACCACAGCGGACGCCAAGTTGGTGGCTGAGGTGCTGGCCTGTAATCTCGACACCCTGGCCCTAGGGGAAAGACGGGGGGAGGGAGGTTTAGGGAAGAGGACAAAGTTTGCCAGGAAACGTTTTTTAGACACACTGGGACGGGAAGATGGAGGGGGTTTGGGAGTGGAGGAAGAAGTAGTAGTTGTAGGAGGTGTACGTCTGCTGAGTTTGGGTGAAGGTGCATGGGCTAGAGACTGTTGTGAGGTGAATGGCTGTTGAGTGGGTGTGTGCCTGCGTTTGTGTACTTTGGGAGGAGGGCTCACAGACACACTGGGAGAGGACACAGGGAACGTGTGCATGGTTGTGGGGGTGGTGATTGCTCATGAGGGGTGTGTTGTGATGGGCGTGCTGGTGATGGAGGTAGTGGCTGAAGATGTAGTGCATGCAGGTGTGAGTGGAGACGCTACTGGGAGGGAGGTGAACGAAGAGGAGGAGGGGGACACAGTGGAGGAAGTGGATGTTGGTATGTCTGCATGGGTTTGGTGCTCGTGTGAGTGCCTGTGTGAGGATGTGTGGTGCTTATCTTTTCCTGAGCCACTTTGTGTGTTGATGTGTGTGCATGCTGGTCTGAAGGTGTGCTTGGGATTGGGTGAGGTACAGGGTATTGGGTCTGGGTAGTGGAAGTTGGAGGGGGGAGGCTAGACACAGGGACAATGGTTGCCATAAGTGCTGAGGCCAGAGCCTGAAATGCTCTCTATTGGGCCGCCACGCCAGAATGAATGCCCTCCAGGTATGCATTTGTTTGTTGCAAATGCCTCTCGACACCCTGGATGGCATTTAGGATGGTTGACTGTCCAGCAGTGAGGGATCTCAGGAGGTCAATAGCCTCCTCACTGAGGGCAGCAGGGCTGTCTGGGACAAGGCCTGAGGTGCCTGGGGCGACGGAGAGGCCCTCCCTCCTGGGTGAGCGGCCACAGGAAACACGCTGAGGAGCTGCTGGGAGGGCAGTGCTGATAGGGGGGTGGAAGCTGTACCTGTTGTTGGGGTGGGCACAGAGGTGTCCGCCACCGCCAGGGAGCTTCCATCAGAGGAGGAATCACTGTCACAGGTATCCTCTCCTGTCCCCGTCGTGGAGCTCCCCTCGCCCTGCGTCCCACTGGTGCCTTCACCCTCAGTGGATTCACCTTCAAAGGCCATGTGGGATGCAGCTCCCTCCATCGCCGGTGCCTCTGCTCCTCCGCCAGATGATGCTAATGCACACAAGGACAGGGTGACAAAACAAAAAGGGGCAGGAGAGACAGAGGATACACTTGGTCAATGCCAGCAACACCACTACCGTTGGCGGACACAATACACACAATGAGCTGCCCTATGCACTAGGCCATGCCCAACCAGTCACTAAGGTAGTCACCAGCCCATGGTGTACAATGCCTAACATCAGCATCTGCACACCTGACACCCACAGGACCCTGCCCAGTAGTAGTTGCCCATTTGTACCATTGGGGTAGGAGTGCTTCAGAGCCTGCACACAAGGGACCTACCCTGCCATGATCGCCCTGGCCTAGGGGCACACACCGCCCACATCCCCCACCCAGCTACCTCCTAAAGCACGCTAAATCAGCTTTCCGAATCACCCCCTTGGGGCTGCTGTGATGCCCTGTCCACCCAACTCGGGGTAGGCCACTACCAGGATACGGAACATCAGGAGGGTCATGGTGCGACGAGCACCCCTTCCACTTTGGGATGCCAGCCCCAGCTGGGCCTCTGACGTCTTCTTGGTCCAGCGGCGCAGGTCCTCACATCTCTTGCGGCAGTGGGTGCTCCGCCTGTGATAGACCCCCAGGGTCCGCACCTCCTTTGCGATGGCACACCAAATACCCTTTTTCTGGTGGGCACTGACCTAGCTAGAAAAGACAGTGGAAAATGTAATTACTCACCCATCCGGACCGGCATACTCATTGCACCCCAGCTCCCACCCATGCTCTGGAACACATACACTGACCACCTCTCATGCAGCACTCAGGCCAGGATTCCTCAGCAACCCCCAACATGTGGCTTACATACACACCACTTAAAACATGCATTGCCCACATATCATGCTCTCAGTGAACTCACCTGTTTGTCTGGAGGACCGTAGAGTAACGTGTACTGAGGTAGGACCCCATCCACAAGTTTCTCCAATTCCTCCGTAGTGAAGGCAGGGGCCTTTTCCCCAGACACTGTAGACATTGTCGCTTCCAGACACAGGTCACAGCAGCACTTGCAGTTTAGGTCCTCTCTTGTTGAAGGTCAGGTAGCAACTGAGTGAATAGCTAGAAAACGTCAGTGACGTCCGTGGTGGTGCGTATCGTCACCACTGGCGTACATCGCCATTGGCTCCTGGGACCCATAGAGCCGAATGATAACCAATGCGTGGTTGCGCGGTGGACATTGTCCGCCTACCGCTACAGCGCACAACGCCAGCACACTTACCTCATTTCCTCTTGTCCCTCCTCACCGGTCAGGCAGCCACCATTTCAGGGGGGCACATGGCATGGCAACTAACTGCGTCACAGCACATATTGGCACTTCTACTGACTGTCAACTTCACACACTGCTTCTGTGACATACATTCACAAACAGTTGTGCCATCTCTGTGGAAATATGACCTTCTGCTCACTGTTTTCCTCCATAGGCTACAACCTCTAAGGCAGATGATGAGATGGCGGCATCCTCCAGTGTACAGATCCCCGGTGGACCTGGCGAAAATGGACGTCAGACACATTATCATCACATACAGACTTGATCGTGCCACAATCCAAGAACTGTGTGCCCAATTGGAGCCAGACCTGATATCAGCTATTCGTCAGGCCACAGAAATCTCCCCTCTAGTGCAGGTTCTGCCAGTGCTCCATTTCCTGGCAAGTGGTTCCTTTCAAACAACAGTGGCCATGGCAACAGAGATGTCTCAGCCAATGTTCTCTAACGTGTTAACCAGAGTGTTGTCGGCCCTGCTGAAACACATGCGCAGCTACGTTGTATTTCCCCAAGTTGAGGATTTGGCCACAGTGAAAGCTGACTTTTATGCCCTGGGACATATCCCCAACATCATTGGTGCCATTGATGGTACACACATGGCATTTGTCCCCCCGCAGAAATGAACAGGTCTACAGGAATAGAAAAAGCTATCATTCAATGAATGCGCAAATGGTGTGTTTGGCGGACCAGCACATCTCCCATGTGAATGCCAAATATCCTGGCTCAGTGCATGACGCCTATGTCTTGAGGAATAGCAGCATCCCTTATGTGATGGGCCAACTCCAGAGGCACCGGGTGTGGCTATTATTTGAGGCCAACGTCCCCACACAGTATAAGTTGGGGTCTGAGTATGGGTGTGAGAAAACAGGGCTGATTGCAGAGGCCCCCTAACTTTTTGCCCCCATTTTCCACCTTTTGCTGGTGTTTTCCTGACTCTGATGGTGCCCTGGGTACTGCTAACCAGTCCCAGGGCCTGTGCTCTGTGTAAAATGGATATGCAAATTAGGCTAATTATAATTGGCTAAGTTAACCTACCTATAAGTCCCTAGTATATGGTAGGGCATGTAGGTTTAGGGACCACAGCATAGGTAGTGCACCCATAGGTGCACTGCTGAGGTGCCCTGTGTCATTTTAAAGGCAGGCCTGCCTTGCTGGCTGCTTTTAAATTAAAGTTATATGCAAATTCGACTTTGGAATTAAAAGTAGTTCCAAAGTCTCAAACTGCCTTATTTGTACATATAAGTCACCCCTAAGATGTGCCCTATGTGCTCCTAGGGCTGGGTGCCATGTAACTATAAGCAGGGACTTTATAAAAATAGTTTTATAAGCCCTGGTGAGGTAAAAACAGCCAAATCTGTTTTTCCCTCATTGTAGTAAATGGCCTTCATAGGCTAGAATGGGAGACTTTATTTTATTTTTTAAAGTCTCCTTAAATTATGCATACCAAGAATCTGGTATCAAATTAATTGTTGTAATAAATCCCACAACTTCCAGTTGTTGGATTTAATATAACTTGTTCAGGTAAAGAGTTTTAAACTTTACCTGAAAAGTTGCCCATTTCAGCCCTGCATTCTTTTTGCTGCTGTGCTCTGATTGGCCAGCTCTAGTAGCTTGGCCAAGCTGCCTTGATAAGGTGTGAAGTGGCCTGGCTTCACACAAAGGAATGTGCCTGTGGGAGGGAATCTCCCCTCAGCAGATGGTGAGGCAGGAAGGGGGAGGGCTGCCAAACTGGTCTTCAAAGGCAGAGAAGGACATTTGGAGCAACCAGCAACACCCCCACATCCTGCAACCCCAGACAACTAGGTGCCCCCTTGATTAGATTAGGAGAGGGCAGGAGAGGGGTGTGTTTATGATTTTTAGCCACACCAGTGGGTGGGCTCAGCCAGATGTAACCTCCAAACATCAGATTCAGCCATGATGGATTTTTAGAGAATGTTGCCTCCTGGGATTTATTTTTGCCACACTTCCCAGGAAGTGGTCATCACAAGGGGAAGGACCCCGCACCTGATTGGAGAACCAGGACCCCCCTGCTTTTCACCCAGGAGCAAGGATAAAACTGGCAGACCTGCACCCACACCTCAGTTCCCTACCACATCCAACAAGGAAGAACAACAGAAGAAGAAGGACTGCCCTGCTGGACCCCTGGCCTGCACCTGGAACCTGCACTCAGAAGGACTGCACCAGCTGCACACTTGGGCTTCACCACAAGAAGGACTTTGCCTGGCTTCAACTGGTTCAAGGAGGGACTCCCTGTTTGCTACAGATGAACAATTGCTATCCAGAGTCCCCTGCACCAACTCCTGAAGAAAGCGACCAGCTGACCACTGTCCAGTGGCCAAAAAGGAGTTTGCGCCAGGTGCATTCTGGGAGTTGTAGTCCGCACCCCCCCAAGGACCATCTCAAACTTCTGGACCCTTGGGGTGAGCTGTGGACCCCAAAAGAACCTTAAAAGAACATCTAGGAGAAGCCCCAGAAGTTTGGAGAAGTTTGGACAACTTTTGTAAAAAAGCTCCATAGAGGGACCGACCCGCCGCGGCAACTCTAGCCGGCTTGCCTCAACCGTGACCCGACCTGATTTGCTGGTTCGTCCCAGTAAAGAAAATCTCAGAAAAAGAGACTAAGGGCCTGATTCTAACTTTGGAGGACGGTGTTAAACCGTCCCAAAAGTGGCGGATATACCACCTACCGTATCACGAGTTCCATAGGATATAATGGACTCGTAATACGGTAGGTGGTATATCCGCCACTTTTGGGACGGTTTAACACCGTCCTCCAAAGTTAGAATCAGGCCCTAAGTCCGAAGGTAAAAAGTTGACCGGGACCTCCCAGCCAGCGTATCCGAGAAGGGCTCCATGGATGTCGGATCAAGATCCAGGTTTATCCCGGTCGAAGGATTTTCACCTCGAAAAAATGACTAAGTCTGAAGGTAAAAATCTCCACCGAGGATTCCAGCATCGCGTATCCGGAGAAGGGCCAGGAGGTCGGATTGGACTGGCAGGTTCGTCCCGCTGAAGAAAATCTAAGTGTGAAGGTAACATTTTAACCGAGGTCTCCCGCGGCCTGTAGCCGAGCAGGGCTCCATTGCGGTCGGCCTGAAACTTTGACTTTGCCCTGGTCGAGCTGCAACCAGATGACCCGATTGGCGCTTTTTGTTTCTAGGCGCTAAAATTATAATAATTCTTTAAAAATTCATATCTCCGGTTCCCCTTATCCGATTTTATTCGTTTTGGTGTCATTTTAAAGATAATCCATTTTTATAAATTGGTTTTGGATTTTTAAACTGTTTCCTGTGTTGTATTTAATTACTGTTTTGTGATATTTGAATGCTTTACACTCTGGCCCTCATTCTGACCTTGGCGGGCGGCGGAGGCCGCCCGCCAAAGTCCCGCCGTCAGGTTACCGTTCCGCGGTCGAAAGACCGCGGCGGTAATTCTGACTTTCCCGCTGGGCTGGCGGGCGGTCGCCTTCAGGCCGCCCGCCAAAGTCCCGCCGTCAGGTTACCGTTCCGCGGTCGAAAGACCGCGGCGGTAATTCTGACTTTCCCGCTGGGCTGGCGGGCGGTCGCCTTCAGGCCGCCCGCCAGCCCAGCGGGAAAGAGGCTTCCACGATGAAGCCGGCTCGGAATCGAGCCGGCGGAGTGGAAGCTGTGCGACGGGTGCAGTTGCACCCGTCGCGTATTTCACTGTCTGCGCAGCAGACAGTGAAATACATTTAGGGGCCCTCTTACGGGGGCCCCTGCAATGCCCATGCCAGTGGCATGGGCACTGCAGGGGCCCCCAGGGGCCCCGCGACCCCCCCTACCGCCATCCGGTTCCCGGCGGTCGGACCGCCGGGATCTGGATGGCGGTAGGGGGGGTCGGAATCCCCTCGGCGGCGCAGCAAGCTGCGCCGCCTTGGAGGATTCAATGGGGCGGCGGTACACTGGCGGGAGACCACCAGTGTTGCCGGTCCGACCGCGGCTTTACCGCCGCGGTCGGAATCCCCATTGGAGCACCGCCGGCCTGTCGGCGGTGCTCCCGCGGTCCTCCGCCCTGGCGGTCTTTGACCGCCAGGGTCAGAATGACCGCCTCTGTCTCCTAAGTTAAGCCTTGACGCTCGTTGCCAAGCTACCAAGGGTTGAGCTGGGGTTAATTTACTGAGACCTAACTGGACCTTAGTGGAGGTTAGTGGCCTATTGCTAAGTGTAGGTACCTACCTGCCCTTACCAATAACCCATTTTCCAACAATGGGGTTGTCCCTAAGGGTTGGTGTGTCTCTAACAGTTGTCCCTCGATATTTATAAGGGACTCTGGTTACCCCAACCGCTCATGGCTACTGACCGCAGAGAGGAATCCCACGACAAGGGCAGAGGAACGTTACACTGAGGCACATGGGTGTAAAGGAGGATTATTGAGAGAACCTTCGGACTCCTGAAGGCCAGGTTCCTGTGCGTCCATCTGACTGGTAGATCCCTGAACTACTCACCCAAGAAGGTGTGCCAGATCATTGTTGCATGCTGTATGTTGCACAACCTGGCCTTGAGACGCCAGGTGCCTTTTCTGTAGGAGGATGAGCCTGGAGATGGTCTTGTGGCAGCTGTGGAACCTGCGGACAGTGAGGAAGAGGAGGCAGATGAAGAAGATGTGGACAACAGAACAAACATTATACAGCAGTACTTCCAGTGACACACAGGTAAGAGACTGTAACTCAACTTCACATTTCAGTATAATTTTGGACACTGTGCATGGCAGCCTCTAACCCTCTGTCTATGGACGCTGACTGTTCCCTTTGGATTCCCTTTTTTCAGATCTGTGTACCCCATTTTGGCTCCTGTTATATGGGCTGCTGCCCACAAACTGTCATAGTGTGGTATAATTCACTGAACATAGATGTTGCAATGCTTTGAGAATGATGTTAGAATACATCTTTCCAATCATTACACTGACTACAGTATGGTTTATATTTCAAGGGTGTTTGTTTTTTGTGCTAAATAGTATGGGGGTAAGTGCAAGGGGCTATGGTGATGGTGGAGGAAGGTCCAGGGTAGAGTCCAGTCTCTCACAGGTGCATTGTCCAATGGGGCATAGGAAGGGGAGTAATGGCAGTTCTAGGTGGACAGGTGACAGAGTGGGACAGAAGGGTGACAATCAGGAGAGTCCTTTTTCCTGGCGGGGGTCTTGGCAATGTTCTCTGTCTTCTGCCTGGATCGCAGGGACTGTTTGTGGGGTGATTCTCCTTCTGCAGGGGGTGGGGTGCTGGTGGCCTGCTGGTCCTGTGGTGGGGCCTCCTGTCCACTAGTGCTGGGGGAGGTGGAAGGCTGTTCCTCCATTTGGCTAGTGTCAGGATCCATTTGTTGTGCCACTGCCTCCCTCATGGTCTTGCCCATGTCAGCCAGCACCCCTGCAGTGGTGACCAGGAAGGTGTGGATTTCTGTGAGGTCCTCCCTGATCCCCAGGTACTGTCCCTCCTGCAGCCGCTGGGTCTCCTGTAACTTGGCCAGTACCATGCCCATGGTGTCCTGGGAATGGTGGCATGCTCCCATGATGTCTGAGAGTGCCTCATGGAGGGTCGTTCCCTGGGCCTATCCTCCCCCTGTCGCACAGCAGACCTCCCAGCTTCCAAGTTGTCCTGTGCCTTGTCCTGTGCCTCTGTCCCCTGAACTGTGTGCCCACTGCCACTGACCTCAGGTTCTTGATCTTCCTGGGTTTGTGGGGTTGCCTGGGGTCCCTGTAGTGGTGGACACACTGCTGATTGACGTGTCCTGGGAACAGAGGTATGGGCCCGCTGGGTGGGTGCTGTGCTGGTGTTTCCTGAGGGGGGAGGCTCTGTGGTGGTTTGTGACTGTGGCATGGTAACCGACTGTCCAGAGGTCCCTGATGGCCCAGGTTGGTGTTCGTGATCCAGGCGCGCAGAGCTGCTGTCATCACTGTGGGCCTCTTCTGGGGGGGGGCTGGATGTAGCTGGCACCTCTTATAGGGTGACATTGGGTAGGGGTCCTGTTGGGATCCAAATGCATTGTTATTGTATCTGTGTGTGCCATCTTGTGCAATGGGTGTGTTTCCTTGTATAATTGTGCTTTCACTGTCGCTTGTTTGAGTGGTGATTATATGGGCTGGGTAGATCTACATAGTGTGCATGCTGTGGTGATGGGTGTCCATGCAGGTCTGTGATGGGTGTCCATGCATTGGTGTGGCATGCAGGGCTTTGCATTGGGATGGGTGGGTTGTGATAGTGGGTTATGTGTGAGGTGGTGGAGTGATGGGGTGAGGGTAGGGGTAGCAGTTAGTGATAGCATGCAGGTAGGGTGGGGTATATAATAGTAAAGATTTGACTTACCAGAGTCCAGTCCTCCTGCTATTCCTGCAAGGCCCTCAGGATGCATGATTGCCAAGACTTGCTCCTCCCATGTTGTTAGTTGTGGGGGAGGAGATGGGGGTCCGCCGCCAGTCCTCTGTACAGCAATCTGGTGCCTGGAAACCACGGAACGCACCTTCCCACGTAGATTGTTCCACCTCTTCCGGATGTCATTCCTGGTTCTTGGGTGCTGTCCCACGGCGTTGACCCTGTCCACGATCCTCCCCCATAGCTCCATCTTCCTTGCAATGGATGTCTGCTGCACGTGTGATCCGAATAGCTGTGGCTTCACCCGGATGATTTCCTCCACCATGACCCTTAGTTCCTCCTCAGAAAACGTGGGATGTCTTTGGGGTGCCATGGATGTGGTGTGAGTGATATGTGTGTGGATGTGTGAGGTGAAATGTGGGGTGATGTGTTGGGGTGTATACTGTGATGTGCGTGGATGGTGTATGGGTGATGGTGTTCTGTGCCTCAGATTGAGTGGGTGCTCTTTGCTTGTCTCTCTGTGCTTGGTCTTTTTTTTTTCCTTGTAAGGGGTTGTGGGTAATGTGGGTGTGTGACTGTGTGGATGTAGTGGGTGTATTTGTGTCAGGTGTGTGTAGTTTGAATTGTCTAATGGGGTGTAGTTTTGTAGGTGTGTGTTTATTTTGAGCGCAGCGGTATGTACCGCCAATGGCTTACCGCGGTTGAAAGACCACCGCTTTGATTCATGAGTCGTGATACTGTGGGCGTATTACTGTTGGCTTGATGGAGTGCGTTTTGCTATCACCAATTTATCACTGAACCTTTGGTGTGGCGGACTTGTGTGGGTCATAATACCCGTGGCGGATTATCACCGCAGTCACGGTATCTTGGCAGCCATCAGCACGGCAGTTAGCAGCATTTAACGCCAGGGTTGTTATGAGGGCCATAATCTGAAGCTTCCTTTGAAATTGTTGAACAAGGTTGGGAAGGCCTGATGTCTTCCAAGCCGAGAGGGTGAGAGAATTGTTGAGAATTAGATTCTGGGAACAAGGGGAGAACTATCGGGAAGTCTGTGATTAGCTGCAGAAGAGGGGGATACCATACCTGAGATTGCCATAGGGGAACTCCGAATATGAGCGAGGCTTGTTGACGTCCGACCTGGGAGAGAACTCTGTTGATCATTAGGAAAGGTGGAAATACATAATTGATTGATTGAGACTAATCTTGCTGGTCTCCAACTGAAGAACTGAGGAATTTTGCATTTAGACGTGATGCGAATAGATCTATGTGTAAGGGCCCCCATTTGTGAAGTAGAGTTTAGAAACTCTGAAGGGTGGAGCTTCCAATCGCTGGAATCGGTCAGAAAATGGGAAGTCCAATCAGCCACTCGATTGAGGTTTTCCCGGCAAGTATTCTGCCCAAACTGATAGTTTTTGGCGTAGACAAAATTCCCAAAAACATTTGGCTAGCTCCGCCAAAGGTTTGGACTTTGTACCTCCCAAATGGGTGATGTAATGAACTGCCGACAGGTTGTCAATGCGGAGGAGAATAGTACATTGGACTTTGTTCTTTGCGAGGCTTTTGAGTGAGAAGGAGACCGCAGGCATCTCTAAACAGTTGATGTTCAATGAAGACTCCTGTGGAGACCATGTACCTCCAGTCGATATTTGACCACATCTTGCGCCCCAACAGGTCTGACTTGCATATGATTCTAACACAAGATCTGGGGCTGATGCAAAGATAGACCTGCCGTTTCAAGCGTCGAGGTGATCCAACCACCATTGAAGTTCTATATGGGATTTGTGAGCTAGGAGGATAGAATCTGAATAAGCAAGACCCTTGCGAAGATGTTGAATCTTTAGTCTCTGGAGAGCACGATAATGGAGAGGGCCGTGGAAAATCACTTGAATTGAGGAGGAGAGTAGACCTACAATCCTTGCAAGAAACCTGAGGGAAATAGAAGGGAGGAGTAAAGAGCGGGTTATTTCTGATTTTATGGCTTTGATTTTTGATTCGGGTAACTGGAGAGAAGCTTCTACGGAATTTATAAGAAAGCCGAGGGACTCCAATTTTTGAGACGGGACGAGGACTGATTTTTCCCTGTTTATAAGAAAACCCAAATCTGTGAGAAAGGAACAAGTCAGATGCATTTGGGAAAGTAGGAATTGAAGATTCTGAACTATTAACAGAATGTCATCTAAATAAATGATGAGACGTATACCCAGAGTCCTGAGATAGGAAACCACGGGTTTCATTAACTTGGTAAAACACCAAGGAGCTGAAGAGAGACCAAAAGAGAGGGAGGAAAACTGGTACATTGAACCTTGCCATTGGAATTGAATAAATTTTCTGTGGTCTGGGTGAATAACAATGGTGAGTTAAGCATCTTGGAGATAAACTACAAAACGGTTGAAATCTCGGAGATTTATGACCGGTCTCATCTTTTTGTTTTTCTTGAGAACTAAGAAGATGGAGCTTAGAAATCCAAAGGGGTGTAATAGAGTGCGTTGAATTGCATGTTTTTGAAGGAGAGACTGAACCTCTTGGGATACTAGAGAAGTTATTTCTGCCAAGAATTTTAAAGGAAGGGGAATTTATGTTTGAAAATGAGTGTCGTAAAACTAAATAGAATAACCCTGAACTGTACTTAGAACCCATGGGTCTGAACTTATAAATTTCCATTTGGGAAGAAACCATTTTAGACGACCCCAACGGAAACATGGCCAAAAGGAACACTTACTTGCTGGTCATGAGGATCTTTGGAAGTGTTGATTCCTTCCCCTGAAACCTCTGGCTCTCTGGGGGTAAAACTTGGGGCGGAATTTCTATGAGGAGGAATTGTAGAAGCCTCAAACCCTGAGATCTTGGGTAGCGGCCGGTAAAGCGACTCCTACCTCTACCAGCCCTGGCAAAAACAGATTGGTAAAGACTTTCTTTAGAGATTGCTGGGCTTTATCCAGTGATGCAAAAGTTGTCACGCATTTACTTAATTTCTTGAAGGAGTCACCAAATAGCAGTCCGTCAGCTTTAATGCCGGGGTCCATTGAAGCCAAGTTTGCTAGTTTAGGATCTAGCTTAAGGAGTAAACCTTTATGCCTCCCATGGTTCATAGCTGAATTGGCATTACCCAACAAGTAGAAAGCTCTTTGGACCCATAAAGACAATTCTTCTGAATCAATGGACAGATTGTCCAATCTGGCAGTTTGGGCCAAATCAAAAATTTGCGCTAAAGGACCCACAATATCCAACATTTTCTCTTGGCACACAGACCAGGCCCTATACATTCCTTTACATGGCTCTTTACCAAATTTTGTACAGAAAGTTAACATAGAGGGGTCTATGGAGGGAGTAGCAGTGATGTGAAGAGGGACAGCAGGTCTAGGGCATTCCGCCTTGAGTTTTGATCTGGTTTGTTTGTCTAAAGGTGTAGGTAGTTTTGCCGATATATAATCCCCTACATGAGATGATGGAAACCATTCCGTGGAATTAGGGTGGTGGATAAGAGTTGGGTCAAACATAGGATTACCCTCCAAGTCCAAAATGGATTTGGCTGATGGGGTATCATTGCTGACCACCGGCTTTTGTCTCTTAGGAGGAGGGCCAGACCAGGAGTCGGAGATATCATCGTCATCATCATAATTATTGTTATCTGAATCAGGGTGAATTTCATCTTCCGTATCATGGATGGTGGAAATCACAATCTTTTGTGCACTATTATTAATGTGCTTTACTTTTCTTTTGCTCTTTTCTCCTGAAATTATCCCCTCCTTGTTTGGAGGCCTGAGAGGAACTTCTTCCTCAATCTCGTGTGAGATAGACTCACCATCCAAAAGCGCAGATTTTTTAGGTGTTCGTTGATTTTTGGAAGTCACTGTGGCTTTGCGCTTTCTGCATTCCCCAGCAGATAGGGCCGATGTAGATTGTGACATAAGGGATAAAACAGAGCTTTCCAGATTTTTGTGACCCTGTTTAGAGACAGAGAAACAGCTTTGGCAATAGAGGACTGAATAAAATCATTTAAGTTAGATTTGAACTCTTCCTCACTGTCATTGCCTTGGAAAACGTTTGAAAAATAAATTTTTCAAAAAGGAAACAAACAAAAATGAGGAAACTCGTAAGTAAAGGGTTTATTTGAGGAGACACGAGGAGCAGGCATGTTTAAAGGCAAAGCCGCACCCCTATTTGGAAAAAATAAGCCAGGACACACCCAGCGACGCTGAGAGCTTATGGGAAGCATCGGAGAGGGAGCAGAGTGTGTTGCCGGTAAAAAAAGAATGCCAAAAAGCAATAAAATCGATGAAGCTTGGCTAAAATTAGTAAAAATGGCTGCATTGAGCAGCATGTCACGAAGGGGAGAGTCGCTGAGGCAAGGCGTTTAGAACACCGGTGACAGAGGAACGGCGCAACGGGCACCAGGCAGCACCAAATGAAGCAACGAGTGGGGAAGCAAATGCTGACAAAACTGTAAGGCGAGTTATGAAATATACATACGGTGTAATGTAGAAACAAATAATAATGCATGCAATTAAGAGACAAAGCAGACACGCGATAAAGAGCAATGTATAACCAATATATACTTATCTTGACTGCGAGCAGCAAGAAAAGAGAGGACTGCTCATGGTTTAGATAGGTATATATTGGTTATAGTGGGCTCTGATTGGCCCATTCTAGTCTGTATTTTTTCCCATTGGCCCAGATCTTTCTTCGGGCCTTCATGGGAATAGCGTTCTTTCGTTTCTTGACTGTGCTGCTATTCAAATTAAAAGCAAGAAATAAGCGTAATAAGTTCATCAAAATGTGTGTGGCATGCGCTCTTAAATGGTACTGATTGATTAATCTGGGACACGTGACCTAACCCCTGTGTGATAAAAATAAATAAAACCCTCCTATTATGTCATACATGTCTTGTTATGAATTTAACAAAACTTGAATACATTCTATAAAGTGAGATAAAATAAATCCCTCAAATGACGAATATTCATTGAACTGAACATCATACAAAATTACAAAAGATAAACCCAGCATATTTCTATGGATTGAAAGACAGTTATATACAACCTATTCACATAATAACTGTGGCTTCACACAATATGTATTAGTTGTTAAATGAACAAGTGTCCACAGATTTCATCTATAAGTCAAGCCATGAATAAAAGTGAGCTTGTAATACTGGTAATGCTGCGTGCGTGTTTCACCCAGTGCATTCACTCTAACCACATATTCCAATGAGGGTGCAAACAGTTCAGATATATAATATAAATAGTTCAAGACATGGCAACATGAACACCAATGTCTTGAACATTGGATTAAAATATAAATGATAACTATTGTTTACATTTCATTATTTTGGGTAATATTTGATGGCAAAGGAGGATGTATGTTGTGAATATTTTATAGCGCAGAAAATTTTCGTTTTTTTGCATTGCTGAATTAATGTGAGATGTTAAATTAAATTTTTTGGTTTGGTTTGACTTTACATTGTGTGATTACATTTGTATTTATTACGTAAGTAACCACACTAATATTGCATTTGTCTTTACTATTTCATTCTGCTACAATGCCATGTTTGACTAACTACATGTTTTTTTTTGCTTGGTTGCTTTTATGTGCACAGTAAAAGAGACGTCCCATCATCTGTAGTATTTACGAAAAGAAGGCCTGTATAGTTATTTTTCAGTTCTCAAATCCCTTCTGCTTGTTCAACTTAGTGTCACTGCTAATTGAACTTTAAGATGGCCACAAAGAAAGTTGCTCCCAAGAAAGTGGTCAGTGAGAAGAAGGAGCTTTGCAACAGTGCTGTGCTCAATGTAACATTTTTCAGGAGACGTGTACCTGCCACACCAGCCTCCACGGAGGAACTGAGGAGCAGCCCTCCTACATCAACAGCACTACCCCAAACTCTGCCGAAGACAATGTCTGTCAGTGAGGCAGCCACTGCAAGCATGACAATGCCAATGAGCAGTGACATTGAATTTGATTTGTGCCTTTCACAAAGTAGTCTCCAGTTGTTTCAGGAAACAGAGCAAAGTGAACAGCAGCAAGAGCCAGCAATAGTAGAGCTTCCCGGCATTGGAGCACAACAGGTTTAGAGCTTCCTGCCAAGCAAGAACCTCCTCTTTTACAATCAATGGCTGTAGGAGGCTGGACTGGCTTGTAGTGAGTACCAAGGGGTACTTACACCTTGCACCAGGCCCAGGAATCCCTTATTAGTGTATAGGGTGTCTAGCAGCTTAGGCTGATAGTTAATGGTAGCTTAGCAGAGCAGCTTAGGCTGAACTAGGAGACGAGTGAAGCTCCTACAGTACCACTAGTGTCATATGCACAATATCATAAGAAAACACAATACACAGATATACTAAAAATAAAGGTACTTTATTTTTATGACAATATGCCAAAGTATCTCAGTGAGTACCCTCAGTATGAGGATAGCAAATATACACAAGATATATGTACACAATACCAAAAATATGCAGTATAGTATTAGAAAACAGTGCAAACAATGTATAGTTACAATAGGATGCAATGGGGACACATAGGGATAGGGGCAACACAAACCATATACTCCAAAAGTGGAATGCGAACCACAAATGGACCCCAAACCTATGTGACCTTGAAGAGGGTCGCTGGGACTGTAATAAAACAGTGAGGGTTAGAAAAATAGCCCACCCCAAGACCCTGAAAAGTGAGTGCAAAGTGCACTAAAGTTCCCCAAAGAGCACAGAAGTCGTGATAGGGGAATTCTGCAGGAAAGACCAACACCAGCAATGCAACAGCGATGGATTTCCAGACGAGGGTACCTGCGGAACAAGGGGACCAAGTCCAAAAGTCACGATCAAGTTGAGAGTGGACAGATGCCCAGGAAATGCCAGCTGTGGGTGCAAAGAAGCTGCTACTGGACAGTAGACGCTGAGGATTCTGCAGGAATGACATGGGCTAGAAACTTCCCCTTTGTAGGATGGATGCCTCACACCATGGAGAGTTGTGCAGAATTGTTTTCCTGAAGAAAGACCGCAAACAAGCCTTGCTAGCTGCAAGTCATGCGGTTAGGGTTTTTGGATGCTGCTGTGGCCCAGGAGGGACCAGGATGTCGCCAATTGCGTCAGGGGACAGAGGGGGCGCCCAGCAAGACAAAGAGCCCTCTCAGAAATAGGCAGCACCCGCAGAAGTGCCAGAACAGGCACTACAAAGAGGAGTGAAATGGTGCTCACCCGAAGTTGCACAAAGGAGTCCCACGCCGCCGGAGGACAACTCAGGAGGTCGTGCAATGCAGGTTAGAGTGCTGTGGACCCAGGCTTGGTTGTGCACAAAGGATTCCTTCGGAAAGTGCACTGGAGCCGGAGTAGCTGCAAAAGACGCGGTTCCCAGCAATGCAGTCTGGCGTGGGGAGGCAAGGACTTACCTCCACCAAACTTGGACTGAAGAGTCACTGGACTGTGTGAGTCACTTGGACAGAGTTGCTGGATTCAAGGGACCTCGCTCGTTGTGCTGAGAGGAGACCCAGGGGACCGGTGATGCAGTTCTTTGGTGCCTGCGGTTGCAGGGGGACAATTCCGTCGACCTACGGGAGATTTCTTTGGAGCTTCTAGTGCAGAGAGGAGGCAGATTACCCCCACAGCATGCACCATCAGGAAAACAGTCGACAGGATCAGCGTTACAGAGTTGCAGTAGTCGTCTTTGCTACTTTGTTGCAGTTTTGCAGGCTTCCAGCGCGGTCAGCAGTCGATTCCTTTGCAGAAGGTGAAGAGAGAGATGCAGAGGAACTCTGATGAGCTCTTGCATTCGTTATCTAAGGAAATCCCCAAAGCAGAGACCCTAAATAGCCAGAAAAGAGGGTTTGGCTACTTAGGAGAGAAGATAGGCTAGCAACACCTGAAGGAGCCTATCAGAAGGAGTCTCTGACGTCACCTGCTGGCCCTGGCCACTCAGAGCAGTCCAGTGTGCCAGCAGCACCTCTGTTTCCAAGATGGCATAGGTCTGGAGCACACTGGAGGAGCTCTGGGCACCTCCCAGGAGAGGTGCAGGTCAGGGGAGTGGTCACTCCCCTTTCCTTTGTCCAGTTTCGCGCCAGAGCAGGGCTGAGGGGTCCCTGAACCGGTGTAGACTGGCTTATGCAGAAATGGGCACCATCTGTGCCCATGAAAGCATTTCCAGAGGCTGGGGGAGGCTACTCCTCCATTGCCTTAACACCTTTTTCCAAAGGGAGAGGGTGTAACACCCTCTCTCTGAGGAAGTCCTTTGTTCTGCCATCCTGGGCCAAGCCTGGCTGGACCCCAGGAGGGCAGAAACCTGTCTGAGGGGTTGGCAGCAGCAGCAGCTGCAGTGAAACCCCTGAAAAGGCAGTTTGGCAGTACCCGGGTCTGTGCTACAGACCCGTGGGATCATGAGATTGTGCCAACAATGCCAGGATGGTTACCATTGTGAAGCTACACATAGGTAGTGACCTATGTGTAGTGCACGTGTGTAATGGTATCCCCGCACTCACAAAGTCCGGGGAATTTGCCCTGAACAATGTGGGGACACCTTGGCTAGTGCCAGGGTGCCCACACATTAAGTACCTTTGCACCTAAACTTTACCAGGTAAAGGTTAGACATATAGGTGACTTATAAGTTACCTAAGTGCAGTGGTAAATGGCTGTGAAATAACGTGGACGTTATTTCACTCAGGCTGCAGTGGCAGGCCTGTGTAAGAATTGTCGAGCTCCCTATGGGTGGCAAAAGAAATGCTGCAGCCCATAGGGATCTCCTGGAACCCCAATACCCTGGGTACCTCAGTACCATATACTAGGGAATTATAAGGGTGTTCCAGTATGCCAATGTAAGTTGGTGAAATTGGTCACTAGCCTGTTAGTGACAATTTGGAAAGAAATGAGAGAGCATAACCACTGAGGTTCTGGAAAGCAGAGCCTCAGTGAGACAGTTAGTCATAACACAGGTAACACATTCAGGGCACACTTATGAGCATTGGGGCCCTGGCTGGCAGGGTCCCAGTGACACATACAACTAAAACAACATATATACAGTGAAAAATGGGGGTAACATGCCAGGCAAGATGGTACTTTCCTACACAACCCCCCCCCCCAAACGAAGGACAATAAGACTAGTCATTACCTGATGGGTCTTCATTGTCTAAGTGGAAATATCTGGAGAGTCCATTTGCATTGGAGTGGGTACTCCCAGGTCTATGTTCCACTGTATAGTCCATTCCCTGTAGGGATATGGACCACCTCAACAATTTAGGATTTTCACCTTTCATTTGTTTTAGCCAAAGTAGAGGTTTGTGGTCTGTCTGAACAATGAAGTGAGTGCCAAACAGGTATGGCCTCAACTTCTTCAGTGCCCAGACCACAGCAGAGGCCTCCCTCTCTATGGCAGACCAACGCTTTTCTCTAGGGGTCAACCTCCTGCTGATAAAAGCAACAGGTTGATCCTGGCCCTCAGAATTAAGTTGTGATAAGACTGCCCCTACCCCTAATTCAGATGCATCAGTTTGGACAATGAGGCCCGTATTTATACTTTTTTTAGTGCTGCATTTGCGCCGCTTTTTGACGCAAAATGGCGCAAACCTACCAAATACAATGGTATTTTGCAAGTTTGCGCCGTTTTTGCGTCAAAAAACGACGCAAATGCGGCGCAAAAAAAGTATAAATACGGGTCTGAATTTCTTGGAGTAACAGGGGCTTTTCAGGACAGGTGCAGAGCACATGGCCTGCTTCAGCTCCTCAAAAGCTTTCTGACAGTTTGCTGTCCATAATACCTTCTTAGGCATTTTCTTTGAAGTGAGGTCATTAAGAGGGGCTGCAATGGAGCCATAGTTCTTTATGAACCTCCTATAGTACCCAGTGAGGCCTAAAAAGGCTCTGACCTGAGTCTGAGTTGTAGGGGGAACCCAATCTATAATAGTTTGGATTTTCCCCATGAAGTGGTGCAATCTGTTCTCCACCATCCAGGTGTCCCAGATAAACCACCTTCCCCTGCCCTATCTGGCACTTTGAAGCCTTGATAGTGAGGCCTGCCTTTTGCAGGGCCTCTAAAACTTTCCATAGGTGGACCAGGTGATCATCCCAGCTGGAGCTAAAGACAGCTATATTGTCTAGATATGCTGCACTAAAAGCTTCCAGCCCTTGCAGGACTATGTTCACCAACCTCTGAAAAGTGGCAGGTGCATTTTTCAATCCAAAAGGCATTACTGTGAATTGGTAATGGCCTCCAATGGTTGAAAATGCAGTTTTTGCTTTTGCATCTTCTGATAACTTGATCTGCCAATACCCTGCAGTCAAATCAAAAGTGCTTAGATACTGGGCAGATGCCAGTGTATCTATGAGCTCATCTGCCCTGGGTATAGGGTGAGCATCAGTTTTGGTTACCTGGTTGAGACCTCTGTAGTCAACACAAAACCGCATTTCCTTCTTTCCATCCTTGGAATGAGGTTTTGGTACAAGTACCACAGGAGAGGCCCATGGACTTTCAGAGTGCTCAACCACTCCTAGTTCAAGCATTTTCTGCACCTCTTGCTTTATGCAGTCAATGGCATGGTCAGGCTGCCTATAGATCTTACTTTTGACAGGCAAGCTGTCTCCAGTATCTATAGTGTGCTCACACCAAGAAGTGGTACCTGGCACAGTAGAAAAGAGTTCAGAAAACTGACCCAGGAGATTTATGCAGTGGTCTTTCTGCTCAGCAGTAAGACAATCTGCCAGTACTACACCTTCCACTAGAGCACCTTGTTCTGTGGAAGAGAAGAGATCAGGGAGAGGGTCACTCTCTTCTTCCTGTCCCTCATCAGTTGCCATGAGCAGGGTGAGATCAGCCCTGTCATAGTAGGGTTTCAGGCGATTGACATGGAGCACCCTAAGGGGACTCCTGGCAGTGCCTAGGTCAACTAAGTAGGTGACTTCACCCTTCTTTTCAACAATTATGTGGGGTCCACTCCATTTATCTTGGAGTGCTCTTGGGACCACAGGCTCCAAGACCCACACTTTCTGCCCTGGTTGGTACTGAATCAAAACAGCCTTCTGGCCATGCCATTGCTTTTGGAGCTCTTGGCTGGCCTGAAGGTTTTTACTGGTCTTTTTCATGTACTCAGCCATCCTTGATCTGAGGCCAAGTACATAGTCCACTATGTCTTGCTTTGGAGCTTTTAAAGGTTGTTCCCAACCCTCCTTAACAGGTGTTAGAGGACCTCTCACAGGGTGACCAAATAGGAGTTCAAAGGGGCTGAAGCCCACTCCTTTCTGGGGTACCTCCCTGTAAGCAAAAAGGAGGCATGGTAAAAGGATATCCCATCTCCTGCGGAGTTTTTCAGGGAGTCCCATAATCATGCCTTTGAGAGTTTTGTTAAATCTCTCCACCAGTCCATTTGTTTGTGGATGATAGGGTGTAGTGAACTTGTATGTCACACCACACTCCTTCCACATGGCCTTTAAGTAAGCAGACATGAAATTGCTTCCCCTGTCTGATACCACCTCTTTTGGGAATCCCACTCTGGAAAATATTCCCAGGAGGGCCTTTGCCACTGCAGGAGCTGTAGTGGTCCTTAGAGGAATTGCTTCAGGATATCTGGTGGCATGGTCCACTACCACCAAGATAAACCTATTGCCTGAAGCAGTAGGAGGGTCAAGGGGGCCAACTATGTCAACCCCTACCCTTTCAAAGGGAACCCCCACCACAGGCAGTGGAATAAGGGGTGCCTTTGGAGTGCCACCTGTTTTGCCACTGGATTGACAGGTTTCCCAGGACTTACAACATTCCTTTGTGTCCTTTGACATTCTAGGCCAATGAAACAAGGGAACAAGCCTGCCCCAAGTTTTCATTTGCCCCAAATGTCCAGCTAAGGGAATGTCGTGGGCTAGAGTTAGGAGGAACTTTCTGTACTCCTGAGGAATCACCAATCTCCTGGCAGCTCCAGGTTTTGGATCCCTTGCTTCAGTGTACAAGAGGTTGTCCTCCCAGTAAACTCTGTGAGAGTCACTGACATCCTAATTTGCTTGTTTGACAGCTTGCTGCCTTAGACCCTCTAGTGTGGGACAGGTATGCTGTGCCACACTCAGCTCCTCCCTGGCAGGCCCCCCTTCACCTAAAAGCTCAGCAGTGTCTGCTTCCAGCTCCTCTGGTGTAGGTTCTGCACAGGGTGGGAATTCTTCTTCCTCAGAAGTAGAATCCACTGTAGAGGGAGGGATAGTAGGTAGTGTTTTACTTCTACTAGCCCTAGCTTTAGGGAGCACTTGGTCCATTGTTCCAGGATCCAAGTCACCCTGTCCTTTTTGCTTTTTGGCCTGAGCCCTGGTCAAAGCAAAAATATGCCCTGGAATGCCCAGCATTGCTGCATGAGCCTCCAACTCCACTTCTGCCCAAGCTGATGTTTCTAAATCATTTCCTAATAGACAGTCTACAGGTAAATCTGAGGCAACCACAACTTTCTTTGGGCCAGTAACCCCCCCCAGTTGAGACTCACAACAGCCATGGGGTGGCTAAGGGTGTTGTTATGAGCATCGGTTACTTGGTACTGGTGACCAAGTAGGTGTTGTTCAGGGTGGACCAGTTTCTCTATTACCATTGTAACACTGGCACCTGTGTCCCTGTAGGCCTGAACCTCAACCACCATTTATTAGGGGTAGTTGCTTGTACTTATCCATGTTAAGGGGACAAGCAACCAAGGTGGCTAAATCAATAGCCCCCTCAGAGACTAACACAGTCTCTGTGGTCTCCCTAATTAGACCAACCCCAACTAAGTTACCAAAAGTGAGCCCAGCTACTCCCTTGGATTGGCTATTAGTAGGTTTGCTCCCATCACCTCTGCTATTAGTAGGGACACTAGGTGTAGCAGTAGGGGTTGTAGTGGTAGGAGGCTTGGTGCCTTTCTTTGGACAACTGGGATCTGTTGTCCAATGGCCTTTTATTTTACATAAATACACCATGGTTTCTTTTCTTTGTTTTGATTTGAAGAGGATTTGGGCCCACCACCCCCACCAGAGTGTTTTTGTGGGCCTGATGAAGACTCATTTTTAGATTTGTCCCCACCCCTGTCAGAAGACTTACCATCCTTCTTCTTGCCATCTTTGTCACCCCCTGTATGAACTTTTCTGTTCACCCTTGTTCTGACCCATTTGTCTGCCTTCTTTCCCAATTCTTGGGGAGAGGTCAGATCAGAGTCCACCAGGTACTGGTGCAACAAATCAGACACACAATTATTAAGAATATGCTCTTTCAAGGTTAAGTTATACAGGCTTTCATAATCAGTAACTTTACTGCCATGTAACCACCCCTCCAAGGCCTTCACTGAGTGGTCAACAAAGTCTACCCAGTCTTGTGAAGACTCCTTTTTGGTTTCTCTGAAATTGATCCTGTACTGTTCAGTGGTTAAGCCATAACCATCTAGGAGTGCATTCTTAAGAACTTTGAAATCATTGGCTTCACTTTCTTTCACAGTAAGGAGCCTATCCCTACCCTTTCCACTAAATGATAGCCATAGGATAGCAGCCCACTGCCTTTGAGGGACATCCTGTACAACACAGGCCCTCTCAAACGCAGCAAACCACTTGTTAATGTCATCCCCCTCCTTATAAGGGGGAACTATCTTGTGCAGATTCCTAGAATCATGCTCTTTTGCAGGATGACTATGGGGAATACTGCTGCTGCCACCATGGGTTTCTAAACCCAATTTCTGTCTTTCTCTTTCCACTTCTAAGGACTGTCTGTCCAAATCCAGCTGTTGCTTCTTGAGCTTCAGTCTGGTTTGTTCCACTCTCAATCTATTGAGCTCCCTTTCTAACACTCTATCATCAGGGTGGGTGGGTGGGACATGCCTTGAAACAGAAGTATGGTGAGAATGAACAGAAGGAGACCTGTCCCTAACAGAAGGCATCCTAACAACTTGGCTAACAGAAACATCACTTCTACTATGATGAGAAGGAATACTATTGCTATGATGTGAGACAACACTATCAGTATGGTGTGACTCTACATCAGTACCAGCTATGCTAGGTTGTCTGATAATGGGCAGGCTAGGAAGTTTCCTTTCTAAATCTTTTGCTAGGGGTGCCCCAGGGTCAGATTGGGAACTATCAGCTACTTTTTCAACAGAAGTGGCACCTCTGGCCTTATCCTTTTCAACAAGCATGTTAACTAACAGTTCTCTAGAGGGATTCTTCCTTACACTTAAACCTCTTTCTATGCAGAGACTCCTTGCTCCTTTCCAGCTAAGGTGATCATAAGCAAGTTTGGACAGATCAACAGTTTTGCCTGTGCCAGACATTTTAGAAAGTGTTTAAGTGATAGAAAAAGTGAGAATTTTGTTTCTTCAGAACTTTTGGAAAGACAGAAAAAAAAACCTTTTTAAACTTTTTAAGAAATGTTTAGAAAGTTTAGAGGTACTTTTCAGCACTTAGAAAAGAAGGGAAAGGAGAAAAGCAAAACTTTTTGGTTAGGTGTACATACACTGAACTTGTTTTGTATATTTTTCTCTTATGAAAAGTACAATGACAAAAGTGGCAAGTAGTTGCAAAGTACTTATCCCACCGCTGCACAACCAATGTAGGAGGCTGGACTGGCTTGTAGTGAGTACCAAGGGTACTTACACCTTGCACCAGGCCCAGGTATCCCTTATTAGGGTATAGGGTGTCTAGCAGCTTAGGCTGATAGATAATGGTAGTTAGCAGAGCAGCTTAGGCTGAACTAGGAGACGAGTGAAGCTCCTGAAGTACCACTAGTGTCATATGCACAATATCATAAGAAAACACAATACACAGATATACTAATAATAAAGGTACTTTATTTTTATGACAATATGCCAAAGTATCTCAGTGAGTACCCTCAGTATGAGGATAGCAAATATACACAAGATATATGTACACAATACCAAAAATATGCAGTATAGTATTAGAAAACAGTGCAAACAATGTATAGTTACAATAGGATGCAATGGGGACACACAGGGATAGGGGCAACACAAACCATATACTCCAAAAGTGGAATGCGAAGTCCACTAAAGTTCCCCAAAGAGCACAGAAGTCGTGATAGGGGAAATCTGCAGAAAATGCCAACACCAGCAATGCAACAACGATGGATTTCCAGATGAGGGTACCTGTGGAACAAGGGGACCAAGTCCAAAAGTCACGATCAAGTCAAGAGTGGGCAGATGCCCAGGAAATGCCAGCTGTGGGTGCAAAGAAGCTGCTACTGGACAGTAGAAGCTGAGGATTATGCAGGAACGACAAGGGCTTTGGAGGATGGATGCCCCACGCTGTGGAGAGTTGTGCAGAAGTGTTTTCCTGAAGAAAGACCGCAAACAAGCCTTGCTAGCTGCAAGTCGTGCGGTTAGGGTTTTTGGATGCTGCTGTGGCCCAGGAGGGACCAGGATGTCGCCAATTGTGTCAGGGGACAGAGGGGGCGCCCAGCAAGACAAGGAGCCCTCTCAGAAGCAGGCAGCACCCGCAGAAGTGCCAGAACAGGCACTATGAAGAGGAGTGAAACGGTGCTCACCCGAAGTTGCACAAAGGAGGCCCACGCCGCCGGAGGACAACTCAGGAGGTCGTGCAATGCAGGTTAGAGTGCCGTCGACCCAGGCTTGGCTGTGCACAAAGGATTCCCTCGGAAAGTGCACAGGAGCCGGAGGAGCTGCAAAAGACGCAGTTCCAAGCAATGCAGTCTGGCGTGGGGAGGCAAGGACTTACCTCCACCAAACTTGGACTGAAGAGTCACTGGACTGTGGGAGTCACTTGGACAGAGTTGCTGGATTCAAGGGACCTCGCTCATTGTGCTGAGAGGAGACCCAGGGGACCAGTGATGCAGTTCTTTGGTGCCTGCGGTTGCAGGGGGACGATTCCCTCGACCCACAGGAGATTTCTTTGGAGCTTCTAGTGCAGAGAGGAGGCAGATTACCCCCACAGCATGCACCACATGGAAAACAGTCGAGAAGGCGGCAGGATCAGCGTTACAGAGTTGCAGTAGTCGTCTTCGCTACTTTGTTGCAGTTTTGCAGGCTTCCAGCATGGTCAGCAGTCGATTCCTTGGCAGAAGGTGAAGAGAGAGATGCAGAGGAATTCTGATGAGCTCTTGCATTCGTTATCTAAGGAAATCCCCAAAGCAGAGACCCTAAATAGCCAGAAAAGAGGGGTTGGCTACTTAGGAGAGAAGATAGGCTAGCAACAAATGAAGGAGCCTATCAGAAGGAGTCTTTGACATCACCTGCTGGCCCTGGCCACTCAGAGCAGTCCAGTGTGCCAGCAGCACCTCTGTTTCCAAGATGGCAGAGGTCTGGAGCACACTGGAGGAGCTCTGGGCACCTCCCAGGGGAGGTGCAGGTCAGGGGAGTGGTCACTCCCCTTTCCTTTGTCCAGTTTCGCGCCAGAGCAGGGCTGAGGGGTCCCTGAACCGGTGTAGACTGGCTTATGCAGAAATGGGCACCATCTGTGCCCATGAAAGCATTTCCAGAGGCTGGGGGAGGCTACTCCTCCCCTGCCTTAACAACTTTTTCCAAAGGGAGAGGGTGTAACACCCTCTCTCTGAGGAAGTCCTTTGTTCTGCCATCCTGGCTGGACCCCAGGAGGGCAGAAACCTGTCTGAGGGTTGGCAGCAGCAGCAGCTGCAGTGAAACCCCTGAAAAGGCAGTTTGGCAGTACCCGGGTCTGTGCTACAGACCCGTGGGATCATGGGATTGTGCCAACAATGCCAGGATGGCATAGAGGGGGCAATTACATGATCATATACATGTTACATGGCCATATTCGGAGTTATCATTGTGAAACTACACATAGGTAGTGAACTATGTGTAGTGCACGCGTGTAATGGTGTCCCCGCACTCACAAAGTCCGGGGAATTTGCCCTGAACAATGTGGGGGCATCTTGGCTAGTGCCAGGGTGCCCACACACTAAGTAACTTTGCACCTAACCTTTACCAGGTAAAGGTTAGACATATAGGTGACTTATAAGTTACTTAAGTGCAGTCGTAAATGGCTGTGAAATAACGTGGACGTTATTTCACTCAGGCTGCAGTGGCAGGCCTGTGTAAGAATTGTCAGAGCTCCCTATGGGTGGAAAAAGAAATGCTCCAGCCCATAGGGATCTCCTGGAACCCCAATACCCTGGGTACCTCAGTTCCATATACTAGGGAATTATAAGGGTGTTCCAGTATGCCAATGTAAATTGGTGAAATTGGTCACTAGCCTGTTAGTGACAATTTGGAAAGAAATGAGAGAGCATAACCACTGAGGTTCTGGATAGCAGAGCCTCAGTGAGACAGTCATAACACAGGTAACACATTCAGGGCACACTTATGAGCACTGGGGCCCTGCCTGGTAGGGTCCCAGTGACACATACAACTAAAACAACATATATACAGTGAAAAATGGGGGTAACATGCCAGGCAAGATGGTACTTTCCTACAATGGTACCCAGATCTCTAGTAAGAAAAAGGAAGGTTACTACCCCACCATCTTCTCCAAGCGCCACTTCTGATGACAATGATAGGGGCATGGAGTGGACCCCAGCAGAGTCCAGGAGATGCCACGGGCATTTTTAGGGAAATTGGCACTGCACACAGTTGTGTGCAGTGAAGAAGCCCCCATGTTCCTTTGAAGACAATGGAGACAATGCCTGCCTCCCTCACATGCCAGTGCTTGTCCTTTTTTATACATCACCTAGCAGGGATGCCCCAGAAGATCACTGATTAAAAGACAGCCATTACCAATGCCAAATGTCCATGTGTTGCTACCATCAAAGAGGAGATACTATTTTATATCATCAACCACTGTGCTTTCTTTTGGAAGAAGTTAGTCCACGCATCTCTTGCACGAATAACACTTGGTGAAAGCTCAACACACTCTAGCTTACCTGTCGGTCAAGTTCAACCAGGCACTCAAGAGTGACAGGCATTTCTAGAAGAATGGAGATGCACCACCCAAGTTGGCAATACAGTGTCATTTTCCTTTTAACAATCATAATTTTTGGAATTGTGTGGCTTAACTTCAAACTTCCATAATTTGTATTTTTCAAACCTAGAAGACATAGGCCCTCATTCTGACCCTGGCGGTCTTTGACCGCCAGGGCGGAGGACCGCGGGAGCACCGCCGACAAGCCGGCGGTGCTTCAATGGGGATTCCGACCGCGGCGGTAAAGCCGCGGTCGGACCGGCACCACTGGCGGGGTCCCGCCAGTGTACCGCGGCCCCATTGAATCCTCCGCGGCGGCGCAGCTTGCTGCACCGCCGCGGGGATTCTGACCCCCGCTACCGCCATCCAGATCCCGGCGGTCGGACCGCCGAGATCCGGATGGCGGTAGGGGGGGGTCGCGGGCCCCTGGGGGCCCCTGCAGTGCCCATGCCACTGGCATGGGCATTGCAGGGGCCCCCGTAAGAGGGCCCCTACATGTATTTCACTGTCTGCTGCGCAGACAGTGAAATACGCGACGGGTGCAACTGCACCCGTCGCACAGCTTCCACTCCGCCGGCTCGATTCCGAGCCGGCTTCATCGTGGAAGCCTCTTTCCCGCTGGGCTGGCTGGCGGTCTGAAGGCGACCGCCCGCCAGCCCAGCGGGAAAGTCAGAATTACCGCCGCGGTCTTTCGACCGCGGAACGGTAACCTGACGGCGGGACTTTGGCGGGCGGCCTCCGCCGCCCGCCAAGGTCAGAATGAGGGCCATAATACTTAGAGACATGAGACTTGGCAATCTATTTAACTGAACTATGTCATACTTATCCCTTCATTGTTTCCTTCCACAACATATTGATGATGATGTGTTGCTCAGAGCCCAGATGAATATTGTGGTTGTTTTATTTGTGTAGTGTTTGTCTTTGTCACATCTTTCCACAAATCCCCTTCCCATCCATTCATCGACTCCCCCAACCCTCTTCCCCGGGCTGAGTGATTTATGGAGGTGTGACTTAATTTTACACCATAAATGGATCACACACTTGCTGGCGTGGATGGGGTGAAAACGACACCACCTCACTGCACAGCATTCTATTACCTGAGCAATATTTCACACCTACCCCATCAACATCATCCTAAAGACATCATGTTGCATAAATGCTTAACCTTGTCCAACCATTCCTGACTCGAAGAACACTTCTCCTGACTCAAGCATTTAATTTCCTAAGTTTAGTTTTCATACAAGCTCCCCATTGCTCAGAAGAAGTTGTTGTTGCTAGTTTTTATTATCAGAGCAGGTCTTGTTTATTGTGTGTCAAATACTATAATTGTGGTAGCATGGTCTCAGTCTTCCTAAAGTTATCATATAATATTTGACCCACTAACTGTCTGTTTTCTTTCAATCTAGTTGACAGTGATGGATAACCATTTGATAAGTCCTGCATTTAGAGTTTGCATAGTTGGGAGTGGCAACTTGTGCTTCCCTGTTAGCATGCTAGCCTGCTACTACTATCACCTCTTAAGATAAAATGGCAACTTGGGAAAGCCCTGCAGTAAGAAGACTGAGGTATCAGCTCTCGCTTCATCTATTCAGGTAAGAGAAGAACTATGAATAAAAGTTAACTTATTTAGTTAGTAATTAACTCTTACTGAAGAAGGTGTTGTTTGTGTGTATAAAGGTTTTTGTAGGAAAAAAAGCAATTGCAATCCTCCCCTAGTGATCATTATACTTACAGAGGGCCATAGAGTAAGGATCTAAGTAAATGACATACCTTTTTTGGTAGATTTAAAAAGCAGGCTACACTAAAAGACAGCAGTGCAAGCTAAAACACCAAAATAAACATGTGAGGCACAAATGAAGTAAAATAAAATATCCCCTTTTTTGGTTTCATAAACAGAGGTCCCACCTTTTCCACCTACAACAGGCCCGCTCATCTCCCCAAACAAATGGCTCAGTCCCTAAAAAGTTCAACAAAAGTTAATGGTGAAACCCAGTCCCAACTCCCTTATCTACCACTCTCCACCCACAACAAGTCCCTCCCACCAAAACAAAATTTTTAAAAAAGGGCTCAGAAGAGGGTGTTGTCTATTTGGGTCCAGAGCTGGTCCAGGATCCACTCTATCCTGTCGATCCGGCTCTCAATACTATCCATCAACTGCAGGATGTGATGTAGCAATGCTCTGTCAGAATGGGAGGGTACAGCAGCAGTTGCAGGTAGCCCCCAGGACAGCTGGTGTAATTTCCGGGAGGCTGGGGGTCGGGTGCTGCTGTACTGGAGTCTGGGACAGAGGCAGCTATTTCTGCTTCTTCATTCTCCAGGGCCACCAGCTGCTGGTATTCTGCCTGGATAGTCTCCAGCCTCTGCCATTGCAGATGGGCTGCTGTCTCCTGCCTGCTGGGTTATGCTGGTGGACCTATATCAAGACAAACAAAAATAAAAAAGTCAATTTGTAAACAAGGTTCCATGCAAACACTTTAAAATTAAGTAGTGGGTGGCACAGTAGTAGTACATTGCTGGTCCTAGGGACATTGGAACTTGATGCGCATGTGGTTAGGAGACTCACAAGGCCAATTTTCTTTGTTTACCCACACATGCCTCACATAATGCCTTTCACTTTCTACCCTAACTCCAAAGAGGCAGATGAATAATAAATAAGATTCTACTTCACACTCATTACGTATAACGTGACATAGATATTATTATCCTGTTGCTGTACGTAGATGGTGGGGAAAATGTTGATCTGGACTACAGGGAAAGGAACAGGCTACATAGATTGCATTTGGCACATTCTTCACAGAGTATCCCTCACTCCAAACTTAAAATCAAATCAGGCACTTACTGGTCCCACATTACTTATTGGCCTTGCCCACCACCAAAAGTTATTTCCTAGAAATGTATTCACTGGGCAGAAAGGAAAGGAAACTTGACTTACTCTATTGCACGGTAAGGTAGGGGGAATATATGGGTAGGTAGAGCTTTTGCAATAGATTAGAGGGGTGTCACTGATCATCGATTCATCGTGTGCTTAAGATTTGGCTTATTCAGTCACTATAATGAATGGAAAAAATCAGAATAAGCATAAAATAAATCTGTAATGGGAAGCCATGAAACATATTTGGAATCACTTCACACGGCCATAAAATTGTGACACATGCCAGGAATGGATCTTTTAAATTTTTTGTTAGGCTGGGATGGAAGAACTTATGAAAGAATAAAGGAGTGAAGTAGTAAGAGGTGACTGACTGGGCAAAGGGAAATACACCTTGTGTGGTTTGTTTCCAGTGCATTGAAAACTTTGTAAATGCTGCATTAACTGAGGAAGACGCACTTTGCACAGCCAACACTGCAGTCACAAATTGAACGATACTGCACTTCTTCAGTCATGTTTGGTGAAATGCCATGGGCAGGGAGGGGATTGATGAATGATGATGGATGGGATACGCATTTGTTTTGCTTAACAAATACCCCCCACTTTCAACCATAGCATTGATAACCATAAAACAAAGTAAGTGAAGTAGGTGAGCAGCATGTCCCTCTCTCTTGTTTATTCATCCAAGCAATTATTAAATCATCATTTCATTCTTACTTCTATATTCACTTATAGCCACCATGATTTAAGTTTTACCTTCTTTCATCCAATCTTTCACCAAAATGTCCAATCCATTATCCATCCATTCAGTATCCACCCTTTTTTTCAATCATCCTTTCACCCATCCATTCATTTATCCAATACTCACCCATGCCTCCTTTCACCCACCCACGTATTCTTTCCTTTCACTCATTTCACACATCCTTTCTTTTAACCTTCCATTCTCTCCCACTTCACCAAACCATCATTTTTAGTATACATTATGTGAGCTTTTGCCGAATTGCAGATAAAAGAGGCCATAACTTAACCACCACTGTAACTGGTAAAGCAGGGGGTTCATGATCACAAGTCAAAACAACGCCCTTGTAGCTAGCGAGTATAATAGGAAATGGCAATAAGCTAGCACTTACCACCGCACGTCGATGTCGCTGCTTCTACCCCTCCAACCAAATATCCTCCTGCAGTGGTAACTGCTGTTTGGTTAGCACTACAGTAAATTCTATCAAAAATATCACCCTGGGCATTTTGTGGGTTCATACTGTTAGAAAAGCCAGGTAGTCAAATCAACCAAAGACTTTTGGTAATGGAGGTGCAGAGCTATAGCCTATGATGATGATGTCTCTGAATCATTGAAGTGCAATGAATGGGTGGAATAATAATAGTCAATGAAAGACATATGGAGGGTCATTCTGACCCTGGCGGCCACACCGACCACGGGAGCACCGCCAACAGGCTGGCGGTGCTCCAATGAGCATTCTGACCGTGGCGGTTGAGCCGCGGTCAGAAGCGGAAAGTCAGCGGTCTCCCGCTGACTTTCCGCTGCTCATTGGAATCCTCCATGGCTGCGGAGCGCGCTCCGCAGCCATGAGGATTCTGACCCCCCCTACCGCCATCCAGTTCATGGCGGGAAAGCCGCCATGAACAGGATGGCGGTAGGGGGGGTCGCGGGGCCCCTGGGGGCCCCTGCCGTGCCCATGCCAATGGCATGGGCACGGCAGGGGCCCCCGTAAGAGGGCCCCAAAATGTATTTCACTGTCTGCCTTGCAGACAGTGAAATACGCGACGGGTGCAGTAGCACCCGTCGCACCTTCCCACTCCGCCGGCTCGATTACGAGCCGGCATCCTCGTGGGAAGGTCGTTTTCCCCTGGGCTGGCGGGCGGTTTAACTGGAACCGCCCGCCAGCCCAGGGGAAAACTCGTAATACCCGCCGCGGTCTTTTGACCGCGGCGCTGTAATTTGGAGGGCGGGATCCTGGCGGGCGGCCTCCGCCGCCCGCCAGGGTCATAATGAGGCCCATGGTGTTTGTTGGCAAATGCAATGGGACCTCATTCTTTCCACCCATGCTGCACTGTCATGGGAACTGCTGGTATACTTTATAAATGAATGAATTACACAGCACAACATTGGGGGTTTAGAGGGTGGTCCTTGACCATGAACACTCTCGGGTTAACTGTTAGAGCATGAACGAAAACATTAAAACCTTCTCAACAAATATACTTAGTGAATATTATTTATAATACTAGCTTACTTCGGCCTGCAGCCTTCATAGTAGACAGTAGAGTACCAAAAAACTATTCTTTGGCTTACAGCACCACAAGGTATATAGGGGAGAGGGAAAGCCACCAAAACAGAAGAAATCTACAGACTAGTACAGACCAGAAAAAGTCAGCTATAAAAAAAAAAGAAAAACATGAAATAAGGAATTAAAGATTATGCAAGGATAACAGGAATTAAACAAAAATTAAAAGTAGTATAATAGTGGGCAGAGGTAAAAGTTAGAAAAATACGAATAATAAATAATAGGCATTACTGGGGTGAGCAAAGCCCTCAGCAGTGGCGTTGGTGGTCAGTGCCTCCTCCTCCCCAGCTCTTCCTGGACCTGCCTCAACATTGCCCCTCTACTTGCCCTTGGGTGCTGATGTAATAAAACAATTAATAGATTGGTGGTACAATTAATATCCACAAAATTATTATAACAGGCAACCACAGTAACATTGTACTTAACTAAATCAGTTTGCCTTTGGAGTTGGCTTTACTAATCCTAAAATCCCTATTCCAAATATGCTTAACAAAAAATACATTTGGGACTACCGCATTGCAATGAATGATCTTTTATTCTATTCTCATTTCTCAACCCCTTGAAGGACCAACTCAGTCTCCCTTTTTTTCAATGCCTAGATGCACACTAGTACTACACCTCACTGTGAATTTGCTTGGACTGTACAAGCTACACAAAAGTTACAGAGAACGCTAACTCACTGATATCACTAATTCACTATAGTGACAGGAGGATAGAGGAGTCTACATCGCAATGGCTTTTTTAAATAATCAGCCAAAGCAAATGCCAACAAGTACAATTAGGTAGTGCCGAGCACCTGCCTAGCTCAAACTGGATCATGTAATAATATTCTTAGCATGACCTAAATGTAACTTAACTCTGAGTGTGAACAATATGCTTTTGGAAAAAAATAGCATTGTAGGACACAAACACAACAAATTATATAATTAATAGTCAGCTCAAGCTGGATTCAGTGTAACATTCGGATCCCAAGCAGACATGCTGTAGCAGTGACAGATGGATGACCTTGACAAGGTAAGTCAGGTAGGGGATGAGGTCACAGCTGGGAATCGCAGTCCAT